>NC_052356.1:30648898-30756587 GCF_009727055.1 Benincasa hispida
CCAGTATTTCATGAAAGGACTAAACATATTGAAGTTGATTGCCATTTTGTACGTGAGAAAATTCAACAAGGGTTGGTATCTACAGGATATGTGAAGACTAGAGAACAATTAGGAGATATCTTCACGAAAGCATTGGATGGAAGACGTATAGATTATCTATGTAACAAGTTGGGCATGATTAACATATATTCTCCAACTTGAGGGGGAGTGTTATAATTCTATAGTTAGGGTTTTCCATTCTTGTAGATATTCTGTGATATTTTCCTTTTCTATGCTTTGTACACTTGTATATATTCATATCTTTGGTGAATGAATAGAGTATTCTGATTCTTTCTCAAACCTAAGAGTTTTACAGTGTAAAAGTTTGCTGCTGTAACTTTTGGACAGATTTTGTTCTGATTTTTTACTTTTAGATATCGGAAGTGATGAAGGTGCTAAGGGGATGTCAACCTAGTTGAGATGTCTGGGTGTACCTGCTGATCCTTAGGATTGACTGTATCTCTGTTTTGCACTGTTCTGATTTTTCATTATCTTAATGAAATTTATAGTGTCCTTTTCAAAAAAAAAAAAAAAAAAAAAGGAAAGTCTTCGACCAAAGAGAGGAAAGAAGGCCAATATTTTCTCTTTTATCCAGTAGAAACTAAGAGTCTTTCTTCCCTTCCATATTGAATCTATCTTTGTGTTGGTTTTTTTCTTTTTCCCATCAAGCCATTTTCTTTATTTTCTTTGAGCTTTAGGGGGAAATAAGCTCATTTACTTAATCCAAAAACATCAACTTGTGGGCTTAAATCTACAAAAGTAAGGAACGCACCGGAGGTCCACATACGAGAATATGTC
Organism: Benincasa hispida; assembly: GCF_009727055.1. Classification (NCBI taxonomy): domain Eukaryota; kingdom Viridiplantae; phylum Streptophyta; class Magnoliopsida; order Cucurbitales; family Cucurbitaceae; genus Benincasa; species Benincasa hispida. Next base: position 30,649,736 of record NC_052356.1, read on the forward strand.
CAGGAAGTGGAATATTGTGGGTCCCAAACCACATACCCGCCCTCGGAGATAATAATACTTTAATCCCTGCAAGCAAATATAATTCAGTGTCAAAGATACTTTAGGCATTTGCAAGGTTGAACAAAAGACAGAAGAAAGAAGAGAGATTGAGGCCTCGGTCAACAGAAAAATGCTATCAGATGCACCAGAGTTTATCTTACCTTGTTTCCAACTGGAAAGCTATGTTGTAATCACCTACAGGCTAGGAAGCACACGTGTGGGGTTTTCCCCAATTTCATTTATCAATAAAATGTTTCTTAATCCAAAAAAGAAAATGTTTCTTGAATCAAATTTACAACATATAGTATAACAACATCAGCAATATTACAACTCATAATAACACAATTTAATTATGAACAATTCATAAAGTTTTGACGTTTTGCCTTTTGATTATGCAGTTATAATTGAAACCTCATAACGTAGAAATAATTTGTCATTAGGATTTCCGTACGTCAATAGACTCAAAGTAATTTTCAACTGAACAAAAAATGTGCATACTGCAAAACATGTAACCCTAGTTTAGTACAACGCTATCAAACTATTAAAGCTGCTGAGTGATCAAATCAGTACAGAGAATACTTACTATTAATAACATTAGGAAGCGCTGCGTCCAACCAACTCAGAGAAGATACATCCAAGCTATCAACCTCAACGTATGTCTTCTCTTTGATGGTTGAGAAGGATACAGGGTCACCAAAGTGCAATCTTTTAGACAACTCCACACCTCCCAAATTAATGATGGACTTGTTTTGATCATCAAAAGAAAGTTTGAACGCATTACTGCATACCCCTTGCAATGGCTCGTCAGAAATAGTCATAACATACAGGATCTCAACTGTCTTAGTTGTGTCTTCTGAAGCATTAAGAGATGTCAATTTTATATTTCCTTTAGTTCCAAACTTCAAACCATCGACTTCAAAGTGAAGCAAGCTCTGGTTTCCCAAAAGCACTGAATTAACTTCAGTTCCTACACTAGAAGCAATGGCATTTAGATGTGCCAAAAACCATTCTCGGAAAAGAGTTTGTAATCCTTTTTTTACACTTGCCAAACAGCAAGAATCCTCATCCTCTCTACAAGGAGATTCATGAGCGAGAACATCAACAACTTGTTCGTGAGCTGACACATTAGCAACGTCCATATAAGACCAAGAGCTAGTCTTCAATAACATATTTTTCCTCTTCACACTTTTATGGCTGTCATTTGCCTTCAGATCATTTTTAGCAAGAGGCATGTCATCATCATGTATTTTAAAGTAGCAAAGTGAGAGCGAAGCAGAGGAGAAATCCACCTTCAAATTAACTTTCTGTGGCTTTACAAGAACCCCTACAAATATTCAGACATTCCCATAAGAAACAGAAAATATTATATACATTAAAGCATCAGAGGAATAAAGGCACCAAGATAACCTTGAAAAATGTTTGGCTAATTAACATAGGCATCTATTTATAGATTGTTTACTGTTTATTACGTAAGAGAATGGATTTTTGGAAGCCCAAATCTGGTGCTGTTTCCTGCTAATTGAATCTGGATCAACTTTTTGAAGAAGACCGACTCACGTTTTTAATAAACCTGGATTTATCAAGCCTTGCGATGGAACAAATGAATTTGTATTGATAATTATAGAGATAAAAGGAAATAATTACGAAAGAACTTGAACTTTAAGACACCAAATGTGATTCAACAATGATAGCCAAATTTCTAAACTTATGGATGAAAGGATATATAATTCCTTGTAAGAAAGTCAGAAACTTAATACAAATACGTTTGGAACACAGAAGGTACTAAAACAAAATCATTTTTACAGTTCAAGTTTATTTCCTTCAACCAATTAAAAAAATTAGGTGGCAGGCATCAAATTCTTTGTTAAGAAACGGAAATACATTGGTACACAATGGTGCAAATTACAAAGAAAGTTTCAAAATAAAGAAGCTACCAAAACATGAATGTGCTTGTAGTTTAAATATTTCCTTCCTCCAATTAATACACAGATAACAAGAGGGCCATCAAATATTTTGTTAGGAAATGGAAATAAACTAACATACATGAATGTAAGTTGATTCTCAGATAAAGTCGAAGGGAGCGAGCAATCATTATATGTCCTTCGTTCACCAAATTTGAATTTAAAAGATAAACAATAGCCGGTCTGTTTGCCTCTACATTAGTTCTTTCTCCACTGTTTGATTCTGCAGTTGAACCTTTCAACTTCCCCACATCATTGATCTCACTACGCTTCTCACTCTCTTTCCGTGATGATCTAGGCAATATAGAAACCAACTCAAGAGAATTCAATGAGAAATTTTTAGCTGTTTGTGGATGAATAAAGGCAACAGAAGTTGGCACTACTCGAACCTCAATGCCTGCACAATTACTATTGTAAATCAATCTCTTGTCTAGATCTTGAACTCGCAGCATCGCTTTTCTAGAGTCCAGAACTTTCTTGCGTGTCTTTGGAGACACTTCTACCTCAGTTCCGGGCCCAAGTTGCACTGAGAAACAGAAACGAAAAATAAATAAAATTACTTTAACAAGACCACTAAAAAGAAAATAAATGGCTCAACATTCTCCAAATTGTCTTCGAAAGTCTTGACAGCAGGAATGCAGTAGTTGAAGGGTATTTATTGCAAATACATACAGAAGAGTGCACACACTTGGAGTATCAGTACGATAAAATGAAGAAAGTTACTGCTGCAACCTCCAGGAAAGTATTAAATTTTTTTATTATTATAAAAGAATGTGAGTGTTCAGCCAACAGATGCAAACATCAAGTTTCACAGAACCATTTCCCAGCCCTATAGCAATGAGTTTTTAGAATCTACAGTCTTGAATATTCTATATTCGTTCTTAATAATAAAAATAAAAGTATCTCGTATGCATACCAGTCAATCTGATGTAGCATCTTTTGGGTAATATTGTAATTCTTGGTGATAATCCTGTAGTTCTTGGCCATTCTTGGGAGATCCTTTACATTGCTTTATTTGTCTTAGGCAGATTAAGTTTGAACCTTTTACCTCATGGTAAAGGTTATCATTGTATTTCTTTAACAGCTTTATTTTTAAACTTTACCCTTCTGTTATTCGGTAAAATAGGTTGTAACTAGTAAACTTCAGCTTAATAAATATGGCTGAATACTTCAATTTGAGGCTCATGAGAAATTCAGTGAACTTCCGCAAACTTAGTGCACCACAATCAATTTACTAGGAAAGCAAATAAAATATCATATCCATTCATTACATAGAAAAAAAAAATGTCACTGATCAGATACCTCAGACTCTGCTTTAACCCACCACCCCCCCCCAAAAAAAAAAAAAACCAATATGCTTGCCAATAAATTACTAGGAAGTTTCTAAGTCTTTAAGAGAACTCAAGTTGATGTACCATAAAACTGAAAACAAAGTATGAGGTATCATCTTACCCACCGCACACTTAGGAGAAGTAGAAACCACATGGAATGTAACAACCTTCTGACCATGCAACCACAAAGGAAATCTCATTGCTTCATGAATGATTCTGACCTGCATCATACATCATTTTAAGAAATTATTGTCATTAATAGACAGGTCTTACATGATATCTAGTTATTATTATCTTCTGTCAGCTTCCTTAAATTATATATTAATCATCATCAATTTCAAATGATTTGCTCATAAGATACTTTGTTGAAGTAACTTGTTACCTTCAATAATCGTTATTACTAGAGATAACAGTCGAAGAAAGATGAAAAGCAACATGGTTTAATATTTTGAATGGTAGTTTTCCATGACTGACTGGTACTTCAAATTACAGCCTCACCATGGCTCCTCTGTACTTGCTCTCAACTTAAACCTTAATAATTGAGTTCTCAATGACTATTGCAATACTGCATGTCATGCCCTAACTAGCCATCTCAATGAAAACAAATATCCTAACGTTGAGGAGTGGAAAGACTAAAATTAACTGGAGACACTAACAAAGATAAGCAAAAGACAGAAGCAGCAAGTAAGAAAAGGAAAACATGGCAAAGAAGTCATTGTTATTTGATAGAAGTCATGTAGATTAGATTTCAACCCTAGGCTGATCACAAAAATAATATCACAATCGAACCTTTGACAGCACCTATTATCCGTTTTTTTAAAACAAAACAAAACTTTTCATTAATGATTGAAAAGTTAAGAAGAGTACAGACTGTAGACAAAAATAGCACCCACTATCTGTTATACATCACATTTTTTTTTCTAGAGTTGACAAACAATAACATAAGCAAAATGGACTAAAATCCTCACTAATCAAAGAAGTTTTACATCCATCTTAGACGTGCAATAAGAAGGGGAATTATAGAAGATAAAGATGCAAATGAGGGACCTGGTTCAACATGGCTGCCTCAGCAAGCTCTGCATTCAACTCTAGAACTTCCCAGTCATCCTCACTATATGGCTCTATCAAGACTTCAGTAGCCTTTGGCACATTAGAAACAGCTCGAACTTTAACAGTGGTACAGTCTAATAAGGAAATGCAATCTGCATACTGCTTGGAGACCTACATTAAATTTAAACTATTAAATACAAATATAATATGACAAAATTCAAGAAAAGTTTTCAATATGTCCAAAGAACCAGATGCTGCTTATGCTAAACAACACAAAAATTAAGGAATGTGAAGAGAAAAGGAGGCTATATTAAAGTTTATGATATTACTTTACTTAAATGCAGATAGGATATAGCTAGATTCAATTTTCACAGCAAAATATGATGGAATTAACCATATGAAATTAACAAGACAGACATCATATGATTCATTAAAACTTACAATATAGCTGGTTAATAACAGTTAACAAAGAAGCAAAACTACAACTACAAAGATGCAAATAGACATTCCAATGAAGAACTCATTGATTATACGTTGCAGTCACAGGATAATCCTCCTAAATGATGCTGAGTCGATTTTGCTACACTTAAAACACTGAAATTCCACACTTCAACAAGACTCCCTATTCTCACCCCAACTATATCTTATAAACAAACTACACATTAATGGAAAATAAAGTTTTAATAATCAGAATCTTATGCATTTACATTCTATGCACAAGTTTTGAACTCTTGCAGCTCTGCTCCTCGAAAAGTACTGATTACCGAGGGAACCCAAGCCAGAAAAGAAGTTCAATATAAGCAAGATGGCAAACATCAAGTCCTCTCAATTTATCAGTTTCTAAATACAACCTTAAACATGACAATGATTTTTTTCTAGAACAGTCATCCGAAACGCCCATAATTGAAGAATGCTGCTTCAGACGTACTAGTCAACAAAGAAAAAATATTCACAAACTAAAAAAAAAAAAATGTTCTCAATTGTCACCTTAGCCATGTTCAAGTAAGCTATGCAAGTACTAATAAACACCAATATACAAAAATAGAAGTATATACCACTAAGAAAAGACTTCAAAGGAAATAAAAACTGAAGGCGAAGAACGCGTAAGAGCAAAGGTACCTCAATTGCAGAAGAAGTCGAGGTAGCGCCAGACCAAGAAACCGTCCAGACCTCATCGGAAGAGGAATTACGAAGTTCAAGAACGAGGAGCTCAGGGAGACCGGCCATGGCCGAGGCAGAACTAGACCGCCTCTCAAGAGCTTGGATGAGAACAAGAGGAAGGGACACAAAACAGTTCTCGATCCCTCCCACAGTCCTCACCTCCAACTCCATAGTATTCTAGAATTAAATTTCCACTAGCGGAAACCCGCAGCAGAAACTAGTGAATTAGATGGTGCAATGTAATTCCAAGATCAAATTAAGTCGGCTGCATGAATTAAAAATGAAAATTGAGCGACTCCAATGATGGTTGGCTATGACGCCCGCCTTCACAACCACGGAAAGAGAGAGATTTTCAGTCGCTCTCCAATTCCGACTTTCTCCGGTGCTGACAGTTATAAGAGTTAGAGTTGGAGTTGCGCCCAGTTCAGTTGATGCTCGTCGTCGTATAGTCGCCGGAGAAAGTTCTGGGTGTTTTCTGCAACGTTTCGTTCAAATAGGTGCGAACTTCAATGACGCCCATCATATTATCTATTGGGTGTAAAAAAAATGAAAAAACCAACCGCCCAATTATCTACCCAAATTGAGTTCAAATAAATAAAAAATTTATGAATTAGTTGATTGATGGATTCACCTAATATAACTTGAATCAATTCGAATTTATCATTAATTTTAAATTTTTTACTTATAATACAATTATTTATTATTTTAATTTTATTTAATTCCAATATTCTTTTAATAATTTATTCTTCAATACTCTTAAAACTAGTTTCTTTGCACTCTAGAAAAAAAATTCACTATATAAATTAAAATTGTATTGTTAATCTTAATTCAATATATTAAAATAATTAAATTAAACTTTTATATATTTACATTTTGTTTCTTTTTAAAATAAAACTTTAAATAAATGACTTGATTAACCCGAATCAATCCAACTCAAATATTTCATGGTTTGGTTCATTTTTTAATAATGGTTATTTGGGTTGAAGAAATTTACATTTACAATCTGAACAATTGGGTTGGGTCTACAAACTTTTTCAATCCAACCCAACCCATAGAATACCCTGTAATATCTAAGGGAAAATTGTACCAAAAAAAAAAAAAAACCATTCTCAAGGCCCAAAATGGTAAATTACCAGATTTTGAAAAAATGTGAAATTTTTGTGAATTTACAATATTGTTCTTCCTTTCTTGATTTTTTCTTTCTTCTTAGGCTCCTTTCTTTTTTTCTTTTTCCTCTTCCTTTCTCCTTCTCTACGCGTCGTTTCTTCTTCTCTGATCTCTTTTCACTGCGCATTTTTTCTTCTTCTTCGATCTCTTTCCTCTGCGCATTTTCTTCTTTTTCTCCAGCACAACGAGTTCACACGGGTAGCTCCGACGCGACCAACTCTGATGAACAACAGTAAGAGCGAGAGAGTAGATTGATTTTGTGAGTGAGGAAAGGAAAAGCGATGCTGACGAGTGGGAGACTAACGAGAGCGAGACTAGCGAGAGGGGAAAAAGAGGACCTATTATTCCATAGATGTTCACAGATGGATCATCAGTGAGGTGGATGAGAGCGAGATGAGCGAGAGGGGAAAGAAGACGACCCATTATCACTAGATGTTCGCAAATGGATCATTAGTGAGAAGGAAAGCGAGAGCGAATGCTTTTCCGCTACGCAGAGTATATTTTGGTAATTTCACCCGAATTTGACGTCAGCAAAAGGTCATTCGATATGTTTTTCAAAAACTGGGTAATTTGACATTTTCAACCCTTTAGAGTTTTTGTTGATATTTTTAATTTTTCTTTCCCAATTTTATAATTTTCAAACAAATACAATAACTGAAAAAAAAATGTATCACTTTGTAATGTAAATAAGTAATTTAATTTTAACTTCATATAATAACTAATAATCACACATTTTCATTTGCCATGAGATCCTCTTGATGCATCCATTCACATAAAAACTAAAATTCAAATAAACACATCCCTTACAAATAGTACACAACCCTTCACATAGTAGCTAAATATTTTTAAAGGAATAAATACAAGCTTTCCTATTTTCTTTGGCCCATCTCCATTTTAATAATGTCATGATAGAAAGGATTGTAGAATGATAATTGAAGTTTTTATTATTCTTATAGAAAATATTGGATTATGCCAAAGTGAAGACTAAATAATCCATAGACTTATTTTCTTAGACGAAAAGGTATGTGTGTTATCTTTGTATTTAAATTTTGATTTATTATTATCCATTAACCGTTATATTTGAGGGAAGAAAATCATATATGCATAGTATCTTGAAGTTTATACAATATTGATTATTAGAACTATTTCTGATACTAACAAATATTTAGGTTATTCTCAAATTTACATTCTTATAACATAGAAAATTTAGTTTCATTTTTTTATATTTTTAAATTTATTTTTGAAGGAGACGAGGGATAAATTACAATAAGCAAAAATAAAACAAGAATTTGGTCAGTAGATAAGAAATGGAAGTGGGTTTGAATGAGGAAAAGGGGGAAGAACGGATGTGAAAGTAAAGGTTAAAGTTCAGGAGGGAGTGTTATTAACAATGATGATTATTTTGGATTAAAAAATGTAGCAATTGAATTCAATCAAAAAGCAGCAACACTTTTTAATTTTCAATTTGTAGGAATTTATATAAAGTGTATTCCTTTTCAACCATAACAAAGATTTATATATTAGTGTTATTTTAAAATTTAAATGTTAAACATGTAGTTTTTGTTAGTACTTGAAATTTTATATTATTATTTTCAATTAGATATTTGATTAGATTTCTATAGTTTCAATTTTATGAGAATCTGCAGTTTATACTACTCCCATAAAAAATGTATTGATTCAAAATTTATGTCACCATCAAAACTAATGTTCCAAGTGTTCCAAAGGTCCTTAAACACGTGCAACTCATTTTTATATTTATTGTGAATTAAAATAAAATACGATATATATAGTTTTAACTATTAACTATTTTATTATTTTTAATTTTTTATGTCAGATATTTTTATTAAACTTCATAAAATNATAACTATTGATACGGGTCTTTTCCACATAATCTACATGAAAAGGAATCTTTTATTACAATAGATGAAGTGATGTGGATTATTAGACCTAATACGATTCTAAATAGAAAAACTTCAATCATTTCAATTTAGTTGAATGAGGAAAAGGAGAGGTAATATCTATCCTTAAAATATTAATCATCTTGTTCTTTCTTCGATAATTTTTGATCTCTTGTGGACCTCTCAATAGGATTCGAACCCATATGAAGTTCTGACCATCTGTCAAACAAAAAAGAACGAATGGAACTTGTAGAATTCTCGAGAAATATATATATATATATAGTTTTGGCTATTAACTATTTTATTATTTTTAATTTTTATGTCAAATATTTATTATTTAAAACTTAATAAAAGATTATAACTTTTTATTCAAATTTCATCGACAAAATTCATGTTCTAAAGATCTGTAGTCACATGCATTGCACATATTTTATAGTTAGTAGCCTTAAATGTCGAAAAGGGTAGGATGCACATGCATTTAGGTATTTATGTTTATGTTATTTGTTTCTATGATGAGTTATTCTCATTTAGCTGATTCGTTTTGGGATATGCAACACAAACTACCAATTATATTTTGAACTGCATTCCATCCAAGAGTGTTTCTGAAACATCTTTGGAATTATGGAATGGTTGTAAAGGTAGTTTACTCTATTTCATGATTTGTGGTTGCCTAGCGCACATGCTTGAGGCCAATCCTAAGAAATTGGAACCTCATTCAAAATTATGCCTATTTGTAGGCTGATAATTAAAAATGTGATGGAGTCAGTGCTATGTGATGTCTTATTAACGTATTATTTTGCCTAGTTAAACTCAAGTATAAGTCTAACTAGAGTCCTGTTGAGTCCAAGGTCGAACTCAAAGATTGTGTTTTGTATATGCGATGGTAAATATTGTCTCGATATTGATACGAGTTGTTGACTAAATATGCGATGATTTTGATCATATTCTATTGTTAGAACGAAAAGTGATGAATGCGATAGAAATCACACTTTAGAGTAAAACTGTCTATGTGAAAAGTACAAGATTCAAATGAATGAAGGTAGGGTTGAGAAAAATATTCACTAACATTCCTAAGTAAAAGCATAAATCATGTGTTCAAGCAAACTACTCAAAAATTACAACCTACACTTCTCAGTGTATTCAACCACAATATCCTATCTCTATGATGCATGCGATGAGTATTTGATGCAAAAGATGTTTCTTTATTTCTAAAGATACTCTTTTCTTGTTTTATGAGGTCTAAATCCTTGGTCTTTTTAAACCTGGATTTAATCTACTTAGAATAATCTTACAACTTATTCAAATAGTTTATAAAGCATGCATAAAATAAGTTGAACGCATGAATAAGCCTTACTTAGTTCAGGTAGCTGCAATGTTTCTCAACCCATAAAGAAATTTGTTGCTCATGGTAAAAGTTGAGGAGATGGATAAGAGATTAACTATAAATGCATTCATATTGAGATAAAGAAGTCTTTCAATGTTTACACAATACAAATAACAATTGTAAAAAAAAGATCGAGATAGAAAGTCAAGTCGTGGAATGCAATTCCTTGCTCCCTTCGACTCTGTGGATGACTGCTTCACAAAGAGTGTGTTGACAATGAGGTTCCCTTGTTACTTCCAGAGAGGAACCCTAAGCTTTCACTTAAGATTCCACGAGGGCTCAAAGAAGTTTTCTCCAATGCCTTCGTTATTGTTGCATAGAAATCTCGTTGAGTATTTATAGGTATTAAATAACAACTTTTTCTTATCTTTCTAATGATTATGCTGATAAGTGCATTAAATTCCATACCCTAATATATTGCCTGCTCTGCGTCAGAAGTTCATTGGCTCCACCGTGAAGTTTTCTTGTCAACTACCAACTTAGTCTTTGATTTGACTTCCACCGCCCATGCATCATGCCATCCTTTGTCGCATACAACTACCAACTTATTCAACTATGCGATTCCAATGTTGGCATTAAGAATTCATTGCGATCACATAAGTAGATTTCCTGCACAAACAAAAAAAAAACATGAATTTTATAACTTTCACAGATAGAGACTTTGTGCGTGTGTGATCACATGATATTGAAGGAAATCTAAACATAGAGATTCAGTGAGCGGAAGCAGATCATTCCAAATCCTATTGAGAAAGAACATAAACACATTACAGTCTACGAGAACAGATTATGCATAATAAGTAAATTACAAACATGCTTCTTAAAAGAACATACAAGGGATAGAGTATGCAAACCTTTGAAGAACCTTTCTTCAAGTATCCCTCGATCGTTCAACAATTGGTTCAAAGAAATACTCGAACACAACAAACAGAACAACCAACAACACGAACTGATGAATCCTCAATCATAATCGAGTCCAACTCGATCCTCAAACCTCAAACTGAATAGGAACACCACCACAAGTGTTATCTTGGTATTCTCGATGTGAGAATCCATAAGTTGTAGGCTCTATGTGACTTTGGATAGAGGAAAGGAGGAGGTAGACGATCGAGTAGATGATCAAGTAAGTGGGAGATTAATGAAGTCTATCATATAGACTAGCACCTCAATCGTTTAGTAAGAGGAAGCCTATCGTATAGACTTTGCTGCTCGATCGTGTAGCAACGAGTAAACGAGTAACTATCGTATAGTAAACTCGGTACTCGATCATGTAGGTTGTAAGACACTATCGTTTAGTAAAACACTTTTACTCGATAGTTAATTCTTTTGTGAAACGACACAAAAAGAATCATCCTCTGATTTTGGAAAACCATTTTCCTTTTATCTCATAGTTACCATAAAACTTTCAATAACCTCCTACTCAAGTTGATTATTAGAGAAAAAGATTAATTATCATATAATTAATATATTATAAATAAATATGATAACCAACTTATCATATTATATTTATAACCTATAGTTTTAATATTTCATCATATGAAACATATAAACCATAGTCCTTTTTCTATGTTATGGTATTTAATATAAATCATATTTATATTAATTCCTCCAATTAATGTATCTAATACATCATATCAATTATATCACATATAATTGAATAAATTTAATTATATCCTCTTGTTAATTTGAACACTTCAAACTAACCCAAAATTGGATTCTCAACTTAAACCCATTGAGCTATCAATGGGACCTTATGGACCTGTAGCTTGAAGCTCTAACGGTACGAGAATAACTGAATAAAATCTTTAATGACGAGATCCACCATCCGTTAACTGTTGGTCACTAAAGATTGACAGTTGCATTCTTCGCACTACAGATATATTTCTGTGTCCATTGGATATAACTAGTCAACGGTGCGATGACCCTTCACAAATCGCTGGTAAGTATAGTTGGACCAATTTACCGTTTTTCCCCTATAGTTACATCTAACTCCTTAAGTACCACTGATTCCTCTAATGAACAATAAGTTATAGTCCTACTGTGACTAAGTCCTCTCTTCCAAAGAGAGGGTGTGACCACTATGTTTTAGACCTGGAATCAGCCCTTGAGAGAGCAATTTATCTACTTAACCCTACTTCGGGGAAGGAGTGAATTCCGTTTTGTGTAGTTGAGTTTCCAGCTCCCCAATCAGACAAATCCCCAAAATGGTAGGCTTGTTGAGTTAGCAATCTGGCCATTCTCACCCATACAAATCAAAAGACCGCCCTCATGAGTAGGAGTTCTCAACTCACTCAGGATTAAGATCATGTCACCTATGGTTATCCTAGTAAAATGTAAGTCTCAATTATCAACGGTGTTATATAGAGAGACTATTCATTTCGTGGTCCGGTCTTATACAAATTCTTTGTATAGAATACCTCGCTCGCATGTCTCCACATAAATGGTCAGGATCATACCATTTGTAACATTTTACAACACTTGTAACATCTACAAAGTGGGTTTATCCGTAGTATCGCCAGGATAAGGTATCCCTCTTTTATCCTTATACTACAGACCATTTAGGTTATTACTTAAGACATGATCCACTTGTATGTCTCCACATACATGCTTAAGTTACATAAAATAACCACAGATCTTAGTTTATTGGATTAAGTAAATGCTTATAAAATAACACTTATTTTATTAATAACAATATGTTCACAAGAATGTTTACAAACTAGAGACTACCAGGAGAATTAAGATACCAATCCCAATAGATATAATTATTTTATGAATTCCTAATCAAGTTGTTGCATTTTCAGAGGTAAAATAACTTGTATTTCTACAAGTTATCACACCCTCAAATTTAAAGCAATATTTGTCCTCAAGCATATATTTATAATCCTAATGTATCTTAAATGCTTTGGAATTTCCTAGACCTCTCAAAGTGCCTCCAACTCTAGATTTGCTAGACCAATGCTTTCTTTAGTTCTATTCTTCTACCTATAGAAATATTTACAGTCTTTAGATGCAACAAGATAATTCTTAGAAAATCCTTGCTCATTTCCAAAGCTATCTTATACTTCGTTTTCAGGAATGGACTTTTGGACTTTAAAATTTAGTAAAAATAAATTCTCCTTGTTCACTTATTTAGGTTTGATCATGTGCTGATCCGAGCATCTCACCTTCGTTTTGACTTACCCCCACGGGTGTTATAAAAACGTCTAACTACAAGCAAGGTGCTCTTTTCAGACTTGTGATCAATTATTTCTTGTGTTGATCACGATTCCCACCTTCATTTTGGCCCCATGGGTGTCATGCGGACATCCAATTATGAGCAAGTTCTGATCTCAACATCGTTCCTTCCTTTTTTTTTTTTTTTATAGATAATAATGAGATTTCAAGAGATTTTAAAAATAACTTGATTTTGCACACATTTAGTTCAAACCTCTCACCTCTAAATTTAGGGGGCAATAAGGTCCTCATTACTGAAAATCGAATTATGCAATGGCTTCGAAAAGATATTGCAAAAGAGGTTTGAGATAAAACTTGCATGCATACTAATTTCAAGAAATGTTTTCCAAGGAAAAGTTTTAAAGCTTAGTACTAATACTAGTCATACTAATCATTGCGTATTGAGACACAACAAATCACAAAAGATTATTAGGGATCAATGAAGATATGCAAGAGACAAACTAAAAGAAAAGGCAAAGAAAAGTTAGTGCTTAATACGGAATTCATAGATTAATTATTATTTTTTTTTTGTATGACAAGATAATTATATCACGTGATGACAAATAGAATATAACAAAAATTGAAAAGCAAACACCCCCAAATTTCATTTTCGCCTGTATCATTGTTATCTTGCTCTAGTGGTATGTTTTTTTGGGAACTGTAAAGGAGCTTGGAGATGTGAGGGAATGGGTGGTCCAACCACGAGGCAAGCCATGACGTCTTGAAGAAAACTGAATCATGAAGTGAAACTGTTCGTGCTGCCTTTTGTGTTTGTTGTCAAATGAAGCTTCTGGTGACGGTTTGTTGGTTTTGGACTTCTTGAACTTGGCGTTGGACAAATTCCCTTAACTCGTTGTATTATGTAACAAGTTCTTATTGTTACCGCATCAGGTCATTCATCTGAGATGCAATCATGTTTTATTGTCGTGACAATTCATCAAGACCTCATAAGATAGGCTCATGGAGGTCATCATGAAGGAAGTCGTACCATTCATTAACTTATGGGTCTTCTTCTTCAGATGCGTTGGCGTTATGTCGTTGCCTTCTTTCGTCAGCTTAGTGTCTGCTAGCCTCACTAATGCTTGATCCACCGCTTACTTCAAGTGTAGGAATTGGTAAGCTTAGGTCATCAACAACGCTATGTTGAGTTTTATGTCCTAAAAATCGTGGTTTGTAAACATTAAATTTATTGTAACACCCCAAATTATTTATTTATTTATTTATGTAATTCAGTCATTTTTATTAATTGAGGGTATTTTTAGAATTTTTGGACATTTAAGTGCAATTGTTGGAATTTAAATCATTTAATTGAAATTAATTCCAGAGTTTAGTGTTGGAAATCAAGGGCAAGAATTGTTGTTTTAAAAATGGAAAGGAAGAGAATGGAAAAAAAAAATAATAATAAAGGGGAATAGGAAGGAAATGAAATAATATATTTTATTTTATTTCATTCCTTTTCTTTTTTCCTTCCTTTTTCTTTTTCCTCTTTTTCTTTCCCCTTCCTCTCTTGTTCTTCCTCATGCCGCCGAGACTCCTCCCCAACTATTGCTTCGCCGTTCGATGTTCATCGTCGTTGGAATCGGCTTCAGTCGAGCTGTCGAGTGCCGCCCAGCCCTTTTCCCCCCGCTTGACGTTACATCGTCCAGCCGTCGAGTGGATCATCCATCCTTGCGAGATCCAGCCGCCGGCTGGGACGTTCGTTCGTGCTCCACGATGCCGCTTGTCGACCGACCACCGAAGCCGCTGCCTAGATCTGCTCCCGCCAACTGAAGCCACGCCGTCGATGCCCAGCCGCCCAGGTCCACGCCGCCTAGACATACGCTCTCCCAGCTAGCCGTGCCCTCCCCTCTTCGTTAGCTCGACCTTGTCGTCAAACCAGCTTCCACCGTAAATCTCCTTCGCCACTTGGTTCTGATCGAATCTTGGTTGGAGTAAGATTTTTGCGTAAGTTTTTAGGTGTTGTTGTTGTTCTTGGTTGTTTCCTAGATCACTTGTTATGTCTTGGGTTTATAATAGTGTTCCTCCTTTAATTTAAAGGTTAATTGGGGGTTTTGAAGGAGAATTTGTGCGTTGTCCAGTGGGTGTTGAAGTTCCTTCTTCGTGGCGATTTGGTAAGTTCCAAGGCTTGGTAACCCCTATTGTGGTTTGGTTTGGGGATTGTTAGATTAAATTTCATATGTTTTGGTTTTGGGTTAAAATTGTTAATATATCTTGGGTTTGAACTTTAGATTCAAGACTTGAGACATTTAGGGGTGTTGCTTATCAAAGTAAAGGCCAATTATCTTTTGAAGTTTGGTAAGTTCGGAGTAAGTTGTTGGGTGGTTATTTTGAATTAAGATTAATTGTGGATAATTAAGTTATTAATTTTGAACTTTGTGTATGTTCAGGTAGCCAACAAAATTGGGTTTTGGAATTAAGTTTAGATCGAGCTATAGTTTAGGTAAAGTAAAATTGGAGGTCTTTGAATAATTTGGTTAATTGGAGTTAGACCCAAAGTATTGATTTAAATATTGGATTTATCTTAGGTGTTGCTTGTCTTGAAAAGGATAAGCTTGCTTGAATTTCTTTGGATTTAACTTTGAGGTAAGTAATCTTACTACTGAGTCTGCCCACGGGCCAAGCATTAGATGTATGCTAGCATGATAAATGAATGTTATGGCAGAATGACAACATGATAGACTGATAGTATAATATGATCAAAGTATGTTCTGGTATGAGATCTGAAATATTTAGTTGTGCACATAGACACTCGAATGCTAGTATGAGATGGTATGTGATTGCATATGGTTGTATTTGATCTGATGATGTTAAGGTATATGTGTATGTTGTAGAGCCATGATGTTGAGGTATATATGTATGTCATAGATTCATATAGTGATAATTATGATGTTGAGACTGTGCAAGTGTCCTTACTGATTAGTTAGATGCCCACTAGATTTTGTGTTTCCTTCGGGATTCATCAGTTTGTGTTTCCTTTGGGATTCACTAGTTTGTGTTTCCTTGGGGATTCACCAGATTGTGTTTCCTTCGGGATTCACCAGATTGTGTTTCCTTCGGGATTCACCAGATTGTGTTTCCTTCGGGATTCACCATAGAGAGTGGGCATACTTAACTACAGTAGGATAGAACTCAGTCTCTTTTTTGTTTCATGTGTATATGTGTCCCATGAGGACTAGAGCAATTTATATGTTTCACTAGAGGTAGGTATCCAGAGGACATAGATTCCTAGCCTGGCCCCAGTAGTGGGGTTACTTACTGAGTATTTTATACTCATTCTTTCTCATATTATTGTTTCAGGTATGGGTAGAGATGCATCGACGATGGACAAGCGAAATTTGTGATCGAGCCACTGGGACTAGTTTTTACGCTTCCGCTCATGAGATCTTTTAGTTTTGATGTTTAAAACTTACTTTTAAGAATCGTCTTTCGGACTTATTTATTATCCTTTATGATTTATGGGTACCCTACTATTGTTTTAATATTTGAATTTAATGAAAGTCTTTTGAACTTACCTTATTTAATTAGCATTTATTCTGCCATAATCGAGTGTCGTTTTGAGTTCCATGCATGCATGTATTTAGTAACAGCCTAACTTAAGTCCTAGGGGGTCGAGTCGTTACAGTTGGTATCAGAGCCCATGTTTTGGGTTTTGTAGACTGACTTACTACGTAAGTCTAGATAGTCCCTGTGGCCCAGTAATGGATCCCTCGTCATCGCCAGGTACGTCCTACTAATGAAAATTTCAACGCATATATGAGAACAGTGATGTAGTGTTTTAAATGCATGATTTCTGAGAAAGACCCAGAAATAGCTAAAACGTATGAATTTATGACAGGTCATAACACCTAAACCTAGAACAAGAAAGACAATTAGAGAAGAAGTACTAGCAGAGAGAGCTGAGAGTAGTCAGACTGTTCCAGTAGCTCCAAATCCGCCTATGACCCAAATTGATGAAAAGGCAATGGAAGCTAAAATTAGTGAACTGTTGCATCCTCTCTAATGGGAAAGCTGTAGGAGCTGATTCGTAGCACGATGGCAAGATAGACTTCCCAGACTCAGGCTCAAGAGGAACTGGTGCCACCCGAGCAGTTACAACAGACCCGACTGCAGGATAGAGACATACAAGGCCTGTCTCTTGAGGCTAAACATCTGAGGGATTTCTGAAAGTATGACCCTCACCCCTTTGATGGATCATTGGGGGACCCCACAAAAGAAGAGATGTGGTTGTCATCTATTGAGACAATATTCCGTTTTATGAGGTGCCCGGAAGAGCACAAGCTTCAATGAGCAGTCTTCATGTTGACTGGTAACGTGGAAATCTGGTGGTGTTCAGCAAAAAAGATGATTGATCTTGGTGGTGAACTTGCAACCTGGGAGCATTTCAAGGAGCGTTTTATGAGAAGTACTTTTCGGCCAACACCCGATACAACAAACAGGCAGAATTCTTGAACTTGAGGTAGGGAGTTATGTCGATGGAGGAGTATAAGCAGGAATTTGATAAGCTGTTTCGCTTTGCTCCTAAACTAGTAGCCACTGAGGTAGCGAGGACAAAAGATTCATCTAAGGCCTGAGGAGCGGACTGTAAGGGATAGTGCATGCCTTGGACTTTAAGATGTATCCTGCGGCACTACGGGCCGCTGTGAGGATTGATGCTGACTCCTAGGTGGGAGAGGAATACAGGAGGTAGCTCGGGATTAAACCTCCGCATGTCAGAAAAGGAAGGTTGAGTCTACGGCTCCTAAGCATTAGTAGAGGAACCAGAACACAGTGAAAGATCTACGTCAGTAGGGACAGTAGGGTTCCCAGGTTGTGACTGGCAGGAAGGATAGGCCAATGTGTACCATTTGTGGTAAGCAACACTAGGGACATTGTCTTGCCGGCTATGGGATCTATTTTTGATGTGGCCAGAAAGGGCATATGTCATAGAGATGCCCAAGAAGGAACGTGCCTAAACACAGGGGATAGCCCGTAAGCTCGTTTCATAGGGGCCTGAGTCGTCAGCAGTAGCAGGGTAGGGTGTTTTCTACCACTCAACGTGAGGTTGAGAGGTCAGGCACCGTGGTGATAAGTACGCTTCCCATTTTGGGGCACCATGCTTTTGTTTTGTTTGACTCTGGCTCTTCGCTTTCATTTATATCTACTGTATTTGTGAGGAATGCCATGTTAGACTCAGAACCTTTGCCATTTGCATTGTCCATTTCCACTCCATCAGGAGAGATCGTGTTAGCTACAGAAAAGATAAAAGCATCTCAGGTAGAGATAGCGAATCACGCATTAGATGTGACCTTGATAATTTTAGATATGCGCAATTTTGATGTGATATTGGGCATGGATTGGTTAGCTGTAAATCATGCCAGCATAGATTGCTCCCGTAAGGAGGTCATCTTTAACCCTCCTACAGGAGCTAGTTTTAAGTTTAAAGGGGTTGGGATCGTAGTCCTACCCAAAGTGATTTCAGCATTGAAGGCAAGTAGACTATTTGACCAAGGAGCTTGGGGCTTTATGGCCAGTGTGGTGGACACTAGAGAGACTGAAGTCACCTTGACTTCGGAGACAGTAGTGAGGGATTTTCTAAACGTTTTTTTAGAGGATCTTCCCAGACTGCCCCCACAGTGGGAGATAGATTTTGCTATTGAGTTGGAGCCAAGCACAACCCTTATTTCGAAGGCTCCATACAGGATGGCCCCGGCAGAGTTGAAAGAACTGAAGGTCCAATTGCAGGAGTTGTTGGACAAGGGTTTCATACGCCTTAACGTGTCACCATGGGGTGCACCTGTTTTTTTTGTGAAAAAGAAGGATGGATCGTTACGTATGTGCATTAATTACAGAGAGCTGAACAAGGTGACCGTCAAGAAAAAGTATCCCCTTCCTAGGATTGATGATTTGTTTGACCAGTTGTAGGGAGTTACGATATTCTCTAAGATTGATCTCCAGTCAGGATACCACCAGCTGAGAATAAAGGACAATGACATACCCAAGACAGCTTTTCGTTCGAGGTATGAACATTATGAGTTCATAATGTCGTTCGATCAAACGAATGCATCAACAGTGTTCATGGATTTGATGAATAGGGTGTTCAAGGAATTTCTCGACACCTTTGTGATTGTTTTTATTGATGACATCTTGGTTTATTCCAAGACAGAGACCGAGCATGAGGATCATTTGCGGAAAGTTTTGGAGATGTTGAGAGCCAATAAGCTGGATGCTAAGTTTCCTAAATGAATGGCAGGTGTTCTTTCTAGGGCATGTAGTATCGAAGGAAGGTGTTTCTATGGATTCTGCAAAGATTGAGGCAGTTACGAGTTAGGCTCATCCAACCACAGTCAGTGAGGTGCGTAGTTTCTTGGGGTTAGCGGGCTACTATAGACGATTGGTAAAGGACTTCTCTCGCATAGCCGCCCCATTGACTTAGTTGACCTAGAAGGGATCAACATTTGTTTGGAATGAGGCTTGTGAAAATAGTTTCTAAGACCTCAAGCAGAGGTTGGTTTCATCCCCAGTTCTTATAGTATCAGATGGATCAAGTGGTTTTGTCATTTACAGTGATGCGTCCGAGAAGGGGTTGGGATGCGTATTGATATAGCAGGGTAGAGTAGTTGCTTACGCTTCACGTCAGCTAAAGAAGCATGAACAGAATTATCCCAGCACGACTTGGAGTTAGTAGCAGTGGTTTTTGCTCTCAAGATCTGGATACATTACTTATATAGAGAGGATACAGATATTCACCGACCATAAGAGTTTAAAGTACTTTTTCACTCAGAAAGAGTTAAACATGAGGCAAAAAAGGTGGTTGGAGCTGGTGAAGGATTATGACTGTGAAATTTTGTACCACCTGGGAAAAGCAAATGTAGTGGCAGATGCTCTAAGCAGAAAAGTGACTCATTCAGTAGCCCTCATTACCAGACATACTCACTTGTGCAGGGAACTGGAGAGGGCAGAGATTGCAGTGGCAGTGGGAAAGGTCACGACATAGTTAGCACAATTGTCAGTGCGACCGAGTCTAAGGCAGGAATTATTGATGCGTAGCGAGGCGACCTTTATCTGGAAGAGAGAGTTCGTAGGGTGGAGTCAGGCCAGGATGGCGAATTCTCAGTATCAGCAGAAGGTGGCTTCATTTATCAGGGACGTTTGTGCGTGCCAGCAGTTAGTGATATTAAAGATGAGTTACTGTCAGAGGCCTATAATTCCTTATTTTTGATTCACCCCGGCAACACCAAGATGTATCAAGACTTGAAACGTTACTACTGGTGGAATGATATGAAAAGAGAGATTGCAGAGTTCATCAGTAAATGCTTGGTGTGCCAGCAGCTGAAAGCTCTGAGGTAGAAACCAACAGGCTTATTACAGCCATTGAGTGTACCAAAATTGAAGTGGGAGCATGTGTCTATGGGCTTCATCGTGGGATTGCCACGGACAGTCAAAGGTTTCACTGTGATAAAGGTTGTGATAGACAGACTTACAAAGTTAGCACATTTCATACCTCAGAAGTCTACCTTTCCAGTGAATAAGTGGGCACAGTTATATACTTGAAGAAGGTGGTGAGGTTGCACGGAGTGCCTGTGTCCATCGTGTCGAACAGAGACCCTCGTTTCACGTCTAATTTCTGGAAAAGTCTTCAGGCAACTTTGGGGACCCAGTTAGATTTCAGTACAGCTTTCCACCCACAGACTAATGGGCAGATAGAGCGATTGAATCAGATATTGGAAGACATGTTGCGTGCCTGTGCCATAGAGTTTTCAGGAAGCTGAGATGCTCACTTGCACTTAATGGAGTTTGCTTATAATAACAGCTACCAGTGCACTATTGGGATGTCACCCTTTGAGGCCCTATATGGGAAGAGTTGCAGGTTCCCTGTGTGTTGAGATGAGGTAGAAGAGAGGAAATTGTTAGGACCTGAATTGGTGCAGACCACGAATGAGGCAATACAAAAGATCAGGGCTCGTATGCAAATAGCTCAGAGTAGACAGAAGAGCTATGCCGATGTAAGACGTAAGGACCTGGAATTTGAGACTGGTGTGAAAGTGTTCTTAAAAGTGGCACCCATGAAAGGTATTTTGAGGTTTGGCAGGAAGGGGAAGTTGAGTCCGAGATTCATTGGACCTTTCAAGGTGGAGCGAGTTGGCCCCGTAGCTTACCGATTGGCATTGCCCCCAACACTGTCTTCAGTTCATAATGTCTTCCATGTTTCGATGTTGAGGAAGTATGTGACAGACCTATCTCATGTAGTTGTCTACGAGCCGTTACAGTTGAATGACAACTTAAGCTACGAGGAGAAGCCTATAGAGATCCTCGCCAGATAAGTAAAGACTTTGCGCCACTGGGAAATTGCATTTGTGAAGGTCCTGTGGCAGAATCACTAGTTCAAAGAGGCTACCTGGGAGTGGGAGGACGAGATGAAGGCCCAGTACCCGGAACTTTTTCAGGAATGAACTTTCAAGGACGAAAGTTCTTTAAGGAGGGAAAAATGTAACACCTCGAATTTATTTATTTATGTAATTCAATAATTTTTATTAATTGAGGGTATTTTTGGGATTTTTGGACATTTAAGTGCAATTGTTGGAATTTAAATCATTTAAGTGGAAATTAATATGGGAAATTAATTTCGGAGTTTAGTGTTGGAAATCAAGGGCAATAATTGTTGTTTTAAAAATGGAAAGTAAGAGAATGGAAAAAAAAAGAATAATAATAATAAAGGGGAATAGGAAAGAAATAAAATAAAATAAAATATATTTTATGTTATTTTATTCCTTTTGTTTTTTCTCTTTTTCTTTCCCCTTCCTCTCTTCTTCTTCCTCACGCCGCCGAGACTCATCCCTAGCTATAGCTTCGCCACTCGCCATTCATCGTCGTTGGAATCGGCTTCAGTCGAGCTGTCGAGTGCTGCCCAGCCTTTTTTCGCTGCTTGACGTTACGTCATCTAGCCGCCGAGTGGATCATCCGTCCTTGCGAGATCCAGCCACCGACTGGGACATCCGTTCGTGCTCCGCGGCGTCGCTTGTCGACCGACTACCGAAGCCGCTGCCCAGATCTACTCCCACCAACTGAAGCCGTGCCATCGACGCCTAGCCGCCCAGGTCCACGCTGCCTAGACATACGAACTCCCAGCCAGCCGTGCCCTCCCCTCGCCGTTAGCTCGACCTTGTCGTCGAACTAGCTTCCACCACAAATCTCCTTCGCCACTTGGTTATGATCGAATCTTGGTTGGTAACGATTTTGGCGTAAGTTTTGGGTGTTGTTGTTGTTCTTGATTGTGTTTTTCTGGATCACTTGTTATGTTTTGGGTTTATAATAGTGTTCCTCCTTGCATTTAAAGGTTAATTGGGGGTTTTGGAGGAGAATTTGTGCGTTGTCCAGTGGGTGTTGGAAGTTCCTTCTTCGTGAGAGTTTGGGTAAGTTTCCAAGTCTTGGTAACCCCTATTGTGGTTTGGTTTGGGGATTAATTAGATTAAATTTTTATATGTTTTGGTTTTGGGTTAAAATTGTTAATATCTCTTGGGTTTGGAACTTTAGATTCAAGACTAGAGACGTTTGGGGTGTTGCTCTCAACAGTAAAAGGCCAATATACTCTTTGAAAGTTTGGTAAGTTCGGAGTAAGTTGTTGGGTGGTTATTTTGAATTAAGATTAATTGTGGATAATTAAGTTATTATTTTGAACTTTGTGTATGTTCAGGTAGCCAACAAAATTGGGTTTTGGAAATTAAGTTTTAGATCGAGCTATAGTTTAGGTAAAGTAAAATTGAGGTCTTTGATAAATTTGGTTAATTGGAGTTAGACCCAAGTTTGATTTAAATATTGGCATTTATCTTAGTGTTGCTTGTCTTTGAAAAGGATAAAGCTTGCTTGAAGTTTCTTTGGATTAACTTTGAGGTAAGTAATCTTACTACTGAGTCTGCCACGGCCAAGCATTAGATTAGTATCTAGCATGATAAATGAATGTTATGGCAGAAATGACAACATGATAGACTGATAGTATAATATGATCAAAGTATGTTCTGGTATGAGATCTGAAATATTTAGTTGTGCACATAGACACTCGAATGCTAGTATGAGATGGTATGTGAATTGCATATGGTTGTATTTGATCTGATGATGTTAAGGTATATGTGTATGTTGTAGAGCCATGATGTTGAGGTATATATGTATGTCATAGATTCATATAGTGATAATTATGATGTGAGACTGTGCAAGGTGCCTTACTATATGTTGATGCCTGTAGATTTTGTGTTTCGCTCGGGATTCACCAGTTTGTGTTTCCTTTGGGATTCACCAGATTGTGTTTCCTTGCGGATTCACCAGAGTTGTGGGACATACTTTAACTACAGTAGGATAAGAATCAGTCTCTTTTTGTTTCATGTGTATATGTGTCTAGGAGGACTAGAGCAATTTATATGTTTCACCAGAGGTAGGTATCTAGAGGACATAGATGCCTAGCCTGACCCCAGTAGTGGGGTTACTTACTGAGTATTTTATACTCATTCTTTCTCATGTTATTGTTTTAGGTAAGTGTAGAGATGCACCGATGATGGACAAGCAAAATTCGTGATTGAGCCACTGGGTCTAGTTTTTACGCTTCCGCTCATGAGATTTAGAGTTCTTTTCATGTTTTTCTTAACTTTTAGTTTTTATGTTTAAAACTTACTTTTAAGAATCGTTTTTCAGACTTATTTATTATTCTTTATGATTTATGGGTACCCTACTATTGTTTTAATATTTTAATTTCATGAAAGTCTTTTGAACTTACCTTATTTAATTAGTATTTATTTCGTCATAACAGAGTGTCGTTTTGAGTTCCATGAATGTATGTATTTAGTAACGACCTAACTTAAGTCCTAGGGGGTCGGGTCGTTACATTTTGAAAATTCAATAAGTTGTTATTGAATATATGAATTACTTATTTCGTTTTAGAAAGAAATCCTATAAACTAAAAGATCCATGACCATTACATGAGTACTTGAACTTTATGTGGAGACATAAAAGTGGATCAGGTTCGAGTAAATAGTCATAATGGTCTATAGTATATGAATAAGGTTGGGTGCCTTAGTTTGGTAACACTATTTGATGCGACCCACTTTGTAGTTGTTACAAAGAGTTGTAAATTGCTACAAACGAAGTGATCCTAATTCGTACATGTGATGACATGAGGACTGGGGGCATCTTGTGCAATGAGTTTGCCCAAGATCGGACCACGAAATAAGTCACTCTTACTTTATAACGTTGTTTACTGTTTAAGACTGACTATTTCACAACGATGACCTAAGTAACTTAACCTCAATCCTGAGCTAACTATGAACTCTTGTTTATTCGAAATTATCCTTATATTTGCATAGGTGATGGCTGGCTCAACAACGTCAGTTCAATAAGCCTCCTATTTCAGGGGTAAGATCGGGTAGATAGCTGGAAACATAGGTTGCAAGATGGAATTCACTTCTACCCATTTTCAGAGATAGTAGAGATGTTGTTCCCTTAAGTATTGACTCTGGGTCTTGAACAAGGGGCCCCACCCTCTCATTGGTTGAGAGGGACTCGGTTTGATGATTGGATCACAAACCAATTGTTCATTAGAGGATCAATGTGACTTAAAAAACAAGAGGAAATCTCGGGGGTAAAACAATTTTTTGACCCAACCATTATTACGAACAACCTTTGAAGGGTTAACTTACTAATCATGGTTATATCGAGTAGACACAATATATCTACAATGAGGGGAGTGCAACTATGGACTTTAGTGGAGTGACGTAGTAGTTAACGAATAGAGGTTAATTTGGTGTAAAGAGTTTAGCCAATTAATCTCGGATCGTTGGAGCTCATGATCTATAGGTTCACCATGTCCCCCTACTAGCTCACAAATGGATTAGTCTTAGAAAAGCGTGATAAGTTGATTTGAAACGTTAATTAGAATTAAAGGGAATTGGTAATTGATTATATTTTAAAATGATGTAAATATTAAAATCGGGAATAGAGATTCATGGTAGTGAAGTTGATGATTAATTAATTTAATATTTGATATTATATTAATTAGAATTAATTAAATTATTTAATTAATTAATTATTATTAATTTTATTAGAAAATTAATTTTTGTAAAATTAATATAATTTTAGTTTTAATTATAAAATAAAAACTGAAAATTGATTTTTTATCTTTGAAATTAGTTCCATTTTTTAAAATATGATGAAAATGGGAAAAATCCAAAAGTTTGGTTTTTTCCACTAAAAGCCCAACTTGTTCACTTATAATACACTTCTTTTCTCAGTCAGAATTCCAAGCATGTGCTGGAATTCATGCAACATTCCTTCTTGCATGATGATCATGCAATAAATAGTGAAGATTTTGAGTGGAATTCTTCATGCAATTGTTGTTAGAACTCTTAAATTCTGTGTGTTGAAGAAGAGTTTTTTAAGCTGCTGAAAACTAGTAGCATTTCCTCCAAATTCCCTTTAATTCAAGATTATTTTGAATCTCACAACTCAATCTAAGGCACCTAGAGGATAATAGGGAAGACCTTATGGTAGTTCATAAGCTGAATTTAAGGAGATTGTAGCTGAGAATCATATTCAAGGTGTTCTTCAAAGGTATGTAACGAAACCCTCTTTTAATCTTATGAGCATGCTTAATTGAAAGCCATAATTAATGAATTAGAATGCTTAATGATCCCGTTTTACTTCCATTGTTTGCTTTCTGAATCCAACATGCTAATGATTGGCTAGACACTTGGTAGGCTTTGTTTAGATTTGGGAGAGGGTGGAGATGTTGGTAATTGTGTTGCGATGGGAAAAATGGGGAGAGGGAGCTCTTAAAGGGTGGAGGTGTTTGTTTGCTATGGAGGTTTTCTTTCAAGCGATGGAGAGCGTTTATTTAGGTCAACACCTAATCTTGAGAACTTTCTATATGATGAAAAAGGTTCATCAAGTTCATCTGGATGTGGGGAAGAGTCTGCCTTAGGCTTAAGCGAGGAGACTTGGCTTCAGTGTGGAAAATGCTTCTTAACTTGAGGTGATGTGATCACTCTTTCATCAACGCTTGGTGAAATGATCACTTTTTGCTTTTTGTGTTGAGTAGGCTCTAGAGAAGATTGGGCCTGTTGGGGTCGTCGCTTCGTTGGCTGGTTCTCGGCTTGCTGCGCTGGTAATCTTATGAGGCGATAGAGAGACTAATTCATGAGAGTTCCTTTCACTTCCACATCCTCTTCTTCTTCCAAACAACCTTGCGCTACTCACAACCTTGTAATCAGCGATGGGAAGAATAGCAGGACCTTTGGCTTCGAGAACAAAGTCTATATCTGCTCTGTGATAATACGATCGATGTTGATTGGAATCAGTTGCATTATGTAGTAGATTGTGATCATGGATCCCTTGAAATCGAGTGGTCATGCATCATAGGAAGCAACTTCCTCTTTATGAAGTAGAGCCACACATTTGCCTCAAGCGTCAGGCTGTATGGCGATAGAGTGTTCACTTCCTTAGCAGATATGGACCATTTGGTCCTTGGTTGGGCAGCTACTTTCAACGCATCCTTCTATTCTTTAGCAGTTGGCTTTGTTGGGATTGATGTCTTAATTCTCTTGGTAGTCTCGTAGTTTGTAAACACTTTGTGAACATATTGTCATTAATAAAATAAGTGTTATTTTATAAGCATTTACTCAATCCAATAAACTAAGATCCAAGGTTATTGTATATAACTTAAGCATGTATGTGGAGACATATAAGTGGATCATGCCTTAAGTAATAACCTAAATGGTCTGTAATATAAGAATAAAAGAGGGATGCCTTATCCTCGTGACATTACGGACGACCCACTTTGTAGATATTACAAGTGTTGTAAAGTGCTACAAATGGTCTGATCCTGACCATTCATGTGGAAACATGCGAGCGGGGATATCCTATACAAATAGTTTGTATAAGAATGGACCACGAGATGATTAGTCTCTTTATATAACGTCGTTGATAATTGAGACTTACATTTCACTAGGATGACCATAGGTGACATGACCTTAATCCTGAGTGAGTTGGGAACTCCTGCTCATGAGAGCGGTCCTTTGATTTGTATGGGTGAGAGTGGCCAGATTGTCAACTCAACAAACCTACCATTTTGGGGATTCGTCTGATTGGGGAGCTGGAAACTCAACTACACAAGATAGAATTCACTCCTTCCTCGAAGTAGGGGTAAGTAGATAAATTGCTCATTTAAAGGTTGATTCCAACATAGTGGCCACACCCTCTCTTGGGAAGAGAGGACTTAGTCATAGTAAGACTATGACTTATTGTTCAGTAGAGGAATGAATGTTACTTAAGGAGTTAGATGTAACTACAGGGGCAAAACGATAAATTCGCTTAGCTGTACTTATGAGCAATTTATGAAGGGTCATCACACTGTTGATTGGTTATATCCAATGAACACAGAAATATATCTGTAGTACATAGAGTGTAACTGTCAGTCTTTAGTGGAAGAACCAAAAGTTAATGGATGGTGGATCTCATGATTAAAGAGTATCGTCAGTTATTCACGTACCATTAGAGCTTCAAGCTACAGGTCCATAAGGTCCCCTTGTAGCTCAATGGGTTCAAGTTGAGTATCAGATTTTGGGTTAGTTTGAAGTATTCAAATTAACAAGAGGAAATTTAATTATATGTGATATAATTAAATTAATTCAATTATATGTGATATAATTGATATGATGTATTAGATATATTAATTGGGGGAGTTAATATAAATATGATTTATATTAAATATCATAAAATATAAAAAGAACTATGGTTTATATGTTTCATATGATGAAATATTAAAACTATAGGTTATAAATATAATATGATAAGTTGGTTATCATATTTATTTATAATATATTAATTATATGATAATTAATTCTTTTTCTCTAATAATCCAACTTGAGTGAAAGGTAATTGGAAGTTTTATGGTAACTGTGAGGTAAAAGAAAAATGGTTTTCCAAAATCAGAGGATGATTTATGTCGTTTGACAAAAGAAATAACTTATTGAGTAAAAGCAGTTTACTAAACGATAGTGTCTCACAGCCTAAACGATCAAGTATCAAGGTCTACTATACGATAGTTACTCGGTATTACACGATCGAGTAGTAAGTCTATATGATAGACTTCTTCTTACTAAATGATCGAGTATCTAGTATATATGATAGACTTCATACATCTCCCACTTACTCGATCGTCTACCTCCTTCATTCCTCTATCCAAAGTCACACAGAGCCCACAACTCCTGGATTCTCACATCGAGAATACCAAGATAACTCTTATGGTGGTGTTCTACCTCGTTGAACTTGATTGTGATCGAGGTTCATCCAATCGTTCGTTGAGATCGTGTGCTGATCGTTGCGTTCGAGTTCGTGTTGTTGAACCAATTTCTGAACGATCGAGGGATACTTGAAGAAAGGTTCTTCAAAGGTTTGCATACTCTATCCCTTATTTGTTCATTTATAAGAAGCATGTTGTAATTTATAGTATATGCATAATCGTTTCCATTTAGACTATAATTGTTTGAGTTCTTTAACAATGAATTTTGGAACGATCCGCTTCCACTCACTGGGTCTCTATGTTTAGATTTCCTTCACTTGGTATCAGAGCCAAGTTGTTCTGATATTCCAATTGAACTTTATTATACAATTTTGGTGGGTTTTAATTGTGTTTTACAATGCATTTAAGTGTTAAGTATGTTTTGTGGATGGTTTGATGGATGTTTCAAGATAATAGCCTCTGTTTTAAAGATTTATTTACATTTCAAAGTTAATTTGTAAGGGCTTATGTGTTTTTAGGAATAATTAACTTGCTATCGAGTTTGTATTCAAAGTGTTTGAAGAGTTTTGAGTTGTTCGTGATGAAGTTTCAAAGCATGGGGATGCAGTTCAGTTCAAGGAAGAAGAAGACCAAGCGTTGGTCATATCGTGTAGTCCAGGCTAAACGATCGTTTAGATTTGGCTAAACAATTAAGTAGAAAAGTTCTAACTCGATCGTGTAGCATTTACTAAACGATTGCTGATGTTAGCTGAATGAGTAAAGAGTTTACTTGATCAGTCTGCGTTGGCTACTCGATCATGTAAACGATGGAGGTAAACGATCGCTGAGTATGTGATACTCGTTGCATGGTAGGCGCGCGCACTAAACGATCGTGTATGCCAGCATGCTTCATCACATAGTCACTAGCTACTCGATGACTCCGTATGTGATACCCGTCACTTGCTCCTCGATCATTTTGATGATCATGCTTCATCGCATAGTTGTCGTCTATTCGATCGTTTAGGCATGCATTTAAACTCGGTGCGCTGCACGATCGAGTAGCCTTCATGCTTCATCGCATAGTCAAAGGTACTCGATTGTTGCTACACGATCGTGGTTACTCGACCAACGTTACTAGATGATCACAAGGAAAAGCTACACGACCAGTGGAACGAGGATTCACCCAGGCGGTTCAAGACCCAGTTCACTTGTTTGAACCGGTCGACTTGATGGTTTTATGTAATAGTTAGTTTTATTTCAGATTTTGAGGCATATTATCCCGGTCCATCATTATTTTAATATACATGAGATGTATGTTTGTTTATATGCCATAATGTATGACATATAGATTTTAAAACCCACCTTAGGTTATGCATTTATCCATGTATCATCTTTATATTATAATTTCTATAATATAATAGATTACATGATTAAATTACCTTAAAGCATGCTTAAGCATCATATAATATAAGAGTTATATTTATGTATATATTAAGCATATTCATGCATCATCTTTATATTATAAGTGTTATAGTATAAGGGTGTATGAGAACATGTATACTTAGTTCATTACTTTGTTATATCAGTGTTATATAAAGTAGTAATGAATGAACATTACATGAAGCATGACACTTAGGTTTGTTTATCAGAGTTATAAATGCCTTGTGGGTGTTACTTCGCATGGATGATGTTTTTAATTGTTTCATTTTTTTATAAGAGTTATAATTAATGAAATTAGAATTAATTAATAACCAAGAGTTGCATGCAAACTTAAGTAAAATCATGTTTTAAAAGAGTTTTAAAATTTGATTGAGATAGACCTAAGTTCATGGTTCTAATGAGATTAGAAACCTAAGTTTAATCTTTTAAATCGGTTTAATAGGATTAAATTGATTTGAATAAAATATTAAATTTGTAAGAAATCTATCTATAAGGGATCTTTTATCTAAGGCGGGTTCTAGCTAGGCTGAGATATTTAAGCCGACAGAAACAGAACACCCTTACTTGGGAACCTACTTGGAAAGGTGAATTAAATACATTTGTTACAAGCATGCAACAATTGTTTATATGTTCGTTAAAGCATTTAATGAATATTGATCAAAAGTAGTTTAACGTTCCAAAGTAAGCGTTACTTTTGGGAAAACCTAAATAGTCACTTAGTAAAAATAATTAGCCGTGTTTTTGTGAACCCCGAATCCCAATTTTACACTTAAGTGTGTTTTCTTATTTAAATTGTCTTCATTTTCCACTTAATTGTGTGTTCCTATTTAAATTTGTATAAATAAGTTGAGTAGATTGATGAGAAAGTTAGTGTGAAATGGTGAAGAAGGAATGGGGATTTGAAAAGAAAAATATGGACATTGAGTTTGGGAAATTTGGGAAAATTTGGCTAAGTATGAAAAATTTATGCGAAATGCATGTTGTGCACAAAGCACTGGAAGGCAAGTGACTAGTGGCACAATCGTGTAGAAATTGCACGGAGACAAACAATGTTCGCAGTAGCTAAGAGCGAGATCATTGAGAGTGAGATAAGCGAGATCGTTGAGAGTGAGATCATTGAGATCGAGACCAGCGAGATCATTGAGAGCAAGATTTTGAGCAAGAAATATTGGAGAGAGCGAGAAAGTGGAAGAGAGCGAGATTGGAGAGAGCAAGACCAGCGAGAAAGAGAGAGAGAGCAAGAGTAGAGAGAGCTTGAGCTAGAAAGTTAGAGAGAGCGAGAATGGAGAGAGCGAGATTTTGAGTGAGAAAATGGGAGAGAGCGAGAGTGGAGAGAGCGAGACCAACGAGAAAGTGGGAGAGAGTGAGAGCAACCTGTACATCAGCCCTGCCTGGTCTGGTGCTGCATTCGAACGTCACGCCCTTGCCTCGCCTATGCATTGAACGGCCGAGCAAGCTTCTAAGCGATGTATTTGGATGCGTTGGGGTGGATTATGCATTTAAAAACCCTCATTTGAATATAAACAAAGCTTGAAGATGTAAGGGCAAACGTCAATTAAAATCTAGGTGTCCGATTAAGAAAAATTCTTAAATACTAAGAAATTGTGTTGGATGCGTTTGGGAAAAACACATTGAACCAAGGTGAAGTTAGCTTAAGTTGATAAAGGGAGGATTAAACATTTGGCCATGTAGCCAAGAAGGTGCTGTCAATCCCACGAGCAATTTGAATGCCTATAAATAGGGAGTTGGGATTTCATTTTCAAATCACACAAAAATCATAAATTTCGTAGAGAAAGTAGAGGGCAGTGGGGGTTCAGAGGAATGTGTCAACTTTGGACGAGGAGATCTTCCAATCTACTCATGCGTTTGGAGTGATTTCAAAGCCATTTGAAAGCTCTGAAAGTCTAGTTTTCAGATTAGGGCTTCCGGAGGAAAAGGCTCAAAGGAACTGGGCTGGAAGTTGAGAAGAATGCAAGAGGGTCAGACTGTCGAATTAGTCTGAGTCAGTCTTGAAGATTTTGAGATTCCAGCCAAACCACAAGAAATTATTAGCTGAACGTTTAGGGTAAGATTCCTAAGACATTTTAGCATAGGTTTGTAGAAGGAAGTATTTCCAAATAAGGTTCGAAACTATGAGTAATCTAAGTTGTAATTTGAATCTGGATTCTAGGGGTGAAAAAGGGACCTGAGGAGCTACAGAAAGCATATTTACGAAAATAATTCTCATGCCTACTAGTTTTATAAAGTGGTTTCCAAGCAAGTTTGAATTGTGATTTGAACGTATGCATATTGTTGAAAAACTATTTACATATGTTGATTTTATCTAGCATGCGTTATCATCTTTAAAGCCATGTTGTATATGTGTTATAATGTACATGCTTTAAAGAGAATAGTTGTTTATAAATAGTTTTGGTAAAATGCGATGCCGAAGTACAAGGAGAAGGCATCCACCCAACTAGACACTGAAGTACAAGGAGAAGGTATCTATTGGTACTGAAGGATGTTTGAGAAGGTACCAAGCCAACGGGATACTAAAGTACGTTGGAGAAGGTATCCTAGTAGCTCGATACTGAAGTACAAGGAGAAGGTATCTGAGCAGTAGTACCTAATGTGGCCATAGGTGAATAAAGTCAGAGATTGAGCAAAAGGGTTCTCTCTGGACTAGTAGTTGGTGTTGGGATTATTTTACCAGTTATATAGTACTTTGATTTGAGAAATGATTTTACTGTTTTATGTTTAAAACAACTTTATGTAATTTACGCTTGGAAAATATTTATGCTGCAAAAGTTTATATTTCAGATAAAACTATTTTCTGAAATTATGCATGAGAATTTACTATGTTTTCTCGGTCACTCACTGGGCGTAAGCTCACCCCATTTTCAAATGTTTTGTCCCCCCCTCCCCTCCCCACAGGTAGCTGTCAAATCCTCTGAAGATAGCTCAGTATCTGCTCCGCCATTAAAGGATGAAAAGACTTGTAACCGTTTGCTAGGTGGTTATAGTTAATATTGTACACATGTTACTATTGTTCATATAAGGACTAGGGTTTGTGGGTTTTGGGACTTGTAAATCTAGTGTTGTAATGACTCTAAACATATTATGTTTCTAAGTTAATAAATTGTGGGCCTACAGCCGACCCGTTGCATATAATTTGTATTTGGTATCAGAGTTATTCCGCAAGAGTTTTTAGGTAGTAAGTGTCAAGCTAAGGGTTGATAACTGCTCCAGTCACGCCCTTCTCTAGGCTAAGAGTGTGATCTGGGGCGGGGTGTGACAGTTTGGTATCAGAGCATAAGTTTTTGGGACAATCGAGAAATTTTTCCTACTAACTTGGTATTAAAGGATGGGTTATACGTAAGTTTAGGAAAGATTTAAGCTAGCTTAGTACTAAAACATAAGACTTTGGGTGAAAGAGAGAGTTCATGCATTAGATTAAAGTCCCATAGATAAGTCCCTAACATGTGTACCTAATAGCTAGGTAAAGATGCTGAGGAAAAGAGGCAGAACGAGCAAGCAAACTGAGAAGAGGAATATTGACCCTACCAGTGGAGGTCCTGAGGTCTCGTCAGACCTAGATCCGAAGGGGAAAAGAGTTAGAAACTCAGTAGAACAGGAGACAACTTTTGAAAACGAGTCTAGTACACCAAAGGTAGGTGTAGATCCTCAGATGGAGGATCGAGTGTTTGATAGAATCACTCAAAAATTAGCGGCGAGTGTAGGATCGATTCAAAACGATCCAGAAAAGAAGTTCGGCATCGAGAGGCTGAAAGCTTTAAGAGCCATGACGTTCGATGGAACCACAGATCCATTAGATGCTGAAATCTGGTTGGATTTGATTGAGAAGTGTTTTAAAGTTATTAGATGCCCTTAGGACCGTAAGGTCGAGTTAGCAGCATGCTTACTGCAAAAAGGGACTGAGAAGTGGTGGAAAGTGATAGAGGCTAGAAAGAGTAGTTTAGAAACTATGACTTGGTTTGAGTTTAGACAAGTATTTGAGGATAAATACTACCCTAGTTCTTTTAGAGATGTGAAGAGGGAGGAATTCCTTAGGCTAACTGAAGGAGTGATGACGGTTGCTGAGTATGAACAAAAATATACTGAGTTATCTCAGTATGCCCTTTCGATCATCGCGGAAGAGAAGGAATGGTGTAGGAGATTTGAGAGTGGCCTAAGAAGAAAAATACGTACACCCGTTACCTCTACATCCAATTGGGTGAATTTCACTCAGTTAGTTGAGACCACTATTCAAGTAGAGCGGAGTGTAGCGAAGGAGGATGAACTTCAACCAGGAGAAGGATAGTTTAGAGTGCCTTGAGAAACAAGAAGTAAAAAAATTAGATCCTCATTCTCTAGACAGTCGGGGATAAGGAGTTTTGAAGGCATGAGCCAACAAAGTTTGAGTCGAAAGAAGTCCAGACCTGTAGCTAAACAAAGTGGTAGATCAGTATCAGATCGTGCTAGTGAGTAGATGGCTAGTACGGGGAGGAAACCGCTGTATGTAAACTGTGGTAAACCTCATACAGGGGTATGCTACGGTAATAGGAATGTGATTTTCCAGTGCAGACAAGCTGGGCATTTCAGAAGAGATTGTCCTCAGCTAAGTCGTGGAACACAAAATTAACAAAGACAAGTAACACAGACGGGGAACCAACCTAGAACGGCCGGGACTAGGGGAGAAGGATCCGATGTGATTTAGCAGAAAAGGATACTGACCACAACAGCAACAGCAGCAGCAACAAGGTAGAGTATATGCTATGATACACCAGGAAGCGGAAGAGGCTCCAGATCTCGTAACTGGTACGATAACTTTATGTAATCAATCCGCTTATGCATTATTTGATCCTGGTGCTACACACTCATTCATATCTAGTATGTATGCATTAAATATAGATAAAATACCTGAACGTATGGATGAGGAATTATTTATCTCTACGCCTGTAGGAGATACTCTAGTGGTACATGAGTATTATAGGAATTGTGAAGTAATTCTTGGAGACCAAAGTTTTTGAGTCGACTTGATTCTATTAGAATTACTGGAGTTTGATGTTATCTTAGGTATGGATTTCCTAAGTAAACACTATTCCACTATGGATTGCTTTAGAAAAGAAATAGTGTTTAGGAAACCCGGTGAAAAAGAAATAACTCTGGTAGGAAGTAAAAGAATACTCCCAGAAAGTTTAATATCAGCGGTAAAAGCTAGAAAACTGTTGAGTAAAGGATGTGAAGCCTATTTAGCATCTGTAGTAGTTTCCCAAGATAAAAAACTTAAACCTGAGGATGTACCTGTAGTACAAGAATTCTTAGATGTGTTCCCTGAAGAATTACTAGGCTTACCACCTGATAGGGAAGTGGAATTTACTATTGAGTTAATTCCTGATACTGCACCTATATCCCAAACACCATATAGGATGGCCCTAACGGAGTTAAAAAAGTTAAAAGTTCAATTACAGGAACTTGTGGATAAGGGGTACATTAGACCCAGTGTATCACCTTGGGGAGCGCCAGTCTTGTTTGTTAGAAAGAAAGATGGTACTCTTAGATTATGCATAGACTATAGACAGTTGAATAAAGTGACCATTAAGAATAAGTACCCATTGCCTCATATAGATGATCTCTTCGATCAGTTAAAGGGAGCAACGGTGTTCTCTAAGATAGATTTGAGGTCAGGCTATCACCAGTTGAAGGTGAAAGACACAGATGTTCCTAAAACTGCATTCAGAACTAGATATGGACATTTTGTGTTCCTAGTAATGCCGTTTGGACTGACAAATGCTCCGGTGGTATTTATGGACTTGATGAATAGGATATTCCATTCTTATTTGGATCAGTTTGTGATAGTATTCATAGATTACATACTATGTATTCAAGTAGTGCGAAAAAACACAAAGAACATCTAAGGATGGCATTACAAACTTTAAGAGAAAAGAAGTTATATGCCAAATTTAGTAAGTGTGATTTTTGGTTAAATCAAGTCATATTTCTTGGGCATATAGTTTCAGCTGACGGAGTTAGTGTTGATTCCCAAAAGATAGAAGCAGTAGTTAATTGGGAACGACCCCTGAATGTAACCGAAGTACGCAGTTTTCTGGGTTTAGCAAGTTATTATAGGAGATTCATGGAGGGTTTCTCTAAGATAGCCCTTCCATCGACAAACCTGACCAGAAAAGATGTGAAGTTTGAATGGTCGCCAGAATGCGAGCATAGTTTCCAAGTTCTGAAACAAAGGTTAGTATCAGCACCAGTATTAACTCTACCTACACCAGGTAAGGGGTTTAAAGTTTATTGTGATGCAACCCGACAAGGGTTAGGATGTGTGCTGATGCAGGAGGGAAAAGTAGTAGCCTATGCTTTGCGACAGTTAAAGAAGCATGAATGTAATTACCCTACACACGACTTATAATTAGCAGAAGTTGTGTTAGCTCTAAAATTGTGAAGACATTACCTGTTTGGTGAGCGATGTCATATATTTACAGACCATAAGAGTCTAAAGAATATCTTTGATCAAAAGGAACTAAACTTAAGACAGAGAAGATGGCTTGAATTGATTAAGGATTACTAGCCTTATTTCACGTGTGTCCTACTCTTGTAGAAAATATTCTACGTGAGCAATTAAAGGATTCTGATATAAAGAAGTTAGCTGAAGAAGTGGATAAAGGATTGAGGACGGACTATCAACTAAGAACAGACAAAGTGCTACTAAAGGAGGGTAGGATTTGCGTACCTAAGGACTTAGCTCTTAGACAAGCTATCCTAGAAGAAGCGCATAGTTCGACATATGTTATGCACCCAGGCAGTATGAAGATGTACAGAACATTAAAGAAATCGTACTGGTGGCCGGATATGAAAAAAGAAATAGCAGAATATGTTGACAAATGTCTAATATGTCAACAAGTTAAACTAGAGAGACAGAAACCAGCAGGATTACTTAATCCACTCCCAGTACCAGAATGGAAGTGGGAACATATTACGATGGATTTCTTGTATGGATTACCTAAGACACCAACAAGCTATGATGGTATATGGGTAATTGTGGATAGATTGACAAAAACTGCTAAGTTTTACCTATTAAAGCCACTTATACTTGGGACCAACTAGCTAAGCTATATGTTGATCGAGTCGTAAGTCAGTTTAGAGCTCTAGTTTCAACTGTATCAGATAGAGACTCCAAATTTACATCAAAGTTTTGGCCTAGTTTGCAGAAAGCTATGGGGACCAAGTTATATTTCAGTACCGCTTTTCATCCACAGACGGATGGTCAGTTTGAGCGGACAATCCAGACATTGGAAGACATGCTGAGGGCATGTGTGTTGCAATTCAAAGGCAGTTGGGATACACATCTATCGTTAATTGAATTTGCATATAATAACAGCTACCATTCGAGTATCAGAATGGCACCATATGAATCCCTATACGGAAGACCATGTAGGACTCCGATATGCTGGAATGAAGTCGGTGAAAGGAAACTACTAGGTCCAGAACTTTTACAACAGACGTCGGATAACATTAAGATTATAAGAGATAATCTTAAGACGGCTCGAGATAGGCAGAAAAGTTATGCTAATAAGGAGAGAAGAGAATAGGAGTTTGAAATGGGTGATAAAGTATTTCTGAAATTATCTCCGTGGAAAGGAATACTCAGGTTCGGTAGAAAAGGGAAGTTAAGCCCGAGAGATATTGGACCCTATGAGATAATAGAAAGGATTGGTCCAATGGCATATCAATTGGATTTACCTCCAGAATTATCTCGTGTTCATGATGTGTTTAATGTGGCAATGCTTAGAAAGTATGTGCCAGACCCTACTCATATATTATCTGAGCAACCAGTACAGTTGAAAGAGAATTTTTCGTATAAGGAAGAACCAGTGGAGATTCTAGACAGAAAGGAACAAGTCTTGAGGAATAAGACAATCCCATTAGTAAAGGTGCTATGGCAGAATCATACTATAGAAGAAGCAACATGGGAAGTTGAGGAGCAAATCAGAAAATTAACTAAGTAAAAGTTAAATCCTATGTTAAAGTGAAGAAAATTTTTAGGTGTTGAATAGATTTTCCTGGAGTAGTTTTGAGTTAAGCCTAAATTGACGAAAAATTGACTAAGTGTTGGACTAGGCATTGCCATGTGTTGGCCATAAGATCTTAGAGAGATTACTTGGGCAAAGGGAGAAGAAAAAGTATGAATTTGGAAGCTTGACTTTTGGGGAAAAACTTGGAAAATTGGCTAAGTATAAATCTATATGATGGATGCGTTGGATGCGTTGGAAGGATGGCATGCATCCATGCGGCTGAAGGAAGTGAAGTGATGCGTTGGAAGGGACCAATGCGCTAGAAGGGTGTGTTGATGTGTTGGAAGGGTTGTTGGTGATGGCATGCGGCTGAAGGAAGAAAGATGGAGGTGATGCGTTGGAAGGCAGCCCATGCGTCGAACAGGCCAAGCGCCGTCAAATGCCCAGCCATGCGTCGAGTAGCTTCAGCCAGTTGTCCCTGCCCAATGCATCGAGCAGCCTTGGCTAGACGCCCCTGCCATGCGTCGAGCGGCCATGCCTGTGCAGCGAGCACCCTGACCGAGCGGCCATGTCTATGCGTCGAAGAGCCCTGCCGAGTGGCCGTGCATTGAACACCCCTGCCATGTGACCAAGCACGCCCATGCAGCCAAGCAAGCGAGCGATGGCCAGCCTATGCCGCATGCCCATGTGTCGAGCGGCTAGCCTATGCAGCACGCCCATGCGTCGGTGGCCAGCACCATGTGCCCATGACAAGCAAGCCGTGCGATGCTACCTAGTGAGCCATGCGTCGAGGATAGGCGGTCACCCTAATGCGTTGGTGATGGCTAGCTCTTGCGATGGCTAAGTTGGATTGCGATGGTAGTGAACTGGCTTGCTATGCGTTGATTATAGGCTATGCATTGATTATGGACTATGCGTTGAACATCCAAGAGTTGGACGCATATAAAGGATGAGATCACCTAGAAAACGTCATCAAACCATGTGTCTTCTTGGTAGAAAGTCTTAAGCCTTAAGAATTTGAGGTGGTTGCATCAGATTGGAAGCTCATGCATTGGCTACATAGGAGAAGGACACTTAGATTGCGTTGATCAAAGAATTGTGTTGTTGGTGTGAGGAGGAAGCACTTAGACATGCAACCAAGTAGGTGGTGTCGACTTTGGAGAAGGTTTGGACGCCTATAAATAGGGCCGAAAGACTTCAATTTTCAGATCACAATTCAAAAATACAGTAAAAAGAGTAGGAGAGTTGGGCAAATCTTATGTTGAGGCCAAAATCCATGTTTTGATCATAGAATTTCAAAGAGGACACATTGGACAATGAAGCCTGAAAAGTAGCACCAAATTGGAACAAGATGTTCTCCCAGAATACTCGTGCATTTGGAGTGATTCTAAAGCCATCTGAAAGCTAAAAGAGTCTAGTTTTCATGGTGGGGCTGCCGGAGAAAAAGCTCCAAGGAATCCGGCTGGAATTTGGGAAAAATACAGAAGGGTCAGGCTGTCGGGTAAGCTAGGCCAATGTTGATGTTTTGATGATTTCGGCTAAACCACGAGAAGTTCTAAGTTAAGATTTTAGGATAAGATTTCTGAGACATTTTAGAGCATATTTGTAGAAGGAAGTATCTTTAGATAAAGCTTATAACTATAAGTAATCTAAGCTTTAATTTGAATCTGGATTTTAGGGTTCAAAAGGGAGCCTGAGGTGACAAAGGAACTTCTAGAGAGAAAGGTTCCTAAATGATCAAGGTGGGTGACTAAAATGTTTTCAATGTTTTAAGAAACCATGTGCTAAAGAAAGACCTTTAAGATAAAGACAGGTTTTCTAAGTTTTATTAAAGAAAGTCATTGTATGACTAGTTTCACTTGAAACTCGATATCGAAGGACATTTGAGAAGGTATTTGAGTAGCTCGATACTGAAGGACACAGTTGAGAAGGTATCTGAGCAAATGTACCCAAGTGTGGGGTAGTTCTTTTGATAAAAATCAGTTTTCTGGTCACTCATTGGGCTTTATAGCTCATGCTTTCAAAATGTTTTTCTTTTTCTTCCCAAGTAGCGGAAAGGTGAGGAGTTCCAGGGTGCTACTAAGGTCAAGGTCTGCCACGTGCCACAGTTACACTTCCGGAGGGTTTTACAATTGTTGTTGTAAACTTTATAATTAAGTCTTGAAGTTGTATAAACGTTACATTATTGTAAAATAAAATGGGCCTACTTAATCAGTTGTTTGTTGAATTTGTACAATGGTATCCGAGTTATTTCCACAAGAGTTTTTAGGCAGTAAGTGTCAGCCAAAGGGTTGATAACTGCTTCAGTCATGCCCTTTCCTAGGCTAAGAGGGCGGTCTGGGGCGGGGTGTGACAAAAAAAGTGGGAGGTTTTATTTTTAAGAGTTGGTTATTGTAGAGATGTGCTTTTTATGCTTCCACCCAACTCTGAATTTATATCTCTCTCAAGATCTTCAAAGAGAAGGTATTCTCTATGAAAAAGTCCTCCAAAACTAAAAATTCCCTTCTCTTTCAGAAGGGTTGCCACAAACTGGCTCCTTGCCAGAGACATAACGGAGAAGACCATATGGAAGCTTCACTATTCGTGAGATCTATTTGTTGGGAAAGAAGAAGATTTTTTTTGGAGCAAATTGAAGAATGGTTCTTCAAAGGTAATATGTTATTCAACTCAATTGTAAGCTTAACCTTAAATCATTATGTTTTAATTTTTAATTTTATGCAATTTCATCTTGCAAAAAACAAAAACGTTCATATGCTTACGCTGCGGGATTCGATCCTATTAAGTTAGCCTCTATGAAATTTTGATTGCAAATTCGCGTTCCATTAACAATTTTGAGACGAAGCCTTGACCTTGGCTCTTTGCTTCAACTTGGTCTCCTTGGCCTCGACCTTGGTAGCCTCGACCTCAGCTCTTCGCTTCAACTTGTTCTCCTTGGCCTCAGCATTGCTCACCTCGCCTTTAGCTCCTCACATCTACTTGGTCTCCTCAGCCTTGGCATTGGTCATTAGGCCTTGGCTCTTCGCTTTCACTTGGTCTCCTCAGCCTCAACCTCGGTATAGCCTTGGTCTTTGCTCTTCACATTTACTTGGTCTCCTTGACCTCGACCTTGGGCACCTCGACCTTCGTCTCAGAGTTTTGTTTTCATCCCTCTTACTTATGCTTTGTAAGGTATGCAGATTGTGTGTAGAACATTTTCTTCCCCACAGACGATGCCAATTGTTGATGCCAAATTTTGGATAGGGGTGAACACACCTGACTTTCACGTTAAAGAAATAGAATTCTATAGTGGAAGCGTGTGAATGCACATGCCAATGTAATTCAATTTGAAAACCTCGAAAAAAACAAAGAAATTATAAAAGAAGAGGGTGAACCTTTGTAAATTACAACATGCTTCTAGGGAGAAAATGGTGAGAAGAACTAACCCTTGAAGACTTTTCTTCTCATAATCCCTCTCCTCGAAACTAAACAACACGTACGCAAATCTCCCTCGAACTGGAAAACGCCTTTCACAAACAAACAAGTCACGAACAAGGGACACCACCACTTGGTTTTCTCGCTATTCTCCAGACAAAGAATCAAAGATTTGTGGGCTCCTTAATTTAGTAAGGAGAAGTGATTTTATGTGAGGGGGTTTCTTGAGGAAGAAGATGAAGAATGCAGAGAAAACTTTTTTCTCATCTAAGTGATCTATGCGTTGGATTGAATGTTTACAAACTGAATCTCCTCCCTCCCATTTTACGTGAGAGTAAATTGGTTGGAGAAGGAGTTAAAACTCCCATCCACTAACTCAAAATAACTCCTAGTGGGAGTTATTATTTTGAATTTAAATATATTATATATTAAATCAAATTTAATATATAATTAAATAAACATTAATAATTAACAATTAGTTAATTATAAATCAAGTATCATATATTTAATTAAATTTGAATCATTTTAGATAACAATCTTTCGCATAAACTATAGTTTTAATATGAATCTCAGTCATATTAATTATAACCTATAGTTTTAATATAAATCTCATTCATACTAATTTTGACCTATACTATTATATAAATCTTATTCATATATTTAATATTTGAATCTTATTGAAAGATTTATCTCTCACATATTATAAAGTATAATTTTGAATCTTATTCAAAATTAACTTTACGATTTATTGTATCTATATACATTATACTAATTGTATCTTATACCATTAGTTCCCTTATTTAATTTGAACAATTAAAATTAATCCAAAATTAATTAATTCTTATGTTATCTTTAATGAGCTAATAAAGGAACCTTATGGACCTACAGATTAGAAGCTTAAATAATACAAAATTAATTAATTAAACTCTTTAATTAAATCAATCAACATTCATTATCTATAAGTCACTCCACTAAGGACCTACAACTGCATTTTTCGCATTGTAGATATATTTTTGTAAGGCGATCCTTCACAAATTGTTTGTAACTATAGCTGTGTCAAATTACCATTTTACCCTTGTAGTTACTTCTAACTCCTTAAGTACCACTGATCCCTTTAGTGATCAAACAGTTTATGGTCCAATTATAAACTAATCCCTCTCGAGCTAGTGAGAGGGTGAAGCCCCAATGTTCAAGACTCGAAATTAGTCATTGAGGGAGTAATTAATCTACTTACCCTAAAGACGGGAATGAGTGAATTTCATCTTGTGTAGCTATGTTCCCAACTCTCTACTCGGACAAATTCTCAAAATGGTAGGCTTATTGAATCGACAATTCTAGTCATTCTCACTCATACAGATCAAAGGATCACCCTCATAAATAGGAGTTTATAACCCACTTAGAATTAAGGTCGATGTCACACCCCATACCAGATTACCCTCCTAACCTGGATGGAATGGTGACTGCAGCAATTATCAACCCTTTTGTTTGCACTTACTGCCTATCTTACCTGTTAAATTTTGCTCAAACCCTGACTACATACATATTAACTCAGAACTTAACACATTTATATTACAGGGTTTCGCAGCATTGTTTATACATGGATATTACAACTTAGTGAGCCCCATCAAGAATATTAGTCACTAGACAGACACATATGTACTAACTAATACAGGTCTTCAAATACGCTTCCTTCAATCTGTACCTTTGAGTGGCAGAGTAGTAGCAGAAAAGTATTTTGAGAACTGACCGTTACTTGAAAGAAAAACATTTGAAAATATGTGCTAGAAGCCCAGTGAGTGACTTAATTAAACATAAATCTCATGCTTAAACTGAAAGCTCGAAAATATAATATTGGAACTAAAAGATACCAAGCAAACATGTACATAAAACCTTTAAAACCATTGAATCTACAACATGAATCTTATGTGAGAATGAACATTCCTCGTTCTAATTCCCAGTGCCAAGCCATGGCCAAATGAGACCTCTACTTCGATCTCTTCATACTGAATTATGGCTAGGAGAGATCCCACGTCAATTTTTTTTAAATATACCGATGGGCATCTCAAGCAACTTCCTCTAAACATTAACATTGATAACTACTCTTAAACACCATTAAACATCATTATTCCTTAGTTGAGAATGAGCATACATCGCTCTAGCTCCGAACGTCTGCTATCGGCCACGAGACCCATGCTTCAGCCTCTCTTTGCTGGTTTATGGCCTAGAAGACCCATACTTCGACCTCTCCTTCAGAACTACCTACGTGCACGTGGAGGTTTCTATGTATCGTCAACACCTTAGGTACATTTATTCAGATACCTTTCTTACCTTCAGTATTCATTTTCATTATGTTTAGGAATACCAATGCATGTTCTTTGGCAATCTTAGGTATTTAGACATAGTACATCAAGCTTCACTCAACCTTAGTTTTAATCCTAACGCATGCTTCATACTTTGTAAAATAAGTTGGCTTAAATCATGTTGAACTAGCTTGTAAAAACCAGTAGCATGCATTAGACATGGAAAACATACTTGGAAAACTCATACATTAGTAACATCATGTGTTGATCATGATTTCAATAGTAGAAATAAGTTGCTTGGAATCATATAAAATTTAGCGTGAGAATAACCTTGCTCAATCCCTCGATGTCGTATTATTTATGTGCACATGCTCATAACTGAGTACCGTCATACCTTAGGTACTTATCTAGGATACTTTCTCATTGTCCTTTAGTATCCTTAGAATACCTTCTCATTGTCCTTCAATATCCGTCATATAACTAGTTATAAGCATTTAACTGAAAACTAAGGCTTAGTGCTCAAATCATCATACTAGCTCATCATGAAAACGGAGTTACTAAAATATGTTGAAAGTATTTGGATAAGATAACATATTTAAATCATGTCAATTTCCATGGAAAATATGTTTTACTTAGCATGAGAAATAGCTTCAAACATACGTTGCTTGACACTTCATTTAAACACTTAGCATGAGAAATAACTTCAAAGAAATTATAGTTTCTAAATCATTAAAACATTAAATCATCGCATAGTCACTCACAAATCGTCGAGGCTCTTAACGGGTTATATGCCTCTCTTAGCTTTTCTTGACCTGAAAGGACATAATTCCTGATTAAATTCCTTAGAATTCTTGGCAAAATACCTCAAATAGTTCATTTACTAATGGAACTTTCATCAACAAAGATAGCATTACTAGCGAGATGATCAACATGAGTGAATTCATCCTCATGAGCGAGATCCTCATGAGTGAGATTCTCATCATGAGCGAGATCGAGCTTTTCTGAGCAACATTTTCATCCTAACGATACTCACCTCTTCTAACAAACTTGGCTTCCTCACCAGCGAGATTCAGCCTTTATCTCTAGCGAGATTCCTTCTTGAGCGAGATCCTCATCACAAAATCAGCGAGATTATCATCTTCAGCGAGATCCTCATCCTCTTCATCTCGCTCTCGCTCTTCACGGTGAGCTGTTTGCTTGTTCTTCCCAAGCAGCTGTTTGCTTTTGCACAGACTCTCTGTTTCAATTTCAGAAAT
The DNA here is from genome assembly GCF_009727055.1 of Benincasa hispida. Taxonomy (NCBI): domain Eukaryota; kingdom Viridiplantae; phylum Streptophyta; class Magnoliopsida; order Cucurbitales; family Cucurbitaceae; genus Benincasa; species Benincasa hispida. Next base: position 30,694,585 of record NC_052356.1, read on the forward strand.
TCATAACTCAAAATTCTGAACTCTTTCAAGAAACTTCCTTCTACAAACTTGTTTAAAATTGAGTTAACTTTCTTACCCCAAAATTTCAGCCGAAAATGCTTTATGGTTTGGCCTGAAGCTTCCAATCTTCACCTCGAGCCTGATTAATCCGAGATTCTGCCTCTTCTGCAAATTCCTCACTTTTTGTTCTTCTTCTCCTGCAATCTTTCTCCGTCAAGATAACCTCGAAAACTAGATTCTCCCAGCTTTCAAATGGCACCGATTTTACTAAATTTGCTCATGTAGTTTGTCGAAACCAAGCTTTCGAAGTTCTTCTTTCTTTTAATCTTCCTGCCGCCTCCCGAGTTCAAGGATTAACCGCCACGTCACCCCATATTTAGTACCTCCATCCCAAACTAATAAGTGAACTTTCCTATTTAATATGTTTTTCTTTTCCTTTCTCCATAATTCCTATAAATAACATGGATTTTCACTTATTAGATATTTAATATATCATTCCTTTGGCTAAACATACTTGTCTAGGAAATTTAGAATTCGGGGTTTACAGTCGAGTCACTAAATAGTTATCCTAGAAATTTTAATTTCTTCAATTAACAATGTTATAAAGAGAAACTAATCATTTTACGGTCCGGTCTCATACAAACTCTTTGTATAGGATACCTCACTTGCATGTCTCCACGTGAACGATTAGGATCAGATTGTTTGTAGCACTTTACAACTCTTGTAACAATTACAAAGTGAACTATATCCATAGTATCATCAGGATAAGACACCTAACCTTCTATATTACATACCATTTAGGTTATTACTTAAAACATGATACACGTGTATGTCAACCACATACATGTTTAAGTTACATAAGATAACCTTGGATCTTAGTTTATTGGATTAAGTTAATGCAATCTATATGTCAAATAAATAACACCTTATTTTATTAAATAAATAATTCATATACAAAATTTATGAACTACAAGAACCACGAGATTTAGGGCACCAACCTCAATACTCGTGACACCAGTAGTGAATTTGTTTGAATGAAAGAAAAACGTGATCTGCAAAATAGAAAACCTGCACACTAGTGTAGTGTTTGCCACACGCACTCCGATGCGTAAGTCAGAGAGTGAAAGAATATGGAAGCTAGAGAGTTTGAAAGTAGTACTCAATTTACCTCATATGAAGTTATCATGGTGTATTTATAGAGAAAGTTGACGTAGGGTGTTTCCTAGGGTTTCCAAGTCGCCTTTGGATGTTAGATAACTGGCCGGGCCAAGGGGTGCACCCGAATTTGTGTTTGGCTTAGGTCGGCCTCAACCTCAGACTCGAGGCCGAGCGTCCTCCTTAGGCTATATCTTGAGCCTAAAATGTTACTTTGGGTCAGAGCATGCATAAGCACATGCCCCATTAGGCATTTAGAAAGGGCTGCCCTTGGCCTCGGGCCTGAGGCCGAGGTCGCTGGGTTAGACCAGGTTCAAGCCAACCCCCTTTTCCTAGGCTCATTTCGGTCTTTAGTTGACACTTTCAGCCCATATCACGCTTTTTCTTGACTTTTTCGTTCCTAAATGTCTTTATACCATTCGGTCTAAAATCACCTATAATACAATAGATCTAAAAATATGTTCTTACCGGTTACCATTAAAGTATGCTTAACTTTTTATTTTATAAAATTATCTCTATTAACCTTCCCCTATAAATCTTGAAAACATATTCCCATTATATGTTTTCTTAGTTGAAACTTATTATTATTATTATTATTATTATTATATAGATTTAGATGAAACTTACTTTTGTTATTAGTTTATCAAGTTCAATTTTTGTTGTATAGACATAGACTAAAATATATCGATGAGACTAAAATGATATTTCAATGAACTTTTCTTTTTTTAGAATATAGCCTAAACCATGGTGGGAAAAAAACTATTCTTTTTTCTTGGGAAAAATATATCTTTGGCTTGGTTTTAGACTTTGTCCATAGATTTCAAAATATTATAATTTTACCATTGAGATTTGAGTTTTGTTTTAATTTGATCCCTAAGTTTTAAGATTTACATTTTTTTACTTCGATTTTTCATTAAAAACTTTTCCCCCTTTAGTCATAATTAAAAACTTTTTCATTAAGAATGAGTTGCTAGCCTAGTGAGTGACCATTTAAAACATATGTACTGAAAACTACCAAGCAAACTTATACTTAAAACTTTTAAACATGAAACTGCTAGGAAACATTAAATAACATAATCCTTAGTTGAGAGAGAACCCTTTTGCTCAATCCCTCAACGTCGAACCTTAGTTGGTGCAAAGTAATTTCAACACAACCAACATCAACTCTACCTACGTGTACATCGTGATAACTAAGTATCTTCATACCTTAGGTACTAGGGCCCAGATACCTTTTCAAATCCTTCAGTATCGGGTTCATCATAATCATTATAAAACATTCTTTGAAATAAAGCATACTTTGAAAGCATAAGTAACTTAAATCATATACTTAAAACATCTTCATCATATATCTTGGAAACTACTAACGCATGCTTTATGAACATAAAGCATATAAATGCTTAAATCATGCTTTCATAAATCTTTCTTAACTAAACATGCGTTAGAGAAAACTAATTTGCTTGGAAATCTCTTTTGTAAAACCAACATTAAAAACATGTATCAATAACTTTTTCTTAAAACATGCATTCACTAAAGCATTTATAATGTACTTGAATTATGTCACTCACAACCTTGGACGTCCTTCTTAGGGTTGATAAGTCTTCCTTATTGGTATTAACCCTGTGGAAATCATAAACATTTTTTTATCAATGCTATTAGTCCCCTTGTGAGCCTAACTTACTTAAACAAGCTTAATATTAATTTAGAGCATCAACTCCCATCTCAACGCATGTCGAACCTATGCTTTCAACTTTTAGAAAATACCTTGGGCTATATTGCTAGACTATTGGCCACAAGCACCACCTTGCACTATGCAACAGTTATGCACTCACGCCTCACTCATGCACCAATGCATGCTGCCTTAATGCATCAGCGTGCTTCCTCGCATACCACAGCACGTCTGTGCTCACCACTTCGCGCGCATACTCGCGTAACGCCTTGCGCCAACCTATCTTTGCATGCGCGCCCACCAACACTTCTGCCTGGCTAGTTGAGCTGCTTGCTTGCTCAATTGACGCAGCTGCCTACTTATTCGACTAAATTTTCCATATTCAACTTTTAGCTCGAATAACTCTTTTTGCATACCTTATTTTGGAAAATTTTCCTTCCACAAACTTGATTATAAATATCTTAACTCGCTTACCTGAAAATTTGAGCTTTAAATTCTTCTTGGTCTGTCCGAAAACCTTCAATCTTCACACCTTGTTGACATTCACCCGAGAGCTTGACCTTCTTGAAGAAATCTTCAGATTTCAACTTGATTTCTTAGGAGTTTTCTTCCGGCAGTCTAGGGACATCAACAACACTCATCAACCTTCAAATAAGCTTTGGAATTTCTTCTTTTGCATGAGTAGAATGGCTAAACCGAGAGCCTAAAGTGAATCTTCCATTTTATGGTGGGAACTGCATTCCTCACTCATACTTAAGACGCCAGCTAGCTCATTAAATGGGTTTAATTTCCCTAACCTCGATAGCTGGCCCACTTAGGTCTGTGATTAAGCTGAAGGCTTTCACGAATCACCAACGCATGGCTCATCCTTCAAACTCAGCTCACTCGGACGCATTCACCATACTCGGCCAACGCATGCTTCAGGGCCTCCTCATGCTATCGCCTAGTCATGTGGCCATCGCATGGCCTTACTTGCATGCCATCTTCGTCCGATCATCACACGCTTATGCTGCTATTGTGCCTAAGGCAATCTTGCCCCTTGTTGCACTCGTCCATGCTTCTAACCTCAATACAATGATTGGCCAGCGCATAGTCCTCGCTCAACGCACGGTTTCATCCTCAACCATCACTTAGCCAACACGCCTACTCCTTGCCTCAACACAAGTCTTGCACCCATCCTAACCTCAAAAAACGAATATGGCTACTGCACACTTCCTTGATCATCAAGCCTTCAATGCATCTAGGCTTCAACACTTAGCCAAATTTTCCTTTTTCTAACCATGCTTACTTATGCTTAACACTCAAAAGCTTTAAGCTTAACACTTAAAACATTTCTTCTTTGTTCCTCTCTTCTCAAGTTGTTCCCCAACAAGTATAATACTACCATCAATCACTTAGCACATTAATTAGTCATACTTAAGTAGGGAAACAGGGTTCAAGGTTCACATATAATATCTATTAATTAATTTAAAAGAATTATAAGAACTATAAGAATTATAATTAATTAAGTTATACTATTTTTCATCAATATCAAGATTAAATTTAAAATTTCACTTCATAATTATTTTACATTGATTAATAGAAATTAATGCCAATGACGGAAAGTAAGTATTTAATGAAAATTTGAGGTTAAAAATATAAATCTTGAAACATAGAGGCTAAATTGTAACAAAACCCAAATCTCAATAATAAAATTGTAACATTTCAAAAACTAGAGACTAAATTGAAATCAAACTCAAAACTTAAAAACCAAACGTGTAACATTTTGAAATTTGAAAACCGAATGGAAACTAATCCCAAAACCTAGAGACAAAAATTGTATTATTTTTCCTTTTGTTTCCTTTTAATAATAAGAGTACAAAAGGCAACAGAAGTAGCTATTGTGATATTAAGTACTTATCCAAACTAATCAGACTTTCATTTGAGAAAACATACTATTAGTATTACATGTGAAATACCTACATGTCATTGATGAACAATAATTCTTTTATTTAAGAAAACATACTATAACATGTTGGGACATTCAACTTATTGGTGTCATCTCCAACATGAATTCCTCCCAGATAGGAATGGATAGGCCTGAGATCTCAACATTCATAACCTTGGCAAAGTACTTATAAGTTTTTCTGATGGTTGAATTTCCATTCAATTTTACTCCCTTGCTTATATTTAAACCTAGGTCAACCATTTTCTTAGGCCTTTCAAAGCCTACAAAAGTCACCTTGTCAATGATCAGATTTTGGCTCAAAGCAAATCCTCCATTTATAACCTGAGATTTGACTACTAACTTACTCCCAACTGCTTCACTATAAAATCTTACCAAACTCCAATTACCTCCTTCTGCTCCCATTTCCACCACTTCTCCATCATCCAAGAAAACCTCTCCGAAGCTGCTTTGATCATTGCTGACAACTACTAATAGCTCATATGCAGTCTCTCGGGCTGCTCGCGTTGTCATCGCCTTTCCATGCAATGCTAAAATGTTTCCTTCCCTGACGTGCACATTTATATGATCTGCAGGTGCGTCGAGAGTGATTCGTTGCCCTGACTTTACAGCCACTAACTCTGAATAGTTAAATAGGCTAAACCAGTTTCCTGTAGGGAAATATGCATCAACAGAAACAGCTCCCTCCTTCAGAACTGGAGAAACCAATACACCTTCTCCAAGTAGAAACTGAGAGTTGATTCCATAGGTCTTGATATCCTGAGGGAACGAGAAGAAGAGAGGGCGTGCAATTGGTGTCCCCTTTTTGTGTGCCTCGTACATCAAAGTGTAGAAGTAAGGAAGTAAGCGATAGCGAAGCGCAAGCACCTTCCTGGCCGATGCAGCAACCGTATCCCAAAGATAAAGCTCTTGGCGAATGGATCCTTTATCAGAATGATCTCTGGCAAATGGGTAAAATGCACCTAACTGCAAAGGTTGAACAAGTTTTGATTTCATTTAGTTGTAATCTTTCCTACCAAAACAGCCAAACTTCAGTGTTTTGGTAGACAACATCTTCCAACACATTGTCTAGTATGATAAAATGGTGAGAGAAGCTTGCACCTGAATCCAACGTCCGCAAAGCTCTTCTGTCGTATCTCCGGAAAATCCACATATGTCAGCACCAACCATTGGAATTCCAAAGAGTCCAAAGTTCAAAATGGAGGGAATTGTGTTCCGTAAATCATTCCACGTCGCACCATTATCTCCAGTCCAATGTGCTGTGTATTTCCCAGAGCCTACAAAAGTTGATCTTGACAGAACAAATGGTCTTTTGCCTGTTACTTTCACTAATGAGGCATGAGTAGCCTTTGACTCTAAGAAACCGTACAAGTTATGAGTATTATACTCTGTCAAGTTACCAAAATGAAGAATTGATGCTGGCACAGTCTTATTGTTAAGGGGACGTCGGACTCCAGCATTATTAATCATGTAAGGAGGGTTATCAAGGTTAGAAAATGGGCTAGTTGAAGAAGTAATAAAATTTGATATCTCATTCATATCAATCCAAAGACCATCAAATGGAACAATATCTCGAAATAATTGAATCTCACCACCCCAAAAATTCTCACTGTTTGGATGAAGAAAATCAGGGAAGTAAACAGGTCCAGGCCAAACCTCACCCAAGTATGGGACCCCGTCGTATTGTATAAAGATATCAGCTCTTTTCCCTCGGATGAATGTCCCATATGTATTATTTGTACTAATACCTGCATAACAATAAAAGTATAAGAAAATACATGAGCAGTTGCCTTGCGCGTGGGCCAGAAATATGTCGAGAAATCAAAACATAAGGAAGAAGGGAAGAGGAAAGAAATACTTCCATTTTCCATATACGAGAAAGATTGCATTGCTAAAGAACATACCAGGATCCAAGATGAGTACATATTTTTGTCCATTTTTATGAAGATTATCAACAAATTTCTTCATCTTCTCCGCGGGAAAATTGACGGGATCAAAAGTAAAGTCCTTATATCCATCCATGTAATCAATGTCTGTCCACATAACTTCAAGAGGTATACCGGCTTTGGCATATCGAGCAACTACACTCTCAAGATCAGAAACATTCTTGTAGCCATAACGACATTGGTGAAAACCTTCACACAAGAATATTTAGTTTACTATTTATTATTTGTGGCATAGAATGATTAGAAAAAAGAAATGAATAGCTCAAACTGAAAGATAAATTAGAGTGTAAATGAATGGATGTGCTTTCCTTTTAATTAAGTGATTAGAGTGTCAACATGAGCATTCCCTCGACCATGAGGTCAAACCCGAATCTCCTTACTCCCACATGGTATTGAATTCCAAACATATAAAGTGATTTTTACAAGCAATTAGCTAGAATTAGTTCACTTCGGTCTGAATTCACTTTAAGTAGCAATATTGAAAAGTATCTTCCTTATCTCTTTCAAATAGCAAAAACTCGATTAAAGAACTGAAAGTCAAATGTACAAATATCAGTTTCTATTCAAATTCAGTGTCTTTCTAAAAGCCACAGGATCAAATCATTAACTTGATGTTGCAAAAACTAGAGGAAAGAACCAGGACAAATCACCGATCCGGGAAATCTTCTATTCTATATAAATTGAACTTTCCGATTTGATGCACAAATTCAAAAACTAACTGCTGTTGTAGATGAAATCTCAAAATAATCCCACAGACATAAATATCAAGACAATAGGAATACTTACCAAACGACCAATATGGCACAGGTGCAGGCCGCCCAATAAGCTCCGTATATTGATCTATCACCGAAATCGGCGACGGACCCGCAAAGAAGTATAAATCAATGATTCCACCAATAACCTTGTACATAATCCTATGGCCAGAGTATATAATATCCATACCATTACTGTTCAGTAACAGAACTCCATGCGTCGTCCCTGCCGCAACTTTACCATCTCCAGACGGCGACCGGACATCAATGTAGAAAGGATGTGCACCGTAGAGGTTCACATCAAGATTCACACTACCAATATCGGCGTTCCAAAGCGTTAGAGTTTTGTTTTTATCCGGCATGAGCTTGAACGACTCCCTGGTTTGCTCGCCAATGCCAAAGATAGAGGATCTGTCCTTAGGAAGCGAAGAAGATAGTTGAATGTATTGGTCCTTGAAGACAAGAAAAGTCTCTGAATCCGATAAATCAGGCGACGTGTCGAAGAGAACATCACCGGACGATCGCCGGAGCACGGAAAAGCCGAACGGTGCGGTGTAGTGGAGAGTGAAAATGAGGTCAGAAGCTGGATCGGAGATGAAAGAAGTTCTAGGCGAGCCAACATGGTTTTCCGGCAAGGAACGGATACGGGAGCTCGATCGACGGGGAATTATCTGGTCTGGAATCTCCCACCGTTCACGAGTTGAGTCTGTTATTCGTATTCTCAGCCGATCTTTGGTTTCAAACCTGCAATGGCGTATTCCATATTTATTTTGTAACTTTTTATTTATTAAGAAATATATATATATATATATATATATATATATATTATCCCTAAGCTTTAGGTTTAGTGTAAAATAATAGTAATAATAATAATAAGCTTTAGGTTTAGTTTTCTTATTGCTCCAATAATAATAATAATAAAAAATAAGATTTTAGTTTTCATTTGTTTAATTTTGAATTTGATTTTAATTTAATCTCTAAATTTCAAAATGTTATAAATGGACAAAATTAAAACAAAACTCAAATCTTGGTAAAATTATAACATTTTAAAACAGTTGGACTAAATTAAAACTAAACTCAAAACGTAATTAAAAGTGTAACACTTTAAAATCTAGAAATCTAGTAGGTATTCCTTTTTTATTTATTTGTTCTTGGCTAAATTACAAAAAATACCCTTGTACATTTCATTTAAAAATATATTTATATTCTTTACAAAGGTTTAATATTTACGTTGATCTTCTTATAACCATTTTCAAATTATCCTTTAAAAACTTCATTGTAATATTGGATGAAAATTAGATTTAAAATAGTATAGGAGTGACCTGACACTTTCATACTCGTTTCAAGTCTTAACGTTCCTCCAAAATTCTAATGCACCAATAATAGTTTTGAAGCATTTATAAAATGTAAGGGGTACTATTACAACTTTTGAAAGTATAGTCTCATTTTAAAATAAATTAATTATAAAGTTTAGGGATATATTTTATAATTTATTTCTTGTTCCCAAAGTTAAAACTGAATTGTTATTTCTTTTATACTCTAGCATTTGATTTTAAAATTAAAGTTTTAGTTGAAAATTAATTATTTTAGATTTCGATTTAATCTTTGAGTTTTTAAATTTGTGTTTCTTTGATTCATAAATTTTAAAAAGTATCTACTAGTTTTTCTAAAGTTTTGATTTTGTATCCGATATATTTATGGTAGGTCCTAGACTTATTTAACATTATTTATTTTTTTAAAAAATGAGTATGATTAGATATAAAATTTCAAATTTAAGGTTCAAATTGATATAAAATTCAATAAGTGTCTAATGGGTCGATTATAAGAATTTCAAATATGTTAGTATCTATTAGAACAAAATTGAAAATTTAGAGACCTATTAGATATAAATATAAAAATTAATGGATTTGTAATTTAGTTATTTAAGAAAAACTTATAATTAGTTAAAAAAAACTTTTTTATAGTAATTAATGGAAAAGATATAATTTTTTTTTTATTGAAAGTAATTTTTAAAAAAGTCTTAAAACTAAAAAAATATTTCAAACAAGCTTAACTAAATATTCTACAATACTTAATGCAACCTAGGTTCTATTTCTTCTATCCACAAAAAGTAAAATAAAAATAAAAATTGACATGTGTTAATTTTTGTATTGAGTACCGCATAGATTGCACAAGAGATCGCTGCAATTACACCTAAATTTTTGTTAACTATTTACAATAACTTTAAAAAAACTTGTAGGATAAGATATTTTCAATAAAAATGTTTTTATATTATATATATATTTTTTCTTTTTAAGTACAATATTTTACATTTTTCAAAACATATACTATAGATAACATATCTCGTTAGATTTTATAAATTAAAAAAATATGTTTTTTCCTTCTTTTATAATAATCTATTTTCCAGAAAATAGTTTTCAAAGCAACATAATTTTGTAAAGTATTTTTTTAGAAAAATTATTTCAAAGGATAAAACCGTTGAATATTTACAAGATATAGTAAAATTTTAAAATTATCAATGATAGACGTTGATAGACACTAATAGACTCTATTAGTGTTTATCAACATCTATTATAATTCTAAACTTTTATTATATTTTATAAAGATTTTAATTCATTTTTCTATATTTAAAAACAATCCTATTTTCTATTTATTAAGATTTTAAAAAATTTAGGATTATCTAAACGTACACAATTTAAATACCAACTTTTTTTTTAATAAAGGTGCTTTAGAAAATTTGATTCGGTTTAAAAAGCATTTGAATTTATTCCCAACTCATTCCAAATACATTAATTAAAAGGTATATTTCTCTCATTTCGACCTCTATCTCAAACAGAACGAAAAAAAAAAAAAAGAGTTAAGATAAATAAAATACATTAATCAGAATCGTAAATTTAATGAAAGTAAAATAATAACAAAATAAGCAGAAGAAGAAGAAGAAACTAACGTGGCTTGGAGGGTAAGTCTGGGAACATCAGGTCCATTGACGGGGGAGGTTCTGATGAGGTCAAGATCGGCGGTCAACGACTTTCCGGCGGGATCGACGTGGCTGGATCTGATTCGGTATCCATATCCGACGGCGGATAGAGATCCAGCAACTAAATTAGGAAAGAAGGAAGGGAAAAGAAAGAATAGGAGGGCAGGGAAAAGTAGAGGAGGTTGAAGAGATTGAGAAAATGGTGTCCTCATGGCTTTGGAACCACTCCCCATCGTTGTCGCACTGGGAAGTGTGTGTGAGTGAGGTTAGGTCCATTGGACATTGGACATTGGACGTCATTTCTCATCTTATCTTCTAATTCCAAAATGTCACTCTCCATTGTTGACCATTTTTGGGTTTTATTTATTATTTCGATTCCGAAACGTGGTATTTTATTTGGCCAATAACAATGCCGGCTTCCAATAAATAAATAAATAAATATATATATATATATATATAATATATATAAATTTTGCAATGGCTAGGGTTGGCAAAAGTCCCCACGGGATCGGGTCCTCACCTCAATTGGGACGAAAAATCTCCAACTTGATCGGGGATTAAAAACGAGTCCCCGACCAGAGACGAGGACGGTATCCCCACCCGTCCCCGATAAGCTACTGTTTTAATTTTTATAATTTTTTTTTTCTTTTTTAAAATTTATTTCATTATATAATTATCTTAAATTTTTTTAATTATTAAATAAACAAAATAATATAATACTATTTTTTTATATTAAAATATATAAAATTTGAATATAAACTAAAATTTTATTGATTTTAAATAAATAAATAATAAAAATACAAAAATTAAATGAGAGATTTTTTCCAGCGGGACCCGATCCCAAATGGGGATTCCCCGATTCCCCAAAACAGGGAATGGGGAGGGATAGAGATTATAAATCCCCATGGGGACGGGACGGGGAGTTCATCCTCGGCTCCGCTCCATTGTCAACCCTAGCAATTGTGGCCACCATTATTTTAGGGAAAGTAATAAATCAATGATAATCTGAAAAGTGTGTCTTATTTGATTACCTTTGGTATTATTTATTTGTGTTATGTATCTGTACCGAGGGGCTCACTTCAAAATTTATAATAAAAAAGTACAATTTGATTGAGGACTGGAGGGTGATTAATTCGATTACATTTGGAAATTACGTTATCCTTACCGTTATAATATGAGAACAGCAAAGTTTGTCACATTTACTATTATTGTTACAGTAACTGTTTGACCCTCAATGATAACAATAACAGTAGATATGACAGATTCATAATTTTCAATAAACATAATCATAAGTAATCCAATTATATTTACGATCGTGGTCTATTACGATTGATCTATTAATGAAATCCTATTACAATCACACCAGTTTTCGTTACCGAATGTATATGTGAACTTTGTTAAGAAATAGAGGGAGTGGCTAACAAAAAAATAATAATAAAATAAAAATACATTTACAAACTTAGATAGTTTTTTTAAAATATAACAAAAAAAATATGAAAGTTGATTTTCATGTTTTATTATTTCAAATTTATCCTTATTAGTGTATCAACTTTCTATTTGGTATATCACTTAAGTACTATACCAAATATAAAATATATAATTTATACAATTGATATATCAAAATTACAAGTCATATAATTATTGTCAAAAAGTGCTTGTGCCTTTGTGATTATTTGTGGACTTTCATTAATATACTAAATATTAAGTATGTAAGTTATATGATTGATATACCAAATTATCATTCATAAACCATATTTATCAATCAATAAGTAATTGCGCATTTACTATTATTCGTAGACTTAAATTGAATCCTTATTCTTTTGTTATAGAATATTATTTTTCTATTACAATATAATCAACTTATAATGGTTCAAGTTGTCACATTGGTAACCATTCTAAATTAACTAAACTATTGATATATCAGTGAAACACTTGAAATTGAGTTTTGAATAGGTATTGGATATACTTGAACAAATATATTTTTAAGAATAATTGATATAATAACGATATATCAACGTTCGTTATACTTAAAATGATTTTTGTGTTAACGTTGATATAATAATATGCTAATGTTATACTTGAAATTTTATTTAGAAGGAATGACAAATATACTACCAAAATACACCATCTCGATATACTTGAAATTAGTTTTTAGTGAGTATTGATAGAATATTGATACAATAATTTGTACTCTAAATGAATTTTGAAATACTACTAATGCACTAATAATATATATACTTGAAATAAAATTTTGAACGGGTACTAATATATTACTGATATACTTGAATTATATTTTGAATATGCATTGATATATTATTGACACGCCAATACTATACTTAAAATGAATTGAGATCATGAGTATTTACTAATGATGTTTATGAAATATATTTTTAGTAACTATTAATATACTATTGATACATCTATGTTATACTTTAAATGGATTTTGAATGAATATTGATAAACCACTCCCAATACTAAACTTGCGGTTTTATCTATAAGAAGTCCTTGATAAATTCAAGTTTTTTAAAAAATGAATTGATATATTATATTTAAATTTAAAACTTATACTAATGCCTAATGATTGAACACTATATATACTTTCGATTTTGTATGTGTGAATTTCTAAAAAGTTGAAGGTTTAAGGACTAAATTTGTAATTTTTAGAGATTAATGATCAAACCACTACAACAATGGTAGAGATCGATGACCCATAACCACCATAGCAACTAGTGGTCAGGACAAGTGATCAATTACACACCACCAATTGCTGACTACCACCGACCAACACATAGTGTGGTCGACGAGTGGCCAATGATTGGGACTTGGGATCCAACCTCTCCAGCGATGTTTGGTTGATAATGGAATTACCTTAATTACGTTTGAAAACTCCCGTTTATTCATGGTGAATTCCTACAACTATAATAAGAATAACCCTAATAACGAATTGATAAAAGTGCTGAAGAAAGTTAAATAGATCTGACTTGGAAAAATGATCAAAGATCATGAAGAAAGTGTTGGTTTTAGCAAGCTAATAGCAGAAGAAAACATAATCATTAAACACTCTAATTCATCAATTTTAGCTTCAAATCAAGCATGCTCATATAATATGAAGAGGGTTTCATAAATACCTTTAAAGATATTCTTGAAACTTCAAAATCAGCTGCAATCTTCTCCTCTACTGGTCGTGATGTTGGGGTTTGTGCCCTAAAGTCCTGTAGTTTGTAAATAACTTTGTAAGAAAGCTTGTGATGTATAATATATATGATATGTACTCAAAGTGGTAGGTTTGCACATTTAGATATTTTTATTTTACCACAAACCAATAAACTTAATATCCTTGGTTATCTTTATGTAACTTAAGCATGTATGTAATGACATACAAGTGGATCATGTCTTAAATGACAACCAAAATAGTCTGTAGTATATAGATATAGGAGGGAAACCTTATCCTGGTAATACTACAGATGCGACCCACTTTGTGGAATTGTTACAAGTGTTGTGATTTGTCAAAGATGGTTTGATCCTAATCATTTGTGTAGTGGACATGCGAGTGAGGGCGTCCTATACAAAGAGTTTGTATAAGACCTGACCTCGAAGTGTTAACGTCTCGTCATATAACTCCGTTCATGATTGAGACTTCACTTCACTAGGATAACCATAGGTAACATGACCTCAATCCTGAGTGAGTTGGGAACTCCNCTTCACTTCACTAGGATAACCATAGGTAACATGACCTCAATCCTGAGTGAGTTGGGAACTCCTGCCATTGAGGGCGGTCCTTTGATTTTCATGGGTGCGAGTGGCCAACGCGCCGACTCAAACCTACCACTTTGAGGATTTTTCTGATTTGGGAGCTGGGAACTCAACTTCACAAGGTGGAGTTCACTCCTTTCCCAAAGCAGGGGTAAGTAGATAGATTTCTCTCTTAACAGCTGATCCTGGGGCTTGAACAATGTGGCGCCACATACCTTTTCATGGCCCGAGAGGTGTTCACACATAGTAGGACTATGTTGTATTGTTCACTAGAGGGATCAGTGATACTTAAGGAGTAAGATGTAACTACAGAGGCAAAACGAAAAATTGGCCTGCTGTAATTACGAACATCTGTGAAGGTCATCGTACTGATGATTAGTTATATCCAATGGACATATAAATATATCTATGGCAAGAAGATTTCAACTGACAGTCTTTAGTGGAATGCCTGACAGTTAATGGATGGTGGATATCGTGATTAAAGAGTTTAGTCAACTATTCACGTACCGTTGGAGCTTTGAGCCATAAGTCAATAAGGTCCCCTTGGTATCTTAGATACAAGCTGAGAGTCAGTTTGAAATGTTCAAATTGACAAGAGGGAGTTCGATTATATATGATATAGTCGAACTAGTTAATTATATATGATATAATTAACTTTATGTATGAGATACATTAATTTGGAGGAAATTGGATATAAATATGATTTATATCTAGTGGAGGAAAAATACTATGATGATATTAATTCATAAGTTATGAATATGATGTGATCATATTCATTGTCTATTAATTGGACGGTTAAAAGGGTAATGAGACGGCGTCTCTTCTGTTTTAATAATGGATGAGTAAGTTGAAAGATCACTTTGAGATGCATAAATAGCTCACGGTGTATTAAACATGAGAGGAACGGACATTGTGTTGAAGTGTATCATCGCTTAGAAAATCTATGCCTATATGATAGTACCTAAACGATCGCTTACCTATACGATAGTGCTAAGTGATCGCTTAACAATTACACCCGCGCGTGCGATTTACTAAACGATCGTTTAGCTTTTCCTAAGCGATCATTTAACACCCGATATTTACTAAACAATCGTCTATACGATCACTTAGTTTTTCTACACAATCGTTTAGACGATCACTTATCTTTTCCTACACGATTGTTTAGACGATCGCTTACCTTTTTCCTACACGTTCGTATACTTCACCTAAACGATCAAGCATTTTGTCTATACAATAGACGAGCCTATCTCCCACTTGTTTGATCGTTGTATACAATCTCTCTTCCTCCTTCCCTTTACCAAATCCGAACAAAGCCCACACTTTGGATTCTCACTCCAAGAATAGTAAGGGCTTTGAGTGGTAGTGTCATCTCCGTTTCCTTCTGTTCGTGTGGAGACTGTTCGAGGTAAACGATTGGGTTTTGCTGAGCAATAACTTACCGTCTCAGCAAAAGTGAGATTTGCTGTGAAAAAAAAGCCTTCAACTGGTACAATCTCTCGATCTCTTATTTACTGTTCTTTTGAACATGTCAATATTTTAGCATTATGAATGCATTTTAGTATGTTTGAATGTATATGTGGAAATTTTGTCACAATGAATTGGAAAGATCTGCTTCCGTTCGTAGGTATTCTTGAATAAGAGTTCCTTCACGTGAACCTCCAATAGATCTTCCCTATTATCCTCTAGGACTTTAGATTAAGTTGTGGGGCTCAAAATGAGCTGAGATTTGTAGGGAATTTAAGAAGAGAAGATGAACACTGCAGAGAAAACCAAGAATCCTTCTTCAGTTTTTCTCAACACTATAATTCACTTTGCATGCTTTTCTCAGTTGAATAATTCAGCAGTTTTGTATCAAATACTGCATGCTTAAAGTCTTCATCAAATGAAGACACCAACTCTTTGGTGAATTTAGTGGATTTTGATGAGTAAGGTGTTAAAGCTAAAAGTGGGAAAATCCCACCTTTTGTGAGTTTTCCAATTTCAATCTTTCCTTTTCAATTTTGAAACAATTTTCAAAATCAAAAACTATTTTCAGTTTCAATTCTTTTAATTAAACTGAAAAATTATTAATTTTATAAAAATTAATTCAATTAATTATTTTATCAAATAAAATTAATAATTAATTAAATAATTTAATTAATTCTATTAATTTAATATCAAATATTAAATTAATTAAACACCAATTGCACTACCATGAATCCCTATTCATGAATTTAATATTTAAACTATATTTAAATATTATCTAATTCCTCCAATTTCATTTAATTTGATAATTAAACGTGTAATTATATCACATATGATTATTAATTCCCTTAATTCGAATTTGAATGTTTTAAATTTACTCATCACGTTATTCTAAGGTTTATTCCGTTTGTGAGCTAGTAGGGGAATCTAATGGACCTACAGATCATGGGCTCCAACAATCTAAGATTAACCGGCTAAAATCTTTAAACCGAATTAATCCTCATTTGTTAACTATCAGGTCACTCCACTAAAGTCCAATAGTTGCACTCCCTTCACTGTAGATATATTGTGTCCACTCGATATAACCAAAATTAGTAAGTTAACCCTTCACAGTTTGTTTGTAATAACGATTGGGTTAATAGCTGTTTTACCCCCGAGATTACCTCTTGTTCTTTAAGTCCCACTGATCCTCTACTGAACAATTGGTTTGCGATCCAATCACTAAACCGAGTCCCTCTCGGGCTAATGAGAGGGTGGTTTAAGGCCCAGATTCAGTACAGGGAACAACTTTTCTACTAACTCTAAAAGCGGGTAGGAGTGAATTCCATCTTGCACCCTATGTCCCCAGTTATCTACCCGGATTACCCCTGAAATGAGAGGCTTATTGAGTCAGCGTTGTTAAGTCAACCCTCACCCATGCAAATCTAAGGATAATTTCGAGAAACAGGAGTTCATAGTTAGCTCAGGATTAAGGTTAAGTTACCTAGGCCATCGCTTTGAAATAGTCAGTCTTTAAACAATAAATAATGTTATAAAGTAGGAGTGACTTATTTTATGGTTCGATCTTATACAAACTCATTGCATAAGACGTCTGCACTCCTCATGTCTTCACATGAACGAATTAGGATCACTTTGTTTTGTAGAACTTTACAACGATTGTAACAACTATAGAGTGGGCCGCGCCGCATCCGATAGTGTTACCAGAATAAGGTACTCAATCTTATTTGTATACTATAGACCCTTTTGGCTATTTACTGAATTTGATCCACTCTTATGTCTCCACATAAAGTTTAAGTATTCATATAATAGTCATGGATCTTTAAGTTTATTAGATTTAGTCTTAACAAGTGAAATTTTTATATATTCAACAACAACTTTATTGAATAAACATCAATAACATCTTTATTGAAAATAGAATATGTTTCTATTTACAAACTACGAGTTTTAGGACATAAAATCTAACAGAAAGGACTTATGTCTATCTTCAAGATTTTAAATCTCCACAATCTAATTGATCATACTAGATTGAAAGTTCTATGCATGCATTCTAAACATAAGGATACTAAGAAAGCATAACAGATTGGGAGATATTTAACTCTAGGAGAAAATTTTCATCTAAATTCAACGTATTGTGAAAAGACCAAAAGACAACATTATTTATAATAAATGAAAGGTCACTAAAAAAGGACATAACCTTGCACCTATATAGTCTAACTTCATCCAAACAATTAAGTCATTCATGAATCTTCAATAAATGCAAGTACATAAAATAAATAGATACATAAAGCATTAAAGATGTGTATGACGAATCTGGATTTTTAGATTCTTTATCTCTTGGGTACTAAGTGTCTCTTAGAACTTAAAAGGTTGCAACTCTTCACTATAGATTGTCAACTTAGCTTGGAAGTAAGCATTTAATCCTTCTTGAAGTCTTTTAACTCTAGCTCTTGTCATTAGTCTTTGTGGCATAATGATTGCTTCGTGATTAGGTTGACTTGGAGTGCCTCCCATTGATTTTTAGCATAAGCTTCATTTGAGCTTTTTAAGCTTCATTTTCATCCTGCAGAGCTTCATTGTCACCTTGGTTGCTTAACTTTTTATCATTGATGGTCGTCGATCCCTATCGCCAGGTGCTAATCTCGCTCTTTAGTCCCTATCATTGGTTACTAGTCCTTGCTCCTAATCGTTGGAGTGGTCGTCAATCCCCAATTTCTAGTCCTAATCGCCAATTGTCAATCCATGGTCCTAGTCATCGATCATTAATCGCATGTCCTTGGTCTTGGTTTTTGATTACTACCTATTGATGCATGTCATAGAAGACATGTTTTTGGATGATATTTCTAAGCTTTTACTTAATAAAATGGTAATTTATGTTTTACCCTATCATGTGGTCTTAAATAGATAAAGTAGTCATATGAAGATCCTTTTAGTCTTAAAATTTGGTTTTTACTGATTCTAATTGACTTTATAAACTTTTGCAGGAAATTTTGACTGTTTTGTAGAACTTGTGTCGGTGCACCTACATCGCCTGAAGATGATGCACGCGCATCAAAACCCTACTTCTTTTTGGAATTTTGACCAGTCGTCTACAATTGCTATTCTCATAGTCCAAAGTTGTTTTTCAGTGCTAGAATTGGTTGGTAAACCTATGGAGCATTAATTTCGGTCTCCTCTCAACTGATTCGGGCCTATATAAAGATGAGAAGCTTCCTCTTTCAAGCGTCCACGATTCATGCACGATATTTAGCCACCTTTTGGACGAAACCTCACCTTCCTAGTAAAAAAACTTCAAGAATGAAAGATCCTCTGAAGACTTTAGCTTTAGATTATCTCTACCCCGTTTAAACATATGGAGAGATAGGATTCATCATTAAAAATAGCAGTATCTATCCCAGGGAGAGATTAGGAGAGTGAAAATTTGCCTCAAAGAATTCTTATATTGTATTTCCAACATTTCTTAGTTTATCTTTGCACTTTTCTCTTTTCTTTTATTTTCTTCCGTTGAACATTCATCTTGTAATCATAGTTTATGATATAATGAAATCCCTTCATTTGTTCTTAATCACGAGCTAAATTCTCTAAGAGGTTCAATTATGTGGATACCCTAGGTTTTTTAGCTTGAACAATGCTTATGCTTTATACTTATTTGACCATGCATTTCCTTTGTTGAGTTCATAGATAAAACTTGCTAAATTAAACCCGCCACTTAATGAAAAATCTAGTGGAGTCTTAATACTGAGAAGGTTAGGATGTAAACTTATATTACAAAAAAAAAAAAAAAAAGAGACCAAGAGTCTAGAAATAGGATTGTCATGTAGCCTCATAAATAAGGTTACGTCATAGGATAAAGAAACTATATGAAATTAATCTAGATTCAGCTAACCATAGAAATATGGACCTTAGATGTTTAGATCTTCTAAAGAAACTTGAAAGAATATTGAATAGGAGGAATTTTCATCCTGCCCATGACTAAGTCACTATCCAGGTATGATGTAGCTACATCACCTAAGGCACATTGTGTCATACCCCATCTCGAGTTCACCCCAACCCGAAAGGGGACATCAAGATAGCAGACACCACCTTTGTGACACCTACTGTCCATCCTCAAACTAACTCATCTGATAACAAATATGTATATTACAATTAACTTTTAATGATAGTTTCAAGAGTTCATACTTACAACATTCTTGACCCTAGCTAGCCCTAATGACTTCTAATAATAACTAGACTCAGGATTTCACTTTGGAAGGGTGACAATTCCAGACCTTGAGTGGCATTTTCAAAATGTTCTTTTTTCGCTATCTAGGAGGAAAAATAAAACATTGGAAAACGTGAGCTTAAAGCCCAGTAAGTGGTATAATTTATAAGAAAATAAGTTCGCTTTGAAAATTCATTTTTGGAAAACAAATTCCACAATCAAGCATCATAACACATAAACATATATCCTTCCCAGCCTAGTGACTAGCTCCTCCTGGCATGATCATGTGCTTCCCAAGTAATCTTATTTATTTCCAATATGCAAGTGAGGAAACAATTCACAAGTTTAAGAAAACAATTATAGTATCCACTTAGTCTGTCGAATGTGCACATGTCGACAATATCCTGTTAGTCGTGCTTTGAGACACGCCAACAATTTTCCTAGTAAAATCCTACTTTCCCGTCAATTCTTGTTATTAAGGTAAAAGAATCATTCTAGCAAAACAACAGAACCAAATCATAATGGAATTAATGAACAAAAGCCAGGAAGACACATTTCTCGATCATGCCCATTTCCAAACCTTACATATATATTTATAGTAGCTTATATACACAAAATTCACAAATCATATAAAAGTAGGAACCACTCACAGTCTTGGTTGTGACTTTTCCTACTGCTTTCCCAGACGACCCTACTTATTTCAAGAAAATCCTAAATTAGCCCAATTTCTCAAATAAATTAATTTTGGTTCTAAATATATCCTTAAATTGAATATTTTGACTTACCCACCTCAACTTACTTAAAAATAGGTTCAATTTCTGGAAATAAAACTTTTTACGTAAATTGTGTAGGCTAGTGGGTGGCATTCCTCGCACAGGCGGGACGTGACACAGGCATGACAACTGAGATGTGGGCGAGTGCGCGTGCGAGAGGCTTGGTAGCATAGCATGCATGGGCATGCGCTGAGTTGTGCACTGCACGGGCGTCCATGGCGTCCTTATGATGCGTGCGTGCACACATGTGCTGTGTGCTAGGCGATGGACGTCTGCCTATGCGACCAGCTAACCTTTCTGCCTTCCAATGCAAATTTCTCATTTCTCACTTCTCCAAATCAAATGTCAGCCTAGTATCACCTAGTACATTCATCTCTCAACACTTTCACACAAAATTTATTTGATTCGCATGAGTGAATTGTGAGAACTAATGTCGCCTAACTACCCTATTTATAGTGGTCCCAACATCACCAATGCTCGACACTTCACCCCCCTTGCATGTCCAGTTGCCTTCAGCATGCATGTACCATCGCATTTCCCTTGATACCTCCTTGCACGTTGGCTGAAATGTCTTCATTTTTCATAGGTCAACGCATAACCTTCTTTTGAGGTGTCATTCCCAACTTTGCATGTCCTACCATGTGCCCACTCATCCTAGGTTTAGCTCAACTTCAATCAGTTCAGCTACATGTCTCAATTTGTTGTCAACCTAAACTTGTTCCCCAAGCTTACTTACTCAACGCCTCCACCCCTTCTTTGGTCGCATACCTTACCTAATGCCTACCCTCACTTGGCCGCATACCTTACCCAATGCCTACCCACACTTGGCCGCATTGCCTCACTTGAATGCACAACTCTTCCCTTGGCCGCATACTTCACTTGGACGTACAACCCTTCCCTTGGCCGCATGGCCTTACCTCAACGCTTCTCGTGTGACCAACGCCTAAGGTTAATGCCTAGCCCTTTGTCGTGTGAGTCACCTTGTCCACCTAACTTCACCATGAGGCTTGGCCAACCATGGTTTCAATGCAAGGCCCCCTCACCCTCGATCAACCCTTAGCCATGCTCTCACCTACCTCAATGCCTAACTTATGCTTACTAACCTCCAAATGCTTAGTCCATCGCACACCTCATCAAGCCTTCAATGTATGGCTTCCATACTTAGCCAAACTTTCCCTCCTTAACCAAGCCTCTACACATTCACTGAATACCCGTGTGCTTCATAACCCTTAAAGTACTTTCCTCTTTTTTCAATCATCCTCAAACTTTCTCCTTATAGTCCTAACTCATACTTAGATCTCTTTGATCTTAATGTTCCTGTTTGATTTGCCTTTAACAAAACTCGAGGGTTTACCCATTGCTCGATTGGTTGAAATATTATTGTTCCCCTGTTCATCCATTCTAATTTATTATTTTTACTCAACATTCAACAACTATCTATTCATACACTTGGTTGTTAGGTTTTTAACTCCTAATATCAAATTAATTAGTTAATTAATGTTTTGATGATAACAACCTGAATTAATTTATTAACAATTTGAGTATTTTGAAGAATAAATTACATAGAGCTCGAAAAATAGTTTCAACAAATTGAATCACCTAACTCATAGCTTAAATGAGGAAGATATTACCAAAATAAGTCGACTGAAAAATGGCCATAGTGATGACGTGACAAAACCAAGAGTAGATACTTGGCAGAAACCTGGTGGTGTTGGGATGCTTTGACCTTCTTAGAATGTGACAAGTGGCCGCACTTTTTCTAAAAGTAAATATACGTATTTTCTCTAACGTATATACATAACGGTAATTTTCTACTTTCAAAACAAATATATACATATATATAAATTCCCTTTAGTATGATTTGTATAGTTTTTAAAATTTAAAAATATGTATATAATCATTACTTCTATGCACAGTTGCTGTTGGGGATTTATACTTTTAATAGAAATATTATATATATAATATTTATTTTTCTTTTTCTTTTAATCTCATCCATTAAATTTCATTTTGACAACATTTAATTGGCCAAATTGAATTTGGTTTTCACTATCTTTCCCCTCTATTTAAACTCATCATTTTTTTTTTCAAATTTTAATAACAATTTTCATTATTCTCAATCCTCCATATAACACAAATTCTCCATTGTTATTCTCTCAAATCTCTCATTTTTTCTTTTCATCTTATTCTTGAGAGAGATATATTGTAGTGAGGATTTATTTGTTGAGGTGCTTAAACTTGTATCCACTCTTTTAGAGAGTTTGTCAAGTGTATTCTTAATTCTTCCAAACCTATTGTAAAAGGTTACTCTAGAACCCATAACAAAAGTATCGTAACGGTTTGATTCTCAACCGTGGAAAGGATCAAGTTTGTTCTTGCACTTGAAAAAAGAACATTGTAGCAGTTCGACTCTAAGTCATGAAAAAAGTAAAGTTCGTAATGCATACCCAAGAAGAGTTTGGGAAGTGGATGTAGGTCTAGTTGTGTCAAACCACTATAAAGTTATCCGTGTTAATTTCTCTATTTTTCTTCTATTTAATTTTGTAATTGTTATGGAGAACTAACCAATGATCAGATATAATGTTTATCGGTGTTAATTTCTCCATTTAGTACTATTAACAAACCTGGAGAACTAAAATGTCTATTTAGAAAACTCAATGATCAGATAGCCAGATACTAGAGGCTTAAACTTTGTGGATAATATGTAATTTATTTGATGTTTATGTTTTGTAGATATAATGTTTTTTTATATTATGGGGTTTATGTTTTGTGGATATAATATAATATTTAATATGAATCTTAATTGTAAACCCTCGAAATTTCACTTTGAGTAATTAGGTTAGAACTTGGATAATAAGAAGCTTGAAGAAGGATAAAAGTAGAGGAAAATGCAGTAAGTGTTGAAACTAGACTTTAAAGGCTAAAACATAAGTTGTAGGTAAGTGAAGTAAAAAGGACAAACCAATGTCCAATAAAGAACGAAACCATTGGATTGGTTTATCAATTTGGTCCTCGAGTTTTGGCATTTTTTTCTTTCAATGTTTTTATTACCACTTTGTTTTGAATTGATTCTTTTTGCTAGTTTAAAAATTAAAATTGGGTCTATTTATTTTTTTATTTTTTAATAAATTGAAATTTGACATTTTATTTTTTTCTTGGCACTTTTTTAAATAAAAAATATATACAGTTCAAAATAATTGGTCTTTTTTCTAAACAACAAATATACATGCACTATAATAATTAAAATACCAAAAGATAGTTTACTTTTAAGGGTATATATACCATTGGATCGATTCGGTTTTGATTGATTTTTATAATATAAAACTGGTCTGAATCAATACTTTTTGGTGTTCTCCAAATATAAACCAATATGTCAAATTTTATACTAAAAAATCAAACCAAACCATTCGATCAGTTTGAATTGGTTTGGCTTTTTGAGTTTTCGATTTTTTGTTGCACTCCTACCTGACAATCATGCCAACGGTAAAAATGTGTCAGGAAGCCTTTTTCGAAGATTTTCTAACTCCTCTCAATGGTTTTTGACCGTTGGAAAAAGTCAAATTTCTTTTAGTGAATAGAGACCATGGACTGTGACTAGGGACTCAACACCAATGGTTGGCAACTGGAAATTGGTGATCGGATTGATACCAATGACTAGGACTGAGAACCGATGACCGATGACTCGAAAATGTCCTTGAAGAATTTTTTATTATTTAAAATAATTATATGACATTATACATTATAAATAATTTTAGAAAATTATGTCCTCTCTCTTACGTTTTCTCCCCCACCCTCCACCCTTCTTCCCTCTTCCCTTTAAGAGAAGAAAGGAGGGAATGTGAAGAAGAATGAGAGAAGAAATACTTTCCCGTAATGAAAGAAGAAATACTTTCCCATAATCTAATCACAATTACTATTCTAATTTAAAATATCATAGAATTATTTAAAATAAAAAATACTTCATATATCTTTTAAACATTCTTCTTAAAATTCCAAGACTAGAAAAATATATTTTAAAAGAATCAAATGCACTCTTTAAAAATTTAGAACTAAAAAAATACATTTTGAAAACTCATGAATCAAACACGTTCATTCTTTCAAACTTGAGAATTATAAAAGGTGTAATTTTCCTTATTCTATATATAGTCATGAACATATATTCCCGATTAATTTAAATATTGATTAACTAGTAAGCAATAAGAACCACTAATTAAATTATAAATCCGCTAACTATAATCAATGATTAGTAATATATTGACTAATTTTTTTTTAATTAAAAACAAACTTTTATATTGTAAAATTTCCATGAAGGTTGATATTGATCATCTGCTGATAAAACTAACTAGCTTCAGAGGAGGGGGAAAAAGGTGTGTGTTAGGTGTAATGTGGTGAGGAAATATAATACAAAGTAGCTACAATATGGTTAGACTAAATAATTAATTAATCTCTCATAATTTAATATATTTCCAATTTCCAAACCACCAAAAGAACATCAGTACATAGTCACACCACCCAAAGAAACAACTGCCATTAAATTTCTGGCCAAGACTTGTTTGATTACTTCTCAAACTCAACAAACTTCAGTTGGTTATAAATACCCAAAATCAAATCCTTAATTAGCATCAAAATATTAGTGATTAGAAACAAAGCCAAGACATTGAATTTGGTAACCCCATGGCTTCTTTACAATCTGAAGCAGCAGCAGCAAAAGCAGATGAGAATGTTGGTGAGTACAAGCATCTTGCAATGGCAAAAATAAAGAGGAATTGGGGGTTTGTTTTGGTGAGATTTGTGGCTTCTTTAGCCACTGCCTCAGCAACCCTTGTGATGGCTCTTAATAAAGAGTCTAAATCTATTGTTGTTGCCACTATTGGAACTGATCCACTTACTGCCATTGTATCTGCTCATTTCTACCACACTCCTGCCTTTGTGTAAGCTTCTTAAATTGAAAATATGTTAAATATTTGTTTTATAACTTTCCTTCTTTTGTACATTATGTTTATAATCTCTATTTTTATCTAAAAGTTCCTTTCTTAGAATGATATTATTATAATCATATTTTGGACTAAAGTAGAATTTAATTCTTATGATTTATGAATAGAATTATAGAATTGTGTTCATATGGTTTAATAAAACCTTCATAAATAGCCATTACGTAGGGATGGCATAAATAATCCCTATGATTTGATAAAACTATATGGGTTATTTATGAGGTTTTATTAGACCACAAAGATTGAATTTTAAATTTTAAAATCATAAGAACTAAAATCTTACGTTTTTTTTTCAAATCATAAGGATCAAATTTGTAGTTTAACCTATTTTTAAAAACTAAACCAAATTAACTTTTGCCTTTGTGTAAGCTTCTTCAATTGACTTCCTGTCAAATCAACACTTGAATTTAATTCTTAAAACCAAAATTACTTTTCTAAAACTATTTAGATAACAGAAATATAGTATCTTGTATTAACAAACGACAAAATATAGGAAATTGTGAGTAAAAAACAGTGTTTATTGCTTGCATTACAAAAACTTGGTTATCAAATAAGACGGTAGTTTTTGAAAACATGATTTTGTTTTTTAAATTTTGGTTAGAACTCAAATGTGCATGTAAGAAATGTTGAAAAAACGGTTAACAAAATGAGATCTTAGAGATCATAAAATTTTTCTTTTTTATCTTTTATTTTTGAGTTCAACTTCGATAATTAGAGAGTTAGAGAATGAATGATGAACACTTGGAAGGTACCTTTTTTTTACAAACTATACTAAAATTTTAATTAATCAAGGATATATTTAGAAGTGATATTTTTCACATAGTTAAAATCACTTTTGCCATGGTGAAAATCACTTAATTTTCTTCTAAAAATTGATATTTGGAAAATATTGAAATTGAATCTAAAAAATTATGAATAATTTGAAATTGATTTTTTAAAGATTAATTGAGATGTGCTTTTAGTGGGATGATTGACGGGGAATCCCCCACAAAAAATTCTACTTTTTTTAAAGTAAAGTTTACCCATAGTATTTCAAATAAAAATGTCATTTTAATAGTTTGATAATCTCATGATCACTCTTGAAATCAAACATGATAATTCAAAATCACTTTTAAAACTTAGAACCAAACATGAATATACCGATATGAAAATCAATTTTAGGAAATCAATTCTTCAGAACTTACTAAAAACAGTCGCCCAAAAACCTATAGGGCAAAATTAAATTTGTTCCTTTCCAATAGAATCACACAAACTCTCTAAACAATAGCGTAAGTTAGCAATATATATTTGGTGCAAGATTCTTTGTCATAGCAAATGGAATGGCCACTCTACACAACTGGACGATGATAGCCTTACACATCTTTGGACCCAAATTCCAATTCCATGGCTTCCGTCTTCCAATTATTGCCATTCTAGACATGGTAAAATACACCTTCTTCATACCTTAATTCCCATCTCAATTTCAAATTTTCAACATCAATAACATTTGATCGATCAAAATGGTGGCAGATGACGGTGGCTCTTGCGTCGATGGGCGACGGTGCAGCGACTTTCATGGCAGCACTTGGAAAGAATGGAAATAAACATGCCAGATGGAACAAGATTTGTGACAAATTCTCTGCCTACTGCGACCATGGTGCCGGTGCGCTCATTGCTTCCTTTGTTGGCCTCTGCCTTCTTCTTCTCATCTCCGCCATCTCCATTATCAAGCCGCTACACAAACCGAGCAGTTCGATAGCGTTACCATAGTTGACTTGCTACGAACACAGCGTTTTGTTGCGTCCATTGTGTTTGATTAGTTTAATTTTTGGGCTAAAATGCAATATGAAGTTAAATTTGTATACTTTTGCTGATGTCAACAACTATATGAAATTATGTTATTACTTTTCCATGTTGAAGCTAAACAAATCTTACCTAAGAAAAGAACTATTCTTCTTCTCTAGTCGGAAAAGGATACCAAGACTTAGAATATCACAATGATAACGAAGAATATGCTTGATGATCATGAAGTGAAGCACTGTTGGTGACTGCATAAAATGACTAACACGGTTGATAACAAATGATATGTCAAAGCGAGTAAATGTGAGATTATATATTGTAGAGACCCAACAATTTGGTGATAATGTGTTGCATCATAGCATGTAGAAGCAGTGGTATTAAGATCAACACTACTAGACATAGGAGTTTGACAAATTTTGGCAGAATCCATGCCCATAGAAGCCAAAAGATTTCAAATATTTTGTTCAAGTGACCAAGAGACCTAGGCCCAAAAATATTTCAATTTGCCAATACTCTACAAAAATTCCACCTTTGAGTAATATTGGAAGCATTCTAGCTATTGTGCATTTATTATCACTATCAACTATTATAATTTTTAACCCATAAAACTATAACCTACTCTACCATAAAAATAAATGACTTAGAACATTATCTTTCAATTTTTTTATCACTTGTCAATAAATCCTACAGAAATTTGTGGTCTAACTTCCACCAACTTGGCTCAGTTCAGCTATTAACATAACTTTTATTACAACACACGTACCATCTAATGCCCATCTACAAACTTGTGGAACTGTTAATATTATATCCTTTGTCGTGGTAAAGCAAGCATATACCATCAGGATGCTATATCTTTATTTAAAAGAACAATTCACAATCTTCCCTTATGAGAGAGATAACGTTAGCACATAATCCAGAGCCTTTGACAAACTTGCTCTGCCAAGACAATCATTTTACATGTGTCCACTGAAAAGCACTTAAAAAGTACTTTTATTTCCCTTTTTATTTAGAGTTGTTTATGATTGATGTTGTTAGATCTAATGTTGTTTGCTAGTGATTTCGAGGGATTGTATTCGTGATCAAGATTCAGAGTTAAAAAAAGCTAAAACGGACTAAATATGTCTAAGAAGGTCAAAATCAAATCAAACATCGAAAAGAGGAAAGAAAAAAAAGCCCAAAGACAGGGCAGCGATGCGATGCCCTCTAGCGCCATGACATTGCGCTTCACATGAGATAGAAAGAAAAGACCATAGCACTGCGGTGCTATTCCGTGTCACTACGCAATAGTATCGTGACTCTGGGGTGTCAATTAAGGAAAGTTTTAGAATTTTGGAAAACTTTTGCTATCTAATCTAGAATTTTTGGCCGACCACAATCATCAAGTTTTAGAGTTTTTGAGACTTATAGAGAGTGTTTTGAGCACAATATCGGGTCCTTCATACCACAATTAATTGGAGAATGATCGATTGAAACTGCTTTTACTAAATTGAATTTTTTTTGAGATAACACTACAAGAAATATCACTTATAATAGCATTAAAAAAATGCTATCGTAGACTTTCCATAGTATTTTCGAAATGTTGTCGTAATCCATGTTATTGAAAGACCATGACTTTCCATAGCGTTTTTTCAACGCTATAAAAACACTATAAAAAGTCCGTTTTGATAGTGCATATATGACGTTATGAGAACTTTTCATAGCATAAAATCCGCTATTGAAATGTTTTGATAGCGTTTTTTATAGCGTTAGAAAAGTGCTATCAAAACTTTCAATAGCATTTGTCTAATGCCAAAAAAAGTTATTGAAACGTTTTGATAGTGCTTTTCCAACGCTATAAAAACGCTATGAAAATGTTTCAATAGTGTTTTTAATAACATTGTAAAAACACTATAAAGTGTTTTCATAACGTTTTATAAATGTTATCGTATCCGATGTTATTAATAGTCCTCCACTTTTCATAGCGTTTTTGTACAACTATTAATATTGCTATAGAAAGTTGACATATGATAGCTTTAATTCAATATGGAAATGTTTCATTGTACTGGAAAAAGTACCATAAAAAGTTTTCCTGACAATTTTAGGAACACTATTGAAAGTCCCTTATTTTTATTAGCATTTCTTCATCGTAATGGAGAAAAGCTATAAATACCCCATCTTCAAGCATGAATTTTAATGTTAATGATCTTTCTATAGCATTTTTCGTAATAGTAAAAACAATGCTATAATTGATCTTTAATAGCATTCGTTAATAACATTTTTAAAATTTACAATTTGTTTCGCAAATATTATTGTGGTATTAATTATAAACATATATTTATAGAAGTTGCTTGCCTATATTATTGTCTAGATGAAGAAAGATGTAATTCACATTTCATCCAAATCTACGATCATAATTATAGCCAAAACTTTTAGATTTAAAGCATACAAAAAAAAAAAAAATAAATAAAACACTATATTAATCCAAAATACTATATTCATTTAATCACAAACCGGCAAAATGGTGAGAGTTTGGAGAAAGTGTGCCTATTTTGATAGAAAATTGTAAAAGTTGACGAATTAGGGATAAATCATTACGACGGTAGAATGACATCAAAAGGAACCTTTAATAGCGGTCATAAGCCGTCAACAGATTAAGCAAATATAGTGGACTTGTTTTTTAGTTTGCATTTTAGATTTCTTTTCAAAGCACAAAAATGTTTCCAAAAAGATGAAGTTGATTATGGATGCATCGGTTCGAAATCACTTTTCAAACACACATTGATTCTCACGCTGTCTAAAATCAGTCACATGAGCATTCGATAAGTGGTTTAAGATATACTTTTTTTTTAATTGAAAAAAGATAAGAGAATAAAGTGGAGTCAACAGGTTGCATTGGAAAACTTTGAAACATCATGTAAAAACTACACAGACAAAATGTCAATTTTGGGTTGTTAGTTTTATTAAAAAACCTTCTTATCAAAAGCATTTTCTAAAAAATTCCGTGTTTTACCTGTTTGCCTGAAACTAAAACATTCTTTTCTTTGTTTTATGACGAATGTTGTCTTCATTTCGACAAAGAAAAAAAAAGATATAAAAAAGAAGGCAATTGAAGAAAATGGGAAAACCCAAAGGGGACATGGTGACGTTTAGTTCTAATGTATTTTTTGGAGCATGGGCTCTCATATTCCTTGGGTTCACTTTAGAATCTACCAAACGGATGCAAAAAGAATTCTTTTGGTTGATGTAGGCGACTCTGTTTTACAAAATGAATTGAGGGATCACATTATAAAATATCCAAAAAGGCTTCTTTTCCATTTCTCACTCGGGAAACCAAAGAGAGTACCTGACTTAGCTCCACCTTTCAGCTTGGGAATACTATCAAAAGACCTACGTACTCCACCATCTGGGCCAAGTCAAAGAACTTCAGACAATCCATCTCCCCCACCTCATGTTAGATCCATCGGTTTACATAAAGAATCTACGATCAACTATAAAATATTATCAAAAGGTGTGCATATTCCTCCATCTGGGCCCAGTCAAAGAACTTCGGACAAACCACCATCCCCACCACATGTCCGATCCATCGGTTTACCAAAAGAATCTAAGATTAACTTCAGAGTATTACCAAAAGGTGTGTGTATTCCCTCGTCTGGGCCGAGTCAAAGAACTTCAGACAATCCACCTCCCCCACCGCATATTAGATCCATCGGTTTACCAAAGGAATCTATGATTAACTTTGGAATATTACCAAAAGGTATGCGTATTCCTCCATCTGGACCGAGTCAAAGAAATTTGGACTCTCCACCTCCCCCACCGAATGGTGGGTCCACTGGTTTACTAAAAGAATCTAAGATTAACTTCAGAATCCTACCATAAGGTACACATATTCCCTCATATGGGCGAGTCAAAGAACCTAAGACGACTATCCACCTCCTCCACTGCATCCACATTCTCCTTTCATTATTTCATAAGTTGAGTATAAGTTTAATTTTGGGATGTATCCTAGAGCACGTATTACACTATCTGCTTCAACCGGAAAGGAGCCATTATTTGTACCACATCAATCCCATTTTACATCCTAATCCTTTGCTCAATTTAGAGTTCTTGTTATTGCTATTAATACAAGTATCGTGCGTATATTGATAGTCACCCTCGTTCAATTTCAGAAATAAGAAAAATGGGGTCTACAACTTCACAGAAAATGAAGATTGTGATGAGATAAGTATTAATTGTGACTATTATCTATTTTAATTATCTCTCCTTCTATTGTTTTATAATTTTCATACTACTTCAACAAAATTATAGTTTGTTTTTTTCGTTATGAAAAATCACATAAATGAGAAAATTTTATCATTCATTTTCTTTTATATATATATATATATATATATATATATATATATATTTTGGCTTGGAATCTTTCTTGCATTGTTAACAAATTCTGTGTTTTACCTGTTTGCCTAAAACTAAAATAGTCTATTTTTGTTTTATGTCAAATGTTGTCTTCATTTCGACAAAGAAAAAAAAAAAATATAAAAAGAAGGCCATTGAAGAAAATGGGAAAACACAAAGGGAAATGGTGGCGTTTAGTTCTAATGTATTTTTTGGAGCTTGGGCTCTCATATTCCTTGGGTTGAACTTTGGAATCTACCAAACGGATGCAAAAATAATTCTTTTGGTTGATGCAGGCGACTCTATTCTACAAAATGAATTGAGGAATCACATTATAAAGCATTTGAAATATAAAATAAGCTCAAACATACAAATCAAATCTTCAGCAACTTTTACATTTTCTTTACAGTCTGTTATTTAACTACTTGTATTAGCTCAAAGTATAAATATGCATCATTTACATTTAGCAGAGTAATCTTTTCATAAGCTTACAAGAAAATCTACAAGATCTGTAAAGAAAGTGACTTAGCTCTTGAATAATAAAAGTTCTTCTCCTTCCCGTGGATGTAGGCACTCTATTGTCGAACCACATACATCTCCATGTAACTCTTTTTCTCTTTTTTCTCTTTATCACATTGCATGTTCATCTTCTTCTTCATTTACACAGTAAACTCACGCAAACAATCAGAAAGAAAAGAGGGTTAGAGAGCATTTCTACAAATAGAGGACTGATACGAGAGAGAGAAAGAAAATTAAATTTGTTTGTTAATTTCTTTCACATCAGAAAAGTGGTGTCTCTTCCATCAGGCAGTGTAAGTGGATTTTACCACGTGTTGCACATCAGCTGGAAGGTCGTGGAGTAACCAGAGCTAAGAAATCTACCTACCAAATATTGGGGCAAATTAACCAGGCTTTTGGATCATAGATCGGATCAGCTGAAGACCATTTTCATCATTTGGACTTTTCTTCAAGAAATTTAAGTGAGCAGGCCCAACAAAGTGGTATCAGAGCAAAAGATTACAAGATTACAGTTCTTGAAGATTCAAGATTCAAGTTTCATTCCAAGATGTCAGTAGCAAGATTCGAAGTAGAGAAGATCGATGGTAAATGAGATTTTGGCCTAGCAAGATTCGAAGTAGAGAAGATCGATGGTAAATGAGATTTTGGCCTATGGAAGGCCAAAATCAAAGCAATTCTCGGCCAACAGAAGGTTCACAGAGCTCTCCTTAATCCATCTACACTCCCAGCCTCAGTGACAGCTCAAGAAAAAAGAAGATTGGGAGCTGGCAGCTTATGGTACGTTAGTTCTAAACCTTAGTGATAATGTTTTAAGGCAAGTTTTAGATCAAGAAACAACCTATAGGATATGGACTAAATTGGAAGATCTATATGTTACAAAGGATCTTCCTAGTAAAATGTACCTTAGGGAGAAATTCTTTACATTTAAAATGGATTCATCAAAGTCTCTAACTGATAATCTAGATGAATTCAAGAAAATTGTTGCTGAATTCAAAACCTTAGGAGAAAAACTTGGGATGAAAATGAGGCCTATGTGCTTCTTAATTCTTTGCCTGATCCCTATAGGGAAATTAAAAGTGCTCTAAAATATGGAAGGGATAATATAAGTACTGATATAATAATATCCGCTTTAAGAACTAGAGAGCTAGAGTTACAAACTGACAAAAAGGATCATCCTAGTGGTGAAAGGTTATTTGTTAAAGGAAATTTTAAACCAAATCACTCAAAGGACAGAAAACCACATAATTTGGAAGAAAATAAGCCTAAACAGAAATTTAAATGTAATACTGAAAAAGAAAGGACATTTAATCAAAGAAGAAGAAGAGGAAAGCTCAGGTGAGTCTACTGAGCATACTGAAACTCAACCTGATTTGAGTCAGTACTCATTAGCTAGGGATAGACAAATAAGAGTGATAGTTCCTCTAGCTAGGTATACTGAAACTAATTACATGAACCTAGTTCTAAATGCCATAATAGCTTCTAATGACCAAGAACCTGCTACTTTTGAAGAGGTAGTGAGCTGCCCTAATGCTAGGTCTTGGATTAAAGCTATGTGTGAAGAAATGGAATCACTCAGTGTCAACAACACTTGGACTCTAGCTCTTCTTCTTAAAGGATGCAAGCATATAGCTTCCAAGTGGATATACAAACTAAATGAGGGTTCTACTAAAGAAGAAAAACCTAGGTATAAGGCTAGGTTAGTAGCTAAGGGATTTACCCAAAGGGAAGGCATAGACTATTCTAAATTTTTTTCACCAGTAGTAAAGCAAACCTCTATCAGACTTCTACTATCTCTAGTTGCTCATTACAACCTTGAATTAGATCAACTAGATGTTAAAACAACTTTTTTTCATGGAAATCTAGAAGAGGTTATCTATATGGTTCAACCTAAAGGGTTTGAAAAAAGAGGAAAGGAAGATTTTTATTGTCTCCTAAACAAATCTCTATATGGTCTTAAATAATCCCCTAGATGCTGGTACAGAAGATTCAATGACTACATAGAGAGTATTGGGTTTCAAAGAAGTACCTATGACATTTGTTCTTATGTTAATTCAACTACCTATAAGGACAAAGTCTATTTACTCCTCTATGTGGATGATATGTTGCTAGTTGAAAAATCTAAGGAGGATATAAAACATGTCAAAGATCTCCTAAAGAGAGAATTTGACATGAAAGATTTGGTTCAGTCTAAAAAGATTCTTGGGATTGAAATAAACAGAGACAAGGCTTCTTCTATCCTCACCATCAGTCAAGTAAACTATTGTGAAAAGGTTATTAAAAGGTTCAATATGTCTAATGCTAAACCTGTTACTATACCTATTGCTAGTCATTTTAAACTCTAAGGAAACAGATATAGAACATTTGACTCAAATGCAATCAATCTTTTACAACCAAGCAGTAGGTAGTTTAATGTATCTAATGATATCAACTAGACCAGACTTATCCTATTATACTAGTCTTGTCAGTAGATACATGTCTAACCCTGGAAAAAAGCACTAGGAAGCAACAAAATAGATATTAAGAAACATAATATGGTCTAAACAATCTAAATTAACATATCAAAATACAAAAGAAAAAAAATTAGAGCTATATGGATATGTTGATTCATATTTTGCAGGTGATCAAGACAAAAGGAGATCATTAACAAGTTATCTATTCTTATATGGCCTAAATTTACTATGTTGGAAAGCAAATCTTCAGTCAATCATAGCCCTATCCACTACTGAAGCAGAATACATGGCATTATCAGAGGCTATAAAAGAAGCATTGTGATTAAAGGGATTGATGAAGGACTTTGGTATCAATCAAACAGTAGTTAAGATCTACTGTGATAACCAAAATACCATTCATCTTTCCAAAAACCCTTAATACCACTCAAAGACCAAACACATAGATATAAAATATCACTTCGTAAGGGATAGATAGAAAAAGGTGAAGTCGAAGTACACAAAGTCCATACTAGTGAGAATGCTGCTGATATGCTTACCAAACCTGTTTCAAAGCTCAAGCTCTCCAACTGTCTTCGTCAGATCGGATTCCAGCTACCTGAAAAAGGGTGAAGACAAGTTAGATCTGGAAGGAGAAAAGCTTGCATGTTGAGCTTAAGGTGGAGCTTTGAAGTATAAAATAAGCTCAAGCATACAAATCAAATCTTCAACAACTTTTACATTTTCCTTACAGTCTGTTATGTAACTACTTGTATCAACTCTACATTTAGTAGAGTAAACTTTTCATAAGCTTATAAGAAAAGCTACAAGATCTGTAAAGAAAATGACTTAGCTATTGAATAATAAAAGTTCTTCTCCTTCCCGTGGATGTAGGCACTCTATTTTCAAACCACGTACATCTCTGTGTAGCTCTTCTTCTCTCCTTTCTCTTTATCACATTGCATGTTCATCTTCTTCTTCATTCACACAGTAAACTCACGCAAACAATCAGAAAGAAAAGAGGGTTAGAGAGCATTTCTGCAAATAGAGGACTGATACGAGAGAGAGAAAGAAAAATAAATTTATTTGTTAATTTCTTTCCCATCAGAAAAGTGGTGTCTCTTCCATCAGGCAGTGTAAGTGGATTTTACCACGTGTTGCACATCAGTTGGAAGGTTGTTGAGCAACCAGAGCCAAAAAATCTACCTACCAAATATTGTGGCAAATTAACCAGGCTTTTGGATCATAGATCGGATCAGCTGAAGGCCATTTTCATCATTTGGGCTTTTCTTCAAGAAATTTAAGTGAGCAGGCCCAACAGCATAAAAAAAGGCTTCTTTTCCATTTGTCTCTTGGGAAACCAAAGAGAGTACCTGACTTAGCTCCACCTTTCAGCTTGGGAATACTATCAAAAGACCTACGTACTCTACTGTCTAGGCCAAGTCAAAGAACTTTAGACAATCCACCTCCCCCACCGCATGTTAGATCCATTAGTTTTCATAAAGAATCTACGATCAACTACAGAATATTACCAAAAGGTGTGCATATTCCTCAATCTGAGACAAGTTAAAGAACTTCGGACAATCCACCATCCCCACCGCATGTCCGATCCATCGGTTTACCAAAAGAATCTAAGATTAACTACGGAGTATTACCAAAAGGTGTGTGTATTCCCTCGTTTGGGTTGAGTCAAAGAACTTCAGACAATCCACCTCCCCCACCGCATGTTAGATCCATCGGTTTACCAAAAAAATCTACGATTAACTTTGGAATATTACCAAAAGGTGTGCGTATTCCTAAATCTGGACCGAGTCAAAGAAATTTGGACTCTCCACCTCCCCCAACGAATGTTGGGTCCATTGGTTTACTAAAAGAATCTAAGATTAACTTTAGAATACTACCATAAGGTACGCGTATTCCCTCATCTGGGCGAGTCAAAGAACCTAAGATGAATATCCACCTCCTCCACTACATCCACATTCTCTTTTCGTTATTTGGTAGGCTGAATATAAGTTTAATTTTGGGATGTATCCTAGAGCACGTATTACACTATCCGCTTCAACTGGAAAGGAGCCACTATGTGTACCACATCAATCCCATTTTACATCCCAATCATTTGCTCAATTTAGAGTTCTTGTTATTGCTATTAATACAAGTGTTGTGCTTATATTTGAAGTCGCCCTCGTTCAATTTAAGAAATAAGAAAAATGGGGGCCTACAACTTTATAGAAAATGAAGATTGTGACGAGTTAATTGTATTAGTTGTGACTATTATCTACTTTAATTATCTCTCCTTCCATTGTTTTATAATTTTCATACTACTTCAAAAAAATTATAGTTTGTTCTTTTCGTTATGAAAAATCACATAAATGAGAGAATTTTATCATTCATTTCTTTTTTATATATATTGGCTTGGAATTTTTCTTGCATTGTTAATGAATTGTTGTCGAATTATTATACATCAATAAATAAATAACTAAGATCGGTTATTCTTGAAGATATTTATGTCGTAATAACTTTTGCTAATATGTAAATAATAAATATAGCCGATGGTGAAAATAAGAATTTAATTTGAGTGTTGAGAACAAAAAATGCATTTCCTTTCTATATATTAAGAATATAATGTTAAACAATAATAAATTACATGAGTGTACAATGAAAAGTTTTATTATAGTGAATTTAGTTCGTATATCATCTCTAGGATTCGCTTGTTTGATGGATAAGTATAATAGATACCAACGATTTGTGTTGTCTTCAGAACCTTGCATATGAAAGTTGAATTAATGTAAAATAATCCTAAAATCTACTTCATTGGGGATAAACTTTGGAAAAGACTCTTTAAAATGGATTTCATGCATACGAATAGTAGTCAGTAGATTTAACAACTCAGACTACTCTTTCGAAAATTTTGGGCCTTAGACGCCGTATTATGTAGCGTCTCACTGTATTCCTATCAGGTTTAGTGGTTGCAACACTTCTTCCCTAGGCTTGGAAGTTCAAATTTATGCTTAATTGGCTCAAGTAGAACATATTATAAACCAAATCACTGACTTGGCACCAATTATTACGCAAATTACACAAAACAAACAAATATGTATGTTAAAATGCCAAAATCAATTGCAAAACAGGAAAATGGTGAGGGTTTGGAGAAAGCATGCCTATTTGGATAGAAAATTGTAAAAGTTTACGGATTAGGGATAAACCATGATGACTTTAAAATGTCATCAAAAGGAACCTGTAATGTCGGTTCTAAGACGTCAACAAATTAAGCAAATATAATGGGATTTTTTTTAAGTCTGCATTTTAGATTTCTTTTCAAAGTACAATAAACATTTCCAGAAAAAAGAAAAGTTACCACTTTACATGTTTTGTGAAATTGATTACGGATGTATTGGTTCGAAATTACTTTTTTAACACACATTGATCCTCACGTTGTCTAAAATCAGTCACATGGACATTTGACAAGTGGTTTAAAATTAAGCTTTTTTAATTGAAGAAAGATAAGACAATAAAGTGGAGTCAACAATTTGCGTTGAAAACTTTGAAACATCATGTAAAAACTACACAGACAAAATGTCAATTTTGGGTTGTTAGTTTTATTAAAAAAACTTCTTATCAAAAGCATTTTCTAACAAATTCCGTGTTTTACCTGTTTGCCTAAAACTAAAACATTCTTTTTTTGTTTTATGACGAATGTTGTCTTCATTTCGACAAAGGAGAAAAAAAAAATATAAAAAGAAGGCAATTGAAGAAAATGGGAAAACCCAAAGGGGACATGGTGACGTTTAGTTCTAATGTATATTTTGGAGCATGGGCTCTCATATTCCTTGGGTTGTACTTTGGAATCTACCAAACGGATGCAAAACGAATTCTTTTGGTTGATGCAGGCGACTCTATTTTACAAAATGAATTGAGGGATCACATTATAAAACATCCAAAAAGGCTTCTTTTCCATTTCTCACTCGGGAAACCAAAGAGAGTATCTGACTTAGCTTCACCTTTCAGCTTGGGAATACTATCAAAAGACCTACGTACTCCACCGTCTGGGCCAAATCAAAGAACTTCAGACTATCCACCTCCCCCACCTCATGTTAGATCCATCGGTTTACATAAAGAATCTACGATCAACTATAAAATATTACCAAAAGGTGTGCATATTCCTCCATCTGGGCCCAGTCAAAGAACTTCGGACAATCCACCACCCCTACTGCATGTCTGATCCATCGGTTTACCAAAAGAATCTAAGATTAACTTTGGAGTATTACCAAAAGGTGTGCGTATTCCCCCGTCTGGGCCGAGTCAAAGAACTTCAGATAATCCACCTCCTCCACCGCATGTTAGATCCATCGGTTTACCAAAAGAATCTACGATTAACTTTGGAATATTACCAAAAGGTGCGCATATTCCTCCATCTGGACCGAGTCAAAGAAATTTGGACTCTCCACTTCCCTCACTGAATGTTGGGTCCATTGGTTTTCTAAAAGAATCTAAGATTAACTTCAGAATACTACCATAAGGTGCACGTATTCCCTCATCTGGGCAAGTCAAAAAACCTAAGACGACTATCCACCTCCTCCACTGCATCCACAGTCTCCTTTCATTATTTGATAGGTTAAATATAAGTTTAATTTTGGGATGTATCCTAGAGCAGGTATTACACTATCTGCTTCAACTGAAAAGGAGCCATTATGTATACCACATGAATCCCATTTTACATCCCAATCCTTCGTCAATTTAGAGTTCTTGTTACTGCTATTAATACAAGTGTTGTACTTATATTTGTAGTCACCGTCTTTGAATTTCAGAAATATGAAAAATGGGGTCTACAACTTCT
This sequence comes from Benincasa hispida, assembly GCF_009727055.1. Lineage (NCBI taxonomy): Eukaryota > Viridiplantae > Streptophyta > Magnoliopsida > Cucurbitales > Cucurbitaceae > Benincasa > Benincasa hispida. The sequence goes on from NC_052356.1 coordinate 30,734,128, forward strand.
CAGAAAATTAAAATTGTGAAGAGATAATTGTATTAATTGTGACTATTATCTATTTTAATTATCTCTCCTTCTATTGTTTTATAATTTTCATACTACTTCAAAAAAAGTATAGTTTGTTTTTTTTGTTATGACAAATCAATAAATAAATAACTAAGATCGGTTATTCTTGAAGATATTTATGTTGTAATAACTTTTGCTAATACGTAAATAATAAATATAGTCGATGGTGAAAATAAGAATTTAATTCGAGTGTTGAGAACCAAAAAGGAATTTCCTTTCAATATGTTAAGAATATAATGTTAACAATAATAGATTACATGAGTGTACAATGACAAGTTTTATTATAGTGAATTTAGTTCGTATATCATCTCTAGGACTCGCTTGTTTGATGGTTAAGTATAATAGATACCAACGACTTGTGTTATCTTAAGAACCTTGCATATGGAAGTTGAATTAATGTAAAATAATCCTAAAATCTACTTCATTGAGGCTTCCGTGTCATCTTTTTGCCTTTCTTTTTATGAGTCTTGTTTCTTCTTCTATAGCTTCGATAGGAACGTGACTCTTTTTGGGTGGAGTTTGGTTATCTTCTCTTTCAATGAGTCACTACTATCCACCCTTCGTTGTCATCTTTAACAAGCTCATTTTTCTTTTCGAAATTTGCTGTTCGAATCTCTTGTTGGAACTGAACAACTATAGGCTCGAATTCTCTAAACTGGATCGAGCTTTGTCTTTAAGCATGGGACACAGATAGTAATGGAACATTTAAAGTCGTCGTTACTGTAGCGTGATTTGTCTGAGCTACTTCATCCAATATCTAGCTCAATCTTCTTTTCACGAGCCAACTTTATAATTTGTTCCTTCAGCATGAAGCATCTTTCAACTGGGTGACTAATGACCCGATGATACTTGCAGTAGTTAGGATCATCTATTTTTCCTTCTTGTTCTGGCCGCTTGCATTCCAGTAGCTGAATAAGTTGCTTCTCTAGTAGTTGCTCCAACATATCTACCACATCAGAGTCAGAGAATGGATAAACCTTCTCTTGTCATTCTTTAAGAGTTGGACGACACTTCTCGCCCTCATTGTGCCTTCTTTCAAATTTTGTTTGTTTTCCTTTGAAGGAAAATTTCGCAGGGTCACATGAATGACCATAGATTCTTTTGTGGCATTACCTAAGATCTTTTCAGTGCCCTTGGCATAATTTTTGTATTTTCTCCCTTCAGAGACTAAGAAATCTTTAGTTTCCCTGTTGGCAATGCTCAGCTCCATATCATGAGCGCATGTTGCCAGCTCCTCAAACGTACGAGATTTTATCCCTTATAGGATGTAGAAAAGCTCCCAGTGCATGCCTTGAGTGCACATCTCCACTGCAGATAATTCAGTAAGTCTATCTTTGCAGTCCAGATTTAAAGCTCTCCATCGGTTGATGTAATCGACGACTGTCTCTCCCTTCCACTGTTTGGTGTTCGTCAGCTTCATCAGCTAACAGTGCGCCTTGTACTGTAGAAGTGGTTTAGGAACTCCCTTTCTAGCTCTTCCCAACTGCCAATCACTTCTGGCTCCAAATCAGTATACCAATCGAAAGCATTTCCTTTCAAGGTACGGACGAACTGCTTGACTAGCTGGTCTGCTCTTGTTCCTGCATTTTCTCAGGTTTCAATGAAGTGTGCAACATATTGTTTTGGATTGCCCCTTCCATCGAACTGCTAGAACTTTAGAGGTTGATACCTAGCTGGCATTCTCAGGTTGTCGATTCTCTTGGTGTATAGCTTCGAGTACATAAAGGAAGTTTGCAACGGTCCTCCGTACTGAGCTCTTATGGAGTTTGTGATCATATCCTGGAGCTGTTGAACTGACAAGGAGGCAATAGAAGTGGATTGTGGTGGCTGACTTTCCTGCAAGACAATCTTTCCTTTGTCATTGGCTTTTGTAGCTGGGGATTGACTTGATTCAACAGTATCTTGAGCTTGTATCTGATCTCTTAAAGCAGCGATTTCATGATCTCACTCCTGTACAGCCTTCGTTAGGATATTTATCTTTACCTCCATCTCTGCCATGGTCGATTCAGTTGTTACATCAGTCATCATGACAGACACTACATCAAAATGTGATTCTTTCTCTAATAGATCAGTAGCAGAAGCATAGTTTTTGAACAAGGGATTTTTTCTGAGGATGATCTCGCCTTTAAGAGATTCCATCAGCTGGTCCCAGATTTCCTCCGTGATGATAGAGCTTATATAAGTGTTGTTTGCGATGGTAGCTTTGGATGCAACTTTCTTTGGTGCCATTTGTAGATTTGTTAGACTTGGATGACGAGAGAGAGATGAGATGTAAAGATGTCCCACTAGGCGTGCCAATTTGTTCGCACGAGATTCCAAGAGAATTTATTTCGTGGAACTTGAACTTTGTATTTGTATTAATTTTGTGGAAAGTGAGTACAATCTCTAATACACAGTATTTTGATGCTTTCAAAATAAACTATAAACTTTAAGCTAGTTGATCTTTTCGGTGATCGACCTTTGGGCTTGTTGATCTTCTTGCGTGATCGACTTTTGGGCTTGTTGATCTTCTTGGGTGATTGGCCTTTGGGCTTGTTGATCTTTTTAGATGATCGGCCTTTGGGCTTGATGATCTTCTTAGATGATCTGCCTTTGGGCTTGCTGATCTTCTGGGATGATCGGCCTTTGGGCTTGATGATCTTCTTGGACGATCGGCCTTGTAGGCTTGTTGATCTTATTGGAGGATTAGTGTTCACACGAGGCTTCCGGAGAAACTTGTTTCGTGGAGTTGAACTTGAGTTGGTGTTGATATTGAAGTTGATTTGATGCGATGTGGTCTAATCTCTAATACTTGATCCTCTGATTCTCTCTCAGTTGGGTGAATGTGCTTGACCTGAAGAAGAAAAGCACCGAATGTTCTTGAAGCAGAATTCTTGGAAGAGTCTTCTTTGTGTCTTCAAGAGTCTTCTGTTTCTAGGAGTGGAGTCTTGGAAGTCTTCTGCTTGTTGATGAATTCTCTGGACTCTCTGAATGTAGAAAATACTTGTATCTTCAAAGGACTTCAGTCTTCAGAATGCTTGTATCTTCAAAGGACTTCAGTCTTCAGGTGTGATCAGCTTCAAGAGTCAATGAGTCTTCTGGTTATAGAGAATTCCCTATAAGCTCTCTAGAGTATAGAATTGCTGACCCCTCCAAATGAGGAGAGTTTATCTATTTATAGAGTTCACAGGTGAGCTTGGGTTTGGTTGATCCATGGGCCTGGCCTTTGGGCCCAATTAGTTAGACTTGGGCTTGGTTGGTCATGGGGTTGGCCTTTGGGCCCAATTAATCGGATTTAGGCCTGATTTGACATTTGGGTAAAATTCAGCCTATTTTTGGACTTAGTTGGACTTTGACCTAAATAATAATATCAAATTGGGTCCAATTAATCTTATCTGATTCAACAGTCATGATAAAACCACGTGGCGTCATCGAAATTTGTCTTCAACTTCAATTTAGGACATATGTTAACTTCTAATTGAGCCCAAATTTAATGATTCGGAATTTCATCATTAATTTAGTATATGACGTGGCAACTTGTGATTGGTCTAAAATTTCTTATTCAACACGCATAAATGAGAGAATTTTATTATTCATTTTTTTAATATATTGGCTTGGAATCTTTCTTGCATTGTTAATGAATTGTTGTCGAATTATTATACATCAATAAATAAATAACTAAGATCGGTTATTCTTGAAGATATTTATGTCGTAATAACTTTTGATAATATGTAAATAATAAATATAGCCAATGGTGAAAATAAGAATTTAATTCGAGTGTTGAGAACAAAAAATGCATTTCCTTTCTATATGTTAAGAATATAATGCTAACAATAATAAATTACATGAGTGTACAATGACAAGTTTTATTATAGTGAATTTAGTTCGTATATCGTCTCTAGGATTCACTTGTTTGATGGTTAAGTATAATAGATACAAACAACTTGTGTTGTCTTCAGAACCTTGCATATGAAAGTTGAATTAATGTAAAATAATCCTAAAATCTACTTCATTGGGGATAAACTTTGGAAAAGACTCTTTACAATGGATTTCATGCATCCGAATAGTAGTCAGTAGATTTAACAACTCAGACTACTCTTTCGAAAATTTTGGGCCTTAGACGCCGTATTATGTAACGTCTCACTGTATTCCTATCAGGTTTAGTGGTTGCAACACTTCTTCCCTAGGCTTGGAAGTTCAAATTTATGCTTAATTGGCCCAAGTAGAACATATTATAAACCAAATCACTGACTTGGCACCAATTATTACCCAAATTACACAAAACAAACAAATATGTATGTTAAAATGCCAAAATCAATTGCAAAACAGGAAAATGGTGAGGGTTTGGAGAAAGCATGCCTATTTGGATAGAAAATTGTAAAAGTTGACGGATTAGGGATAAACCATGATGACTTTAAAATGTCATCAAAAGGAACCTGTAATGTTGGTTCTAAGCCGTCAAAAAATTAAGTAAATATAATGGGCTTGTTTTTAAGTTTGCATTTTAGATTTCTTTCAAAGTACAATAAGCATTTCCAGAAAAAAAAGAAAAGTTACCACTTTACATGTTTCGTGAAGTTGATTATAGATGTATTGGTTCGAAATTACTTTTCTAACACACGTTGATACTTACGTTGTCTAAAATCAGTCACATGGACATTTGACAAGTGGTTTAAAATTTAGTTTTTTTAACTAAAGAAAGATTAGAGAATAAAGTGGAGTGAACAGTTTGCATCGGTAAACTTTGAAACATCATGTAAAAACTATACAGACAAAAATGTCAATTTTGGGTTGTTAGTTTTATTAAAAAAACTTCTTATCAAAAGCATTTTATAACAAATTCCGTGTTTTACCTATATGGTCGTGTCGTGTAGCCTCAAGTTAACAATCGTTGGGATTAATTAAACGATTATGTAGATTTTTCTATGCGATCATATAATATTTTCTAAATGATCATTTAGCTAATGCTAAATGATGGGGTAAATCATTTACTCTATCGCGTAGCATTGGTTGCCTGATCACGAAGACGCTGGAGGTAGACGACCGTAGTGGGAGCATATGATGCTCATTATTTAGTAAAAGGCGCGTGCTAAATGATCGTGTAGTTAGCATGCTTCATCACATAGTTACTGACTACACGATCATGTGGTATACGATACGAAGGCGCTCGCTCAGCGATCTTTTAGATGATAGTGCTTCACTGCATCATTGTCATGCGTTATGCGAAGCGTGCTGCATGGTCACATAACTCGTGCTTCATCGCATAGTAAAAGGTACACGATCGTTTAACTCTGAAAGCGTAGGTAAATGATTGAGTAAAGTGTTTCCTCTTTCGTGTAGGCGATTGCTGGGAAGTTTTGTACACGATCAGTGGAGACGCGGACTTCGACCGGACAGTTCAAGACCCAGTTCGCCTGTTTGAATCGGAGACTCTATGCATTTGTAATAGTTAGCTTTAGTTTTGAGGATTTGAGGCAATTTTTCCCAATTCATCAAGATTTGTTTAATATACATGAGATGTATGTGGTTTATATGGCAAAGTGTTTGACATATAGATTTAAAATCCACCTTAGATTGTGCAATTATTCATGCATCATGTATTATAAGTGTTGTAATATTACATGATGAAATTACAAGAAAGCATGCGCATGCATCATGAAAATATAAGAGTTATATTTGCGCATGCAGTAAACATATTCATGCATCATCTTTATATTATAAGCATTATAGTATAAGGGTGAATGGAAGCATGTTTTTGCTTGATTCGTTGCTTTCTTGTATAAGTGTTATATAAAAGGTAGCAAGGAATGAACAACGCATGAAGCATGACACTTAGGCTGTTTATAAGCGTTATGAATGCCTTTTATGTGTTTGCTTTGCGTTGTGAATGGTTTTGATTGTTTCTGTTATAAGAGTTATAATAGAAATTAGAACTAAAATCGATAAGAAAGAGTTGCATGCGGACTTAGGGTGAACTCATGTTTTAAAAGGGTTTTAAAATTGGATTAAGATAAACCTAAGTTCCAAGGTTCTAATAGGATTAGCAACCTAGTTTAATCTTTTTAAATTGGTTTAATAGGATTAAATTGGTTGGCATAAAATATTAAAATTGTATGAAATCTATATATAAGGGACCTTTTGTCTAAGGCAGGTTCTGTCTAGGCTGGGGTACTTAAGTTGACGGAAATAGAACACCCCTACCTGGGAACCTTCCTGGAAAGGTGAATTAGATAGATTTTATGCAAGCATGCGATAATTGGTCAAAGACTCCGTTAAAGAGTTTAATGGATGATGATCAAAAGTTGTTTCGGTAAAAGTTACTCTTGGGCAAACCTAAAAAGTGACTTAGTTAAAATCCTTAATCGTGTTTTTTTCTAAGTAAACTAAACCCTAGGTTATAAAATACTCAGTGGAGAAAGAGTTGTATCTGATATGTCAATGATTCCACTCACGTTTCTCCTTAAATGTTCATACCGTGAGATTCATGCTTGGCCTCATGGTGCCCTGGGAGCATCCCCCTTCAGATGGTGTTTGCATGAGTGAATATCAAGGTGGATGGAGAGAGTGTTTTTGGTAAGTGGGTGAAGGGTGTGTGTCAACATGTCCTACGATCTTTGTCATTGGTTTGCACCATGAGATCATTTTCTACTCCCTCGTGGCGCCCTGGGAGCGTTCCCTGTCTCTTATACACATCTAGATGTGTATAAGAGACAGAGATTAAGGTGAACTCTAGAAATGGTTAGGGTCACTTTAGATTTTGCCCCAATCGGATCTTTTCCCTTTGGATTGGCTGCTTGGGGCGGATCTCTAGGGCCTAAAATGGCGGGTCATACTTACCGGAAATTGTTAAGTAAGTTAATGATTTCTTGACCAAATCAATGATGGCTAGTCGTTATAGAAGCAAGAGTTATTCTGGTATTAATGACTGGTTGACAATTTCTCAATTCAGAGGAGGGATAATTGACCTCCCTTCGGCGACTTTTGTCCTCGTCATTGCGTTATCAGGATACTCCTGTCCATAGCCACATTTTATGATTATGAGATATGGAAAATGGACGTCAAGGCTGTCTTTCTAAATGGTAATCTTGAAAAACCATCTACATCACTCAACTAGAGGGGTTCGTAATTCCAGATCAAGAGCAAAGAGTTTGCAAGCTTAATAGGTCCATTTATGGGCTGAAATAAGTGTCTAGATCATGGGACATTAGATTTGACAGTGTGGTCAAGTCGTTTGGCTTTGATCAGAACATTGATGAGCCTTGTGTTTTCAAGAAAATCATCAACAACTCAGTAGCTTTCCTGGCACTGTATGTGGATGATATCCTACTCATTGGGAATGATGTAGGTTTTTTTACTGACATTAAAAAGTGGCTAGTTGCCCAGTTCCAAATGAAAGATTTAGGTGAGGCACAATATGTTATAGGGATCCAGATTATTTGGGATCGTAAGAACAAGAGGTTAGCCTTGGCTCAAGCATTGTAATCGATCAAATGTTGATCAGGTACAGGATGTAGGATTCCAAAAGGGGTTTGTTACCCTTCAGGCATGGAATTGTATTGTCTAAGGATCAATGTCCTAAGACACCTCAAGAGGTTTAGGAGATGAGACGGATTCCCTAAGCTTCAGTTGTTGGAAGCTTAATGTATGCAATGTTGTATACCAGACTTGACATTTTCTATGCAGTAGGTATTGTCAGTCGGTATTAGTCCAATCCAAAATTTAATCACTGGACGGCGGTCAAGACGATCCTCACGTCTCTTCGGAGAACGAGGAACTACATGCTCGTGTATGGAGATAAGGATCTGATCTTTAAAGGATACGCAGATTTTGACTTTCAGACCGATAGAGATTCTCATAAATCAACATCGGGGTCAATGTTCATGCTGAATGGAGGGGCTGTAGTGTGGCGAAGCATTAAGTAAGGATGCAACGTGGACTCCACTATGGAAGTCGAATACGTAGCCACTTGTGAAGCAGCTAAGGAGGCTTGTTTGGCTGAGAAAATTCCTTACAGATTTGGATGTTGTTCCAAATGTGGATTTGCCTATCACTCTTTATTGTGATAATAGTGGGGTTGTGGAAATTCGAAGGAACCTCAGAGTCATCGTCGAGGCAAGCATATCAAACGAAAATACCACTTGATCAGGGAGATTGTGCATTACAGTGACTGTCTCTTATACACATCTAGATGTGTATAAGAGACAGCCTTAAGATTGTGATAACAAGTGGGGTTGTGGAAATTCGAAGGAACCTCAGAGTCATCGTCGAGGCAAGCATATCAAACGAAAATACCACTTGATCAGGGAGATTGTGCATTACAGTGATGTGATAGTCACGAAGATCGTGTCGGAGCACAACGTTGCTGATCCATTTACAAAGGCTCTCACAGCTAAAGTGTTCAAGGGTCACCTGAAGAGTCTAGGTCAGTGGGACATGCGACATCTTGTCTAGGGCAAGTGGGAGATGATACTGGGGTATGCCCTAGTTTATTGTATATTGTACATGTATTTATCTTATATTGTACATTAGTCTCCCGAGGCATTAGGGCAAGTGGGAGATTGTTGGGGCTGGTGTCCTAATTCTCCCGGAGTCTTGTAGTTTGTAATCTATACACATTGTTAAGAATAAAATAAGAGTTATTTGATCTGACATTTACTCATATCCAATAAACAAAGCTACATGGTTATTGTATGTAAACTTAAGCATGTATATGAGATATACAAGTGGATCATGCCTTAAGTTATAACCTAAATAGGTCTGTAGTATAAGGATTAAGGAGGGATACGTGATCCTGGTGACACTACAATTATGGCCTGCTTTGTAGAGGTTTGTAAGTGTTGTGAACTACTACAGATGGTAGATCCTCACCATTCATGTGGAGACATGCGAGCGAGGGTGTCCTATACAAAGAGTTTGTATAACACTGGACCACGAGATAACTAGTCTCTATGTATATCGTCGTTGATACTAGAGACTTACATCCACCTAAACGACCATAGGTGACATGACCTCCATCCTGAGTGTTTTGGGAACTTTTGCCTTTGATGGCGGCCCTTTGATTAGTATGGGTGAGAGTGGTCAGATTGCCAACTCAATATGCCTACCTTTCTGGGGACTTGTCTGATTTGGGAGCTGGGAACTCAGTTACACAAGATGGAATTCACTCCTTCCCCGAAGCAGGGGTAAGTAGATACATTGCTCCCTTAAGGGCTGATTCCGGGTCTTAAACATAGTGGCCACAACTTCTCTTTAGAAGATAGGATTCATTCATAGTAGGACTATGACTCATGTTCATTAGAAGGATCAGTGGTACTTAAAGAGTTAGATGTAACTATAGGAGCATAACAGTTATTGGCTCAGCTGTACTTACGAGCGATTTGTGAAGGGTTATCGCACTGTTGATTTGTTGATATGGACACATAATATATCTGTAATAAGGAGAGTTCAGCTGTCGGACTTTAGTGGAGTGCCTGGCAGTTAACGGATAGTGGATCCCATGACTAAAGAGTTTAGTTAGTTATTCACGTACCATTGAAGCTTTGAGCTACAAGTCCATAAGGTCCCCTTGGTAGCTTAGTGGATTGAAGTTGAGAATCAGTTCTTGGTGTTGATTTGAAATGTTCAAATTGACAAGAGATAATTCGATTATATATGATATGATTAGTGTGATGTATGAGATACATCAAGTGGAGCAATAATGTAAATGAGATTTACATTAAGTACCATGAAATAGAAAAAGCAGTATGATTTATATGTTTCATGAGATGAAATATTAAAATTGTAGGTTATAAATATACTATGGTAAGTTGCTTATCATATATATATTTATAATATTATTAATTATTAGATAATTATCTCTTTTTCTCTAATAACCAATTGAGTGGGAGGTTATTGGTTGTTTCATGGTAACTATGAGATAAAAGAAAAAATGTTTTCCTAAATTTAGTAGTTGTTCATTTTGAGAGTTTCTATTCTCAGAAAGACTCATGGTGGCTGTTAAGTGAATAGGATTCACTAAACGATAGTTGAAGAAGAGACTATACGATTACACGATAGTCACTTAGCTGGCCGATAGCTAAACGATCGTAGAGCTTTTGCTAAATGATCACGAAGCTTCTTATAAATGATTGGGCATCGTCTATATAATAGACCTTGTCATCTCCCACTTACTCAATCGTTTACACGATTGTTCCTCCGGTTTCGTCTTCTAACCAAGTCCAAATAGAGCCCACACTTTTGGATTCTCACACCGAGAATACCAAGGTAGCCATTATGGTGGTGTCGTACTCAATTTGACGTAGTCGAGGTTATTGGAGGTCGTTCGTTGTGTTCGTGGTCTTGGAGTTTGTTGTGTTCTTGATTGTTGTATTGCAGTCGTTGTGTATGAGCGTTCGTGTGTTACCGTCTTGCTGGTTGAACAAGCGTTTGTGATCAAGGGTGTTGAAGATGAGTCTTCAAAGGTATGTGAATTCCTGCCCTTGATCTTAGTAAAACATGGTTTAATTTTGTTTTGTGTATAGCCTGTATGTTTCCGTTTCTTGATTGTAATTGTTAACATTCAAATACGAATGAAATTTGGAATGATAATTCCGCTGCTCATGAAAATCCTCATGTCCGATTTCCTTCAAATATTTCATTAGCTTTGTTGATGACTATTCAAGGTATGGGCATATTTACCTAATTCGTCAAAAGTCTGAAACATTTGAAAAGTTCAAAGAATATAAGGCTGAGGTTGAGAATCAATTAGGTAAAAAGCTTAAAACACTTCAATCAGATGGAGGTGGTGAGTATATGGACTTGCAATTCCAAAACTATTTGATAGAACATGGAATCCAGTCTCAACTCACAGTCCCTGATACACCTCAACAAAATGGTGTGGCAGAAAGGAGAAACAGAATCTTGTTGGACATGGATCGTTCCATGATGAGTTATGCACAATTATCAAATTCTTTCTGGGGATACGCAATTGAAACTACATTGTACATTTTGAACATGGTTCCCTCGAAAAGTTTTATTGAAACACCTTACGAGCTCTGGAGTGGACGTAATGGAAGTTTACATCACTACAAAATCTGGGGTTGCCCAACAGGTGTTGGTGCAAAATCCTAAAAAGTTGGAACGTCGTTCAAAAGTATGCCTATTTGTAGGCTACCCTAAAGAAATGAAAGGTGGTAACTTTTACGATCCTTAGGAAGATAAAGTGTTTGTGTCGACAACGCAGTAAGCTAGTAATAGAAGAAATGTCTAGAGAAACGACAAATGCATCAACAAGAGTTGTTGATAGAGTAGGTCCATCAACAAGAGTTGTTGATGAAACTGGTACTTCACATCCTTCTCAAGAGTTAAGAATGCCTCGTCGTAGTGGGAGGATTGTGCAACAGCCTAACCGGTATATTGGTTTAACTTATTGGAAATGTCCCAGAACTCGCAGTTCGTAAATTTTGTGTTAAACATTCTATTTATCAATAAAATATTGTTGAGTATATTATTCAATAAAGTTGTTGATTTTGCACTCTATTATGAAAATCCAATAAACATATCCATGGCTAAAGTATGAATACTTTAACTTTATGTGGTGACATAAACAAGATCAAGTTAATAGTATATAACCTAAATGGTCTATAAGTATATGGATGAAATTGGTTATCTCATCCACATATCATTCATGTAGAGACATGTGAGTGAGGGCATCCTATGTAATTAGTTTACATATAGACTGGACCACGAAATAGTCACTTTCTTTTATAATGACCGTTTACTGTTAAAACTAACTATTTCATACTTAAGTAACCTAGGATAACTCGCTCTTAATCCTGAGCTAGCTATGAACTCCTGTTTATTCGGGATTATCCTTTGATCTTCATGGGTGAGAGTAGTCCAACAACACTGTTCAATAAGCCTTCCATTTTAGGGATAAGACCAGATGGATAACTGGGGACATAGTCCTGCAAGATGGAATTCACTCCTACCTATTTGGGGTTAGCAGATAGGTTGTCCCTTAAGTGCTGATTCTAGGTCTTGAACAATCGAGGTCCCACCTTCTCATGATAGAGAAAGGCATGATTCATAAGTAGTATTATGAATCAAATTGTTCATCAGAGAGTCAGTGGGAACTTAAGGAATAAGATGTATTTACAAGGGTAAAATGGTAATTTTGACCCAACTATAATTACGAACGACCTGTGAAGGATCGACTTATTGATTATTGTTTATATGGACAAAATTATATATACAGTGAGGATAGTGCAACTATCGAGCTATAGTGGTATATCTTGATAGTTAACGAATAGTAATTAATTTGATTAAAGAGTTTTAACAAATTAATTACAGATCGATGGAGCTCATAATATGTAGGTCCATTTGGTTCCTCTACTAGCTCTTAAATTTAAATAACAAATTGAGTATTGATGTATGAAATTAGGGTTATGAATTTGAAATGTTCAAATTCAATTTTAGGGTTTTCGATTGATTGTATATGATGCAATTACAAACGTTTAATTTAATCAAAATTAAACAAAATTGTAAAATCAATTAATATTTAAATTATGATTTAAATATAAAATTGATTTATTGGTGAAATTGATATTTTATTGATTCAATATTAAGATATTAAATTAATGTTATTTTGATTAAAAATTTTAATTGAAAAAATTAATTAATTAAAATTAGTTTTTGTTTAAATTAATTATATTTGAATTAATTTTATAAAAATAATTTAAATTACAAACATAAAATGATTTTTGAAAATTATTTTAAGTTAATGGGGTTTTCCATTTTTGGGAAAAACCCACTAATATAATTGATGGATTATCACTAAATTCCAATGTCATTTTGTGATGAGCTTCAAGCTGGAGCTACCCACTATACAACCCTGTATAATTGCATGAATTCTACTTATATATAGAGTTTACTCATATATATAGAAGCTCCATGCATGAAGATAATTAAACATTCCGAGTTTTACTTGCTGAAGTGAAAACCTGAAAACCTTACACATCTCTCACTTGTTCTTCATTAATTCAACTTGATCTAAGTGTTTCCATCATACATTCCAACTCGAGCATAGTGGAGAAGATCTCGGTGGTAGTCCTCTTGAAGATTCAAGCTCTATCTTGTTGAATTTCAGTTGAATTCGTGGAGGAAATCTTCAAAGATAATATGTGTTTCAAACCCTCTTATGAGTATCATATGAATAGCATGCTTAAAACTCAAATTAAATATGTTTAAGTACTTATTGATTCTGAAGTTTTCCGTTGCGTGATATATCATTCCTTCATAAGTGAAACTCAATTCATCATACCAGGCAATGGCTTCGAGGATCTATTGACTTTTAAACAAGCAATGAATGATGTGGATAAAGACCAATGGATTAAAGTCATGGACCTTGAAATGGAATCTATGTACTTCAGTTCTGTCTAAAATCTTGTAGATAAACCTATTAGGGTAAAACCCATCGATTGCAAATGGATCTACAAGAGAAAACGAGACCAAACTAGTAAGGTATAGACCTATAAAGCAAGACTTGTGGCAAAAGGGTTTACCAAAAGAGAGGGGGTAGACTATGAAGAAACCTTCTCTCTGGTTGCCTTGATAAAGTCAATAAGAATACTCTTGTCCAGTGCTACATTTTATGATTATGAAATATGGAAAGTGGATGTCAAGACAACCTTTCTACATGTCTCAACCAGAAGGGTTCGTTGAACAGGGTTGAGAGCAAAAGGTTTGCAGGCTTAATCGATCTATTTATGGGTTGAAACAAGCATCCAAATCCTGGAATATGAGATTTGAAACTGCGATCAAATCTTACGGCTTTGAACAAAATGTTGACAAACCTTATGTTTACAAGAAAATCACTAACAAAACTGTCACTTTTCTGGTGTTGTATGTTGATGATATTCTACTCATTAGAAATGAAGTAGAATTTCTAGCTGATGTTAAGAGATGGCTGGCTACACAATTTCAAATGAAATATTTGGGAAAAGCACAATATATTCTTGGGATCCAAATAGTTTAGAATCGCAAGAACAAATCTTTAGCATTATCTCAACCATCTTATATAGACAAGATGTTGTCTAGATATAAAATGCAAATTCTAGGAAAGGAACATTGCCTTTCAGACATGGAATTCATCTGTCTAAGGAACAAAGTCCTAAGACACCTCAAGATTGAGGATATGGAACAAATTCCAAATGCATCAGCAGTAGATAGTTTAATGTATGCAATGTTGTGTACTCATCTCGTTATATGCTATGCAGTTGGAATAGTCAGCAGATTTTAGTCCAATCCTGAATATGATCATTGGACTACCGTTAAGAACATTCTCAAGTATCTCTAGAGAACAAGAAATTACGTACTCGTGTATGGTGCTAAGGATCTGATCCTTGCTGGATACACTGATTCTGACTTCCAGACCGTCATAGATTCGAGGAAATCTTTCGTTCTCGATTAAAGTGTTCGAGGGTCACCTAGCAGGACTAGGTCTTCGAGATATTTGTAACTAGGACAAGTGAGAGATTTTATGGGTATCTGATGCCTTAGTTTATTGTATTTATTCTTTATATTCTCTCAGTGTAACTCAACATTGTATATATTTGTATATATTGATCCACTGGAGTTTCAGTCCAAGTGGGAGTATTGTTGGGTTGTGTGTCCTAAAACTCGCAGTTTGTAAAGTTAAACACATTTTATTATCAATAAAGATGTTATTCAACATTTCTTCAATAAAGTTGTTACTGAATCTTTAAATTCCATTCATACAGTCTAAATCCAATAAACTAAGATCTTTAAATTGCATTCATACAGTCAAAATCCAATAAGCTAAGATCCAATGTTGTTACATGAATACTTGAACTTTATATAGAGACATAGAGATGGATCAAGTTTGAGTAAATAGCCAAAATGGTTGTGTGCCTTATTCTGGCTATTGGGATTGGTGTCCTAATTCTCCCGGTGGTCTCATAGTTTGTAAACATTTTGTGCACACATTGTTATTAATAAAATAAATGTTATGCATTCACTCATATTCAATAAACTAAGATCCGTGGTTATTTCATGTAACTTAAGCATGTATGTGAGACATACAAGTAGATCATACCTTAAATAATAACCTAAATGGTCTGTAGTATATGGATAAAGAAGGGATACCTTATCTTGGTGACACTACGGATACGACCCACTTTGTAGATGTTACAAGTGTTATAAAGTGATACAAATGGTCTGATCCTGACCATTCATGTGGAGACATGCAAACGGGGGTATCCTATACAAAGAGTTTGTATAAGACCGGACTACGAGATGATTAGTCTCTTTATGTAATGTCGTTGATAATTGAAACTTACATTTCACTAAAATTACCATAGGTGACATGACCTGAATCCGGAATGAGTTGGGAACTCCTGCCTATGAGGTCGGTCCTTTGATTAGTATGGGTGAGAGTGGCCAGATTGCCAACTCAACAAGCCTACCTTTTTGGAGATTTTTCTGATTGGGGAGCTGGGAACCTAGCTATACAAGACTGAATTCACTCATTGTTCAGAACATTTTATGAACTTGAAGAACTATGACTTATTGTTCATTAGAGGAATTAGTGGTACTTAAGGAATTAGATGTAACTACATGAGCAAAATGGTAAATTGGCCCAACTGTACTTACGAGTGATTTATAAAGGGTCATCACACTATTGATTGCTTATATGGACACAGAAATATATCAGTAATGAGAAGAGTGCAACTGTCAGTCGCTAGTGGAGTGACCAACAGTTAATGGATGATGGATCTCATAATTAAAGAGTTTAGTCAGTTATTCATGTACTGTTAGAGCTTCAAGCTACAAGTTCATGAGGTCCCCTTGGTAGCTCAATTGGTTCAAGTTGAGAATCAGATTTTGGGTTGATTTGAAGTGTTCAAATTAACAAGAGGAAATTCAATTATATGTGATATAATTGATATGATGTATTAGATACATTAATTGGAGGAATTAATATAGATATGATTTATATTAAATACCATAAAATAGAAAAAAAAAACTATGGTTTATATGTTTCATATGATGAAATATTAAAATTATAGGTCATAAATATAATATGATAAGTTGGTTATCATATTTATTTATAATATATTAATTATATGAATTAATTCTTTTTCTTTAATAATCGATTTGGGTGGGAGGTTATTGGAAGTTTTATGGTAACCGTGAGATAAGAGGAAAATTATTTTCCAAAATTTGTAGTCGATTCATCCGAAAAATCTCACGAAAAAAGCTATCAAGTAAAAAGTGTTTTTACTAAGTGATAATGCCGAGAGCATACACAATCGAGCTAAGAGTTGACTATACGATAGTTACTCGTTGATCGCTGCTACACGATCGAGTAGCAAAATCTATACAATAGGCTTCCATTTTCTAAATGATTGAGTACATCGTCTATACGATAGACAGTCTTCATCTCCCACTTACTCGATCGTCTAGGATCGTATACCTCCTGTCTTCCTCAATCCAAGATCATACATTGCCCATAACTCTTAGATTCTCACATCGAGAATACCAAGATAACACTTGTGGTGGTGTTCTAAATTCGTTCGCGGATCGAGCTGGACTCGATTCGGTTTGAGGTGCATCCAATTGTTCTTGTTGTTGGTTGTTCCGTTCATTGCATTCGAGTGCATTGTTGGACGCATAGGAAATCGATCGAGGGATACTTGAAGAATAGTTCTTCAAAGGTACGCATACTCTATCCCTTCTATTTTCTTGTAGCATGCGGTAATTTCTGTTTATGCATAATCTGTTCATTTTCGTTTAAGACTGTAACTGTTGTGTTCATTCTGAATGGAATTTGGAATGATCCACTTCCGCTTCTCAAAGGATCTCTATTTTTATTTCCTTCAATTGGTATCAGAGCCAGGATTTTTTGATATTCCAAATTCCATTGTTGTATTGAACTCTTTTACAGTCGTGGTGGGTTTTAAGTTTTCTACAATGCATTTAAGAGTTAAATGTGTCTGTGGATGTGTTGATGGATGTTTATGGGATGATTGCCTCTATTTAAAGCTTTCTTTATGTTTACAAAGTGTTAATTTGTAAGGGTCCTTATGTTTTTGGGCATAATTAACAAGCAATCGAGTTTGTATTCGAAGTGTTTGAAGTTTTTTGAGTCGTTCGTGTTGAAGTTTCGAAGCATGGAGATGTAGTTCTCATCTAGGAAAAAGACCAAAGGTTGATCGCATCGTGTAGAAAGTTCTACCCGATCATGTAGTATTTACTAAACAATCGTATAACTGATGCTAAACGATTGAGTAAAGAGTTTACTTTATCGTGTAGTGTTGGTTGCTCGATCACGTGGATGCTTCAGGTAAACGATCGCATAGAGTTTTTGACACTCATCGTTTAGATGGCGCGCACACTGAATGATCGTGTAGTTCAACATGCTTCATCGCATAGTCACTGACTACACGATCACCTGGTATACGATACTTGACACTTGCTTCGCGATCGTTTAGATAATTATGCTTCATCGTATCATTGTCGTCTATTTGATCGTTTAAGGCATGCGTTACATGATATGCGCTGCACGATCGCGTGACCTTCATGCTTCATTGCATAGTCAAAGGTACCTGATCGTTGCTAAGCAATTGTTTATGCTCTTACAGTGTTGCTAGAAGATCACAAGGAGTTGTTACACGATCGCCTGTTTGAAACGGTAGACTCATTACTCTTTGTAATAGTTAGCTTTGTTTTTTAAGGATTTGAGGCTAGTTATCTCGGTCCATCAACTTTTACTTAATGTACATGAGATGTATGTTTGTTTATATGCCATAGTGTATGACATATAGATTTAAAACCCACCTTAGGTTATGTATTTTATTCATGCAACATATATTATAAGTGTTATATTATAATAAATGGCATGATGAAATTACAAGAAAGCATGCTCATGCATCATGAAATATAAGAGTTATATTTATGCATGCATTAAGTACATTCATGCATCATTTTTATATTATAAGCGTTATAGTATAAGGGTGTATGAGAGTATGTATGCTTGTTTCATGACTTTGTTATATAAGAGTTATATAAAAGTAGTAATAAATGAACAATGCATGGAGCATGACACTTAGTTTTATTTATAAGAGTTATGAATGCCTTGTATGTGTTGCTTCGCATGGTGGATGGTTTTAGTTGTTTCCTTTTATAAGCGTTATAATGGAAATTAGAACTAAAGTCAATAAGAAAGAGTTGTATGTGAACTTAGGAGAACTCATGCTTTAAAAGGGTTTTAAAATTTGATTGAGATAAACCTAAGATCAAGGTTCTAATGAGATTAGATACCTAAGTTTAATCTTTTGAATTAGTTTAATAGGATTAAACTGATTTGAAGAAAATATTAAATTTGTATTAAATCTATCCATAAGGGACCTTTTGTCTAAGGCTGCTTCTGGCTAGGCTGGGGTATTTAAGCTGACGGAAACGAAACACCCCTACCTGGGAACCTAGTTGGAAAGGTGAATTAGATAGATTTGTTACAAGCATGCAACAGTTGATCAAAGTCTTCGTTAAAGAGTTTAATGAATGATGATCAAAAGTTGTTTAACTTTCCAATTTAAGAGTTACTGAATGGTAATATTAAGGAGACCATTTACATGGCTCAACCAGATGGGTTCATTGTTCTAGATCAAAAGCAAAAAGTTTGCAAGCTTAATATGTCCATTTATGGGCTGAAACAAGCATCTAGATCGTGGAACATTAGATTTGATAGTGCGAACAAATCATTTGGCTTTGATCAAAATGTTGATGAGCCTTGTGTTTACAAGAAAATCATTAACAGCTTAGTAGCTTTCCTGGTGCTATATGTGGATGATATCCTACCCATTGGGAATGATGTAGGTTTTCTGACTGACATTAAAACGTGGATAGTTGCCCAATTCTAAATGAAAGATTTGGGAGAGGCGCAATAAGTTTTAGGGATCTATATCATTCAGGGTTGTAAGAACAAGAGGTTGGCCTTGTCTCAGGCATCGTACATTGAAAAGATGTTGACCAGGTACTTGATCCAGAATTCCAAGAGGGGTTTATTACCCTTCAGGCATGGAATTGTTTTGTCTAAGGAACAATGTCCTAAGACACCTCAAGAGGTTGAGGAAATTAGACAGATTCCCTATGCTTCGGCTGTTGGAAGCTCATGTATGCAATGTTATGTACTAGACCTAACATTTTCTATGCAATAGGGATTATCAATCGATATCAGTCCAATCTAGGATTAAATATCATTAGAAGAATTTTAGGCTTTAATGTCAGTTGGAAAAAGTGAAATCGGATGTACAATGTCGGTTTTTAAAAAAAGGATCTTTAATGTCAGTTTTAAACCAACATTGAATATGGGCTTTAATGTCGGTTTAAAACCGACATTAAAGGTGTAATTATTTTTTTTCTTATTTTATTAAAAAAAATTAAACAAGTACTAGTGCCCGCTTTATCCCTTTCATCTTTACCCTATCGCGCATGCCGACTTCCATTTCTCTCTTACCCAAACCCTAACTGATCTCCTTCACTGTCTGTCCGTCCGTGGTTGTCCGCCGGTCGTCCGTTGGTCTCCTTCAGTCTCTATCAAGTTTGCCGTCCGTTGTCCTTCAGTCTCTAACCGTCGATCTCCATCGCGTCAGTGTTCAGATCTGTAGCCATGGGT
This sequence comes from Benincasa hispida, assembly GCF_009727055.1. Classification (NCBI taxonomy): domain Eukaryota; kingdom Viridiplantae; phylum Streptophyta; class Magnoliopsida; order Cucurbitales; family Cucurbitaceae; genus Benincasa; species Benincasa hispida. The sequence continues at coordinate 30,753,842 of NC_052356.1, forward strand.
ACAAATCTGCCAGTGGGTCGTCAGTTGTCGGTCGTCTCTCCAGTGAGTCGTCGGTCGTCTCGGCCAGTGGGTCGTCTCTGCCGTGGTCGATCTCCATCATGTCCGTTAGTATGATATTTTCTTATATCCATTTTTTTTCAACTTGTGATATATTATTCTCACAAGATCCAATAAACTATCTGCCCTTTCATCCTTAACCATATATCCAATATCAAAAGAGAGAAAAATGGTCCAAAGGAAGTTTGAAAAGGATATTCTGACTCCAATCAGTATATATTTTCTCATTTGTATGTATTTTCTCTTTGATGAAACATGAGAATCAGTTACTCATTGTATTGTTTGACTGAAATGAATTGATGCCTAATGAGTTCATTGCGTCTATTTTACTGCTTCTGTTGAACAAATTGGGGTTCAATTTGAAAAATGGAGTGACCCATCCCAGTACTCTTGTTGTTGTAGTTTTACTTGTACATGGTGGAACCAATGTTATATAGTTAAAATTTAGCATCTATGATTTGTAATTAGAACTTAATCCCTATAATTTAGATGATTGGATTTCTACAATTGATGCAGAGCGCTCGAGTTTCTTCACATAATTTATGTAAATAACTTGGAAGGTGGAGATGTAGCCATTTTTGTCTATTAATTTTCGTGCATAATTCTTGAACCTTTTGCTAAATTTTTGTGGATTCACCTAACCAAGAAAATAGGATTTCACAATTTTGTCAATAAGCTTTTTGGAACGTTTACTGTAATTATTGTGTGATATAAGCCTTAAAGCTGATGGATGTAAGCATTATTAGACAAGAACATTAATGAAAGTTACTTGAAGAAGTTCTATTCTCATGCTTTGTTTCATACTGTGCATATCCCATGCAATAAAATAGTAACTTTTAAAACCTAAAACTGAAAATGTTGTATGATTTAAGATTGTGCTCATACTTTTGTTATTGTGTTGTTGTTTTTAAAGAAGAAAGAGGCAAAATGGGTATTTGGGTTTGTTTATTTCAAGATTTTTGGTTCTAGTTTAGTACTTCAAAATTCTCCTTGTAAGTTTCTTTAGACATTCTTCACGTAGGGTAGTGTTGGGATTTGTGGCGTCATTTCATAATTTTTGAGAAATAGAAGTGTTATGCAATTGTTTCTATATTGATTCAGAACATTTTATGAACTTGAAGAAGCAACAAAATTTAATTTCGTATTAGAGAAATCTCTTTTTCAAATACTATAGGTCTTGAAGAACATCGCTCGGAGAAGAACAAATGTTTAGATGTGTAAATCCTAAATTTTGTTTTGTGTAAATCCTGATCTATTGATTGATTGTTGGATGTTTAGATTTTGTTATTGCTCCATAGAACTAATGTTAGATTTGTGATATGTTTCCATATGTTAGGTATTTTAATTCATTGTTAGTTTTTGTAAATCATTGTTGTTTATGTTTGAATGCCCTTTCATCCCTAACCATAGATTCATACTTGATTTTGAGTGAAGTTTTTTCAATTTGTTAGGTTCAAGTTTGACGTGTAAGGCTAAATTTTGATTCTTGAGGATTTGGAAGGAAGATAGGAAGATTGCATTCAATGTGTTTTAAGAAAGGTTGACAAGTGGAGAAGGTCACCCAACACAAAAAAGGACTTCATAACAATATTAATAACAAGTACAAGGTAATAGTTATAAGATGCTTATCTTAAAAGTCTATTTGTTTAAATTTTTTTTGATGTTCATATTTTACAATCATAATTTTATGCTTTTAAATTTTACCTTGTTATTGTTTTTTTTTTTTTTTTTTTTTTTTTGTAGATTAAGTTGCATATTTACAATCATAGATAAGTCATGGATGAAAATGAATAGAATGTCAGTGAGTATGGTTTAGGGGTCGAGATGTTTATTAAAAATGGTCTACAACATTCAAATATATCGAATGTCATGAGTTGTCCATGTTTGAAGAGTGTGAATGCAAGACTCTAGATGTGAACAAAAAAAGAGACCACTTGTTTTTTAATGGTATAGGTTCAAAGTTATCAGATATGAATTTTTCACGGTGAATCATTACCGATTAAGAGAAACAATGAAAATGTGTCTACTAGTGAAAGAGACGAAGTTGATGAGGATGATGTTGATGTTGATGACACAATTGGAATGTTTGAGGCTACATACAATAACTATTTTAGTGGAAAATCCAATAATTTTGAAGAATTATTAGATGATGCAAAGAAACTATTGTACCTAAATTGTAAAACATTTTCACAAATATCTACATTGGTAAAGTTATATAATTAAAAGCTAAATTTGGATGGAGCGATAAGAGCTTCACTGAGTTGTTGGAATTAATTCATGACATATTACCTAGTCCTAATGAATTCCATGAAATTTTCCAACTTCTACTTATGAAGCAAAAAAGATGTTGGGTACTCTTGGAATGAAGTACAGAAGATTCATGCATGTAGAAATGATTGTTGCTTATTTAGAAAATAACTCTCTAATGCAAATGTATGCCCCATTTGTGGTACGTCAAGATTGGAAGCTTAAAAAAAATTTAAAACGAAAGGGCTAAGATATCCCAGCAAAAGTCATGTGGTATTTCCCCCCAATACCAAGATTTGAAAGAATATTCGAAAGTAAGGAAACAACAAGTTTATTGACGTGGCATGCTAAAATATAAAGAAACAGATGGTTTTATTAAAACATCCCAAAGATGCCCTATCGTGGAAAAAAAATAGACAATTTGTCGCCAGAGTTTGGTCAA
>NC_052356.1:30758066-30759663 GCF_009727055.1 Benincasa hispida
CTCACAAATTTGAAACTTTACGGACTTAAGTTGCATGACCATCACGTTCTTATGCAACAATTATTACCGGTAGCCATTCGTGATATTTTATCCAAACATGTAAGACTTGCAATTACTCGCCTATGCTTCTTCTTTAATGCTATATGTTGCAAGGCGATCGATTCATCTCAGTTAAAGGGTATGCAAGAGGATACGTTGTCACTCTATGCCTCTTAGAGGAGTATTTTCCTCCATCATTCTTCACAATAATGGTACACCTTGTAGTGCATCTCGTAAGAGAAGTTGAGTTTTGTGGACCTGTTTATTTGAGGTGGATGTATCCTTTTGAACGATACATGAAAGTATTGAAAACTTATGTACGAAATAGAAATCGACCAGAAGGATGTGTTGGAGAAAATTATATTGTTGAAGAGACTATAGAGTTTTGTTCTGAATTCGTATCTGGTGTTAATTCTATTAGGCTAAACTCATCGACAAAGAAAGCGAATTTAAACATTGATAGAGTATTGCTAGCTGCTTCTTTTATCAGACTGAGTAAGGATGAGTTGGATCAAGCTCAACTTTATGTCATTCAAAATGTAAATGATATGCTTCCTTAGTCGAGTATGTAGATCTCCATCTTATTCTCGGTTTAGATTACTTGATTATTCAATAATCTTCTAACTTTGTCATTTATAATAGGCAACATATGGATATTTTGTCTAAGCTCAATTCTGGTAAAAATAAAATAGAAAGTGGCTTCAAGAAGAGCATAATCGTACATTCAGTCGGTGGTTGTCCACACGGGTAATCTCTAGAGACCTAATATTTGATGTATAATTAAATGTTAACTACTAAAATATTATGAAATATATCGTAGGTTGCACTAGCTCTCGAAGTTTCCAAAAATTCCATATCGCCTTCTTTGAGATGGATAGCTAATGGACCTTATCCAAATTTGGCAAAATATTCTGATCAATGGTTACTACTATCACACAAAGAATCGTGATGATGTTAGGAGGGTTCAAGATAGTGGAGTTAGTATAACGACTATCATAATGCAAGTCTCTAGTGCTAAGGATAAAAGGCCCGTCATGTCAGATATGACCTTTTATGGTGTAATACAAGAAATATGGGAGCTTGACTATCATGGATTATCATTTATTTTATTTAAATGTAATTGGGTTGAGAATAGAACTGGAGTCAAAACAGACGAGTTTAGGTTTACTATTGTGGACCTCAATCGTATTGGACATAAATCAGACCCATTTATTTTAGCCTCCTAAGCAAAACAAGTGTTTTATGTAAAAGACCTCGCAAATTCGGGTTGGTCAATTGTTTTAACATCTCCACAACGAACAACTGAGGATGATTTTTATGAAGATGAAATAGGAGATATGCTACAAGAGTGTGGTTACAGAGGTATGCAAAGAATGCCCAATGTTGATACATCTATTCAGATTGATGATACAACATCCACATACATTAGAAATGATTGTGAGGGTAGATGGGTTGATAAATAATGTATTAAACATGGTATATCATTTACTATGGTTATATCTATTTAAATATTAAGATTATATGTTTTTTGTGTGAGTAATGTTTTTTTTTTTTTTTT
>NC_052356.1:30760756-30774039 GCF_009727055.1 Benincasa hispida
TGTTCATGTAGAACCTATCGAATGACCCTTCTTATCGGGCGACTTTATGGAAAAAAAGCAAGAAAAGGAAAGAATAATGAATACTTTGATGAAATTACTCAAGAATGTGCCAAACGGATTGTAAGTATATATTGTGCAAAGTTTAAGATGGCATATATATAATGTTTGGAACTTGTGATGATATAGATATTGTGTGAAAATTGTTATATGTTTTATAGGATAAATTGGCTGAAGTTCATGAAGGTGAAGATGTTCTCACCGAAGCATTGGGTACGGAAGAACATTGGGGACGTGTTAGAGGAATGGGTGATTTTGTTTCCCATTCTCAATATTTCAAATTAGTAAAACTAAAGTCCTTTATTAGCCAAGAAATTGAAGGAGGCATTAGTAAAAAAAATGTTCGACATGGTAAAGTGTCAAGAGAAAGAACTCACAGCAGACAATCTCATTAGTCCAAATCATGTGTTGGAAGTGTTGCACTAAGTGCATCTGAAGAAGAAGATACTGAGAAGATGTCTAAAGAAGATTTGGAGGTAAATTATTTGTTGTGACTTTTAAATTTTAATCATATTGTACGTGCTTAACCATGCATGACATAAGTTCTTTTAAATTTGTTAAGGGGACAGCATGCCACTTAGGAACTGTAGATAATATACTTGCAGTAGCCACTACATTTTATGATGATGTGTCATTCTTAATAGTTAAAGTTCTGATTGACATTGTCATTGAAGAAGATTTGCCTATATCAATTCCTGTGAAGGGTAAAATAGAGTTCTTAAAGCAAGCAATGAGTAACTTCGTAAAATGGCCTTGTGAACTTGTAGTTATAGTTGACGAGAAAAAAGTATGTCTCTTTTTCAGTATATGAGTTTGGTTATTTATTATTTTTCCTACTTTGAATTTTGTAACTTTGGTTATGGTAGGATCATTCACCAATTAAGAGCTTCAGCTAGTCCTCCAAATATACTAACGCCAATGGTACTATCAAACTATTGAACGGACATGCCATGAATAACATGAACGATGTAGACATGATCCGTATCACTTTGGACGAGCATATATTTGGAAGAGACAAATTTATTTATTTAGGCCGTGATGATTTGATCAAATATTGCAATATGGTTGAAATAGGCTACATGTGTATTTTGACATACATTGCGTAAATATTACTCATCTAGATTCACTTATGTATACTTTGTTTCATGTTTATAAATAATAAATTTTACTTTGTTTAGGTATCTTTGGGATGAATGTGGTCGTGATATTACAAAGAAGTTTTTTATAATTGATCAAGCAAGAATATCGTCACACGTGAAGTCTCAAGATATCCAGTCTAGAAATTTAGCCAATCAACTAGAATTGGCTAATTTAGACCAATTAGTCCTCATTCCATATAATACAGGGTAAGTAGATACAAGTTCTTAAGTTATTTTTAATTTGCATTATACACGTACTAATATTTCAAAATTGTTGCTTATTATAGTTATCATTGGATATTGATTGTAATCAATCTACAAGAAAATTGTGTTTATGTTTTGGACTCTCTTCGAAGTAAGGTTCAAGAGGATTTTCATGGAGTTATAATTAGTGTCAATTACTTCTTTACTCTAAATTGAAGCATTTATTTAACTAGATTTTTTTAAACTATTTAGTGGATTGAAAACATGGCAAGCCAAGCACGATCTTCAACACCATCGGTCTTCTCCAAAATGAAAACCTATAAAGGTAAATTTGCATTCATTTTTTAACAATTTATGTTCATTCGACTTCTTTATAACAATTTAACAATTGTTTTCAACTTCTTTATATGCAGTGCCCTTGTCAATTAGATTCTGTAGGATGCAGGTACTATGCGCAAAAGTATATACACGAAATAGTGCATAATCCTACTACTCCCATTACTAGCCTCATACGTAAATTATTTATTTTTTATATAGTAATAGCTTTAATTTAATAAATGGACGTAAAATTATGTTGAATTTATCTTTTTTTTTCCCTTTTTGTAGTTCAATACAAAAGATGCATATATGCAATGAGATATTGACGTAATTCGAACCCAATGGGCAAGTTTTGTTGGCCGACTTGTGTAAAGATGTAATTCTTGTTTTTTGTCTCAATAGAATGTAAATGCTAACTTAGAATGAATGTAAATTTATCTAACCATGATCTTTGTGAATGGAATTAGTACTAATTGATATTTGTGAATAAGAGAAATGATGGCTTGGTGTAAGTATTCTATGAAAGTCTGGATCTGGTATTGTGATTCTTATTTGTGGATAAATTCATTGGTGGAAGACATGATCTATTTATTACTGGAAGATTTATGTATAATATATTTTTTGTGTTCATGGGGTATTTGGTGTTACGTATTCATGGAATTAGTACTAATTGATATTTGTGAATGAGAGAAATGATGGCTTTGGTGTAAGTATTCTATGAAAGTCTGGTTCTGATATTGTTATGCAAATGTTGTTGGATAAATTCATAGGTGGAAGAAAAATATTGATGAGTATATGTAATGTATTGGAAACATTGATTCTTGTTTGTGGATAAATTCATAGATGGAAGACAAATATTGATGGGCTTGCCATGCAGATTTTTTTATACTTTTTAATATAAAACAATGATGGACATTTCCTGACCCAACACGAGACATATAATGTCGTTTTTAAATTATTGACCAAAAAAATGGATTTGGTAATAGAATTTAAAAAAAGGAGGGGACAAATTCGGGCTTCAATGTCGATTAAGAATTTTTTTTAAAAAAAACACAGGCTTTAATGTCGGTTGTAAACTTCACTAAAGACCTTTAATGTCAGTTGCAATCGACATTGAAGGTAGTGTTATTGAAGCCCTTTAATGTCGGTTTAAAACCGACATTAAAGGCAACCGATATTAAAGGGCTTTAATAACACTATCTTTAATGTTGGTTTAAAACCGACATTAAAGCCTGAAATTCTTCTAGTGATCTTTGGACGATAGTCAAAACTATTCTCAAATATCTTCGGAGAACGAGAGACTATATGCTCCTATAAGGAGATAAGGATTTGATTCTTATAGAATACACCGACTCTGACTTTCAGACTAATAGAGATTCTCGGAAATCGATATCAGGGTCAGTGTTCACTCTGAATGGAGGAGATGTAGTTTGGCGAAGCATCAAGCAAGGATGCATCGCTGACTTCACTATGGAAGCCGAATACATAGTCGCTTGTGAAGCTGCTAAAGAGGTTGTTTGGCTTCGAAAGTTCCTTACAGATTTGGAAGTTGTTCCAAATATGTCTTTGTCGATCACTCTCTATTCTGATAACAGTGCGACTGTGGTAAATTCTAAGGAATCTCGGAATCACTGAAAAGGCAAGCATATTAAACGGAAGTATCATTTGATCAGAGAGATTGTGCATCGCGGTGATGTGATAGTCACGAAGATCGCGTCGGAGCACAATGTTACTGATCCGTTTACAAAGGCTCTCACGGCTAAAGTGTTCGAGGGTCATCTAGAGAGTCTGGGTCTACCGAGACATGCGGGGCACTTGTCTAGGCAAGTGGGAGATAATGATCTTAGGGTATAGAGTTGCCCTAGTTTATGTATATTACATGTTTTTTATGTATTGTACAATTAGTCCCCAGACATTAACATAGTGCGAGATTGTGGGACTCGGTGTTCTAATTCTCTCGGTGGTCTCGTAGTTCTTGTAAACATTTTGTACACACTGTTATTAATAAAATAAATATTATTTTATATGCTTCACTATATTACAATAAACTAAGATCCGTGTTATTTCATGTAACTAAGCATGTATGTGAGACATAGCAAGTAGATCATGCCTAAGTAATGGTCTGTAGTAATATGGATAAAGAAAGGGATACCTTATCCTGGTGACACTACGGATAGACCCACTTTGTAAGATGTTTATAAGTGTTGTAAAGTGATATAAATGGTCTCGATCCCTGACCATTCATGTGGAGACATGCGACAGGGGTATCCTATATCAAAGTTTGTATAAGACCGGACTACGCAGATGATTAGTCCTTTATGTAATGTCGTTGATAAATTGAAACTTACATTTCACTAAAATTACCATATGGTGACATGAACCTGAATCCGGAATGAGTTGGGAACATCCTGCCTATGAGGTCGGTCCTTTGACATTAGTAATGGTGAGAGTGGCCAGATTGCCAACTCAACAAGCCTACTTTTTGGGGATTTTTTCTGATTGGAGCTGGAACCTAACTATACAAGACTTAAGTTCACTCAATTCCCTGAAGTAAGTGTAAGTAGATAAATTGCTCCTTTGAAGGGCTGATCCGGGTCCCTTGAACATAGTGGCCACACCCTTCTCTTCTGGAAGAGAGGAATTCAGTCATAGTAGAACTTATGACTTATTTTTAATAGAGGAATCAGTGGTACTTAAGGAATATTAGATGTAACTACAAGGCGAAACGATAATTGGCTCAATTGTACTTACGAGCATTTTGTGAAGGGTCATCGCACTGTTGATTGGTATATATGGTCATAAGAAATAATTTATAGTGAAAAGAGTGCAGCTGTCGTCCTTTTACAAGTGGAGTGACCAATAGTTTAACGGATTGGTGGATCTACGTAACTAAAGAGTTTAGTTAATTATTCACGTACCATTGAATGCTTCAAGCTACAGGTCTATAAGGGTCCCTTGGTAGGCTCAATGGGTTTTAAGTTGAGAATCAAAAATTTTGGGTGATTTGAAGTGTTCAATAAACAAGAGAAATTATTATATGTGATTAATTGATATGATCTATTAGATACATTAATTGGGGAATTTTAAAAATAATAAAAAATGATTTATATTGATACCATAAATAGAAAAAAGAACTATGGTTTATATGTTTCAATATGATGAAAAATTAAAAGGTATGAGGTTATAATAATAATATGAATAAGTTGATTAGCATATTTATTTGTAATATATTAATTATATGATAATTAACTTCTTTTTCTCTAATACCTGATTTGAGTGGGCAGGTTATTAGAAATTTTTGGTAACCGTGAAAGATAAAAGAAAAATTGTTTTCGCAAAGTTGACTCATTGGAAATCTCACGTAAAGGCTATCAAGTAAAAGTGTTTTTACTAAGCGAAAAACAATTGAGAGCATACACGACGAGCTAAGAGTTGACTAACGCGATAGTTACTCATTGATCGTTGCTACGATCCGAGTATGCAAGTCATACGACAGGCTTCCATTTTCTAAAGATCGAGTACATCGTCTTATACTGATAGATTGTCTTTCATCTCCCACTTACTCGATCGTTCTACTCGGATTGTATACCTCTTGTCTTCCTCAATCCAAGATCATACAAAGACACACAACCCTGGAAAACTCACACCGGAGAATCCCAAGGTAATACTTATGGTTGGTGTTCTAAATCTGTTCGCAGATTGGAGTTGGACTCAATTGGGTTCGAGGTTGCATTCAGTTGTTCGTGGCTGGTTTGCTATTCCGTTCTTGCTTCGGATGCATCGTTGATGCATAGGAAATTGATTGAGGGATACTTGAAGAATAGTTCTTCAAAGGTATGCATACTCTATCCTTGTATTTTTTTGTAGCATGTGTAATTTCTCTGTTTATCCATAATTACTCGTTTTAATTTAAGATTGTAATTTTGTGTTTCATTCTGAATAGAATTGGAACGATCCCTTTCGCTGCTCCAAAGGGATCTCTATTTTATATTTTCTTCACTGGCAACACTATTGGATATAACCTACTACTCTAAAGGCGGTTTTACAATGTTTATTGTAGGTGCTATAAAACGAAGTGATCCTGATTCGTTCATGTATTGACATGAGTAGTGGGGGTGTCCTATGCAATGAGTTTGGCATAAGATATGGACAAGGATAAATCACTCTTCCTTATAAATGTTGTTTACTGTTTAAGACGCCTATTTCTAGATGACCTAGGTAACTCAAATCTTAATGCTTGAGCCTAATTATGAACTTCTGTTATTCGGGATTATCCTTAGATTTGCATAGGTGAGAGTTTCGATCAACAACGCCGGCTCAATAAGCCCCCATTTCAAGGGGTAGATCGGGTAGATAGCTGGGGACATAGGGTGGCAAGACAGAATTCACGTCTATTCGATTTAGAGAATAGAAGAAGTTGTTCTCTTTAAGGTACTGAATCAAGTCTTGAACAAAGGGCCTCACCCTTCTATTGGCTCAAGGGGATCCAGTTTAAGTTGATCTGGATCATCACCATGTTTCATTAGAGGATCATAGGTACTTTAAGGAACGAGAAACGTAATATCGAAGGGAAAACAGCATATTGACTCAGCCGTTATATGACAACCTTGTGAAGGTCGAATTTGTTATGGTTAAATCATGTGGATCAAAAATCCTCTCTATAGTGAGGAGAGTGCAACTAAGCTATACTGCTGTGATCTGTAGGTCCATATAGGTCCCTCTACTATGCTTTAATGTAGGATTGTTATCAGCAACAGCGGAAGCACAAAGATCATCTAACGCACTCTAATTCAACTAGATTTTGGCAAAATATAAAAGCATGCGTCTTGCAGAATAACAAGTAGTTTCAAGACATACCTCTTGTAGAACATCTTCAAAGCTCCTTCTCTAGCTGCTATCTCTCCCAAATCTTGTTAGCAGACCACCTTAAAATCTTCCCCACTATTCTCTTGGTGCTCTAGATTGAGTTTGTGGACTTAAAACAACTTGAAATCAAGGGATGAAGGAGAAATGCTCACTACAGTATTCTTGTTTGACAGAACCTTCTTCAACCGAATTTCTCTAAAATTCTCTATCGATTGCATCACGTGAATTTCACTCAAACTCTTCATTATTTGCATATCAAACATGCAAAGAAAAGAAGTTGTTGATGTTGCTAGTTCATGCTTGGAAAGAACGACAAGGGCAAATTGAATACTTTTGGTGGTGAGCAAGTTGAAAGGATGGATAATGGAAAACCAATCTTTTCCATTTTTTGTTTTGTTTTCTAAATTTCCAATTTTATCATAAATAATAAATTTATTTCATAAAATCTATTTTGATTTTAGATTGAAAATTTAATTATTTCATAAAATTAATTATTAATAAAACTTAATTAATTATTCAATATAAATTAATTTTGGACCCACATATCCATTTTTATATATTTTAAATCATATTTAATATATAAATGAGCCCGGTCTCTATTCCGTTAAATTCTCAAACTAAACCAAGTAATTATATCCATATAATTAACTAATTCCCTTAATTCTAATTTGACACGTTCAAATCTAACTTATCATCGCTATTCTAATTAAGTCTTTACCGAGGGGGCCTCTGGCCTACAATTATCGGCTTAACGATCTGAGATTAATTTGGGTAAACTCATTTGACCAAATTAATCTTCCATTCATTAACTAATGGGTCACTCCACTAAAGCCCATAGTTACATCTCCACTCAACCGTAAAATATATTATGTCCCACTGATTTTAACCATAATCAGTAATTCGACCCCTTCAACAGTTATTCGTATAACGCGCGGTCAAATATCTTGTTTTATCACTGAGAATTAACATCTTATTTTTTTCAAGTCCCTACTAATCCTCTAATGAACAACTGGTTTTATGATCCAATCACTAAACCAAACTCTCTCAATCCAGTGAGAGGGTAGGGCTCCTTGTTCACAAGGAACTGGATTCAGTACTTGAGATACCAACCGTTCTCTCTAATCTTTAAATTGGGTTAGGCGTGAACTATGTCTTGCATCCCATGTCTCCGCTATCTATTAGGCTCTTTACCCCTGAAATGGGAGTCTTTTAGCGGTGCTGTTGAGCCACCTCACTTATGAAAATCTAAGGCAATCCCCAATAACAGGAGTTCATAAGTTTTAGCTTAGGATTAAATTGAGTTACCTAGGTCATCTAGTGACAATAAGTCAGTTTTATCAGTAAATAGCGTTAAAAGTAAGAGTGACTTATTTCTTGGTCCTTGAATGCTATCAAACTCATTGCATAGGAACCCCCACTTCTTTATGTCATACATGTACGAATTAGAGATCACATTGGTATGTAGCCAATTTATAACTCTTTGTAACAATAACAGAGTAGGCTGCATCCAATGGTGGTTAACCAGAATAATAAGGTCCCTACTTTATTCATGTACCAAGTATTAATTTGACTATTTACTCGCACCTGAATCCACATCTTATGTCTCCACATAAGTTCTGTATTTATACATAGGTCTTAGGTCCTTGGTTTATTGGATTTAGACTCTCATACATTTATGAAATCAATAATCAAGTTATATGATTGTAAGAAATGTTTAATCATTTTTACAAACTGCGAGTTTAGGACATAAAACAAAACAACGTAAACATAAACACCTTTGAATTTAATAAATTGAGTGAATTTGGAATGATCAATTTGAATGTTCAAATTGAATTTCAAATTTGAAAATGTTCAAATTGAAGTTTGGGGTTTGAATTTGAATAAGTTTTCAAAATTCAAATTAGGTTTTGTATAATTATATATGATATAAATTAAACATTTAATTGTTGAAAATAAAACGAAATTAGAGAGTATAATATTTAAAAAAAATGGATTTAAATATATAAATTGCATGAATAGAGATTCACGTTGAAAATTAGATGTGTGATTAATTTAAATATTTGATATTCAAATTAATTAAATAAATAAATATCTTATTAATTCTAAATTCAAAATTAATTCCAATCATTAAAATTAATTAATTTTGATTAAATCAGGTTTAATTAATTTGGAATTAATTTGAACTTGGAAAATTGGAAATTTGAAAAATTGAGAAGTGGGGTTTTCCCAATATTTTCTCCACGGAGGAGGCGTTCCTTCTCATATGAACATACAAATCCACTTAACTCAACAATGAAGCTGACATTATTCAGATGCCAGCTCCTTATTAGAGAGGGGCCCTTTCTTAGGGAAGTGACAAGTCTCATTCTTTCTTTTAGTGAGTGAAAGCAAGCGACTTTGAAATTTCGTACTCTGGCTTTGTGGGTTAAAACCAACCACCTTTCCTTCGTTCACTCTTGAACCTGACGAATAGATAAGTGCTTGCATGCTAATATGTAACTAAAGCTCCTGAATTGTGAAGAAAGAAAGGGTTCTGAAAGCTGAAGAAAAACGTTTTCCTAAAGTTCATCTTCTTCCTCACAAAAACAAATATCAACTTCATAAATTCATCAAATTCGAGTCCCATCACTCATTTCAAGGTTGAGAATAGTAAAGAAGATCTTCGTGGTGTTTCACTAACAAATTGGAGCTTGAAATTGATGTGAAAAGAGCAGCTTAGATTGAGAGAACTTCATTCCAAAGGTATGTAAACTTCAGCCACCTGTGTATTCTGTAATAGCATGCTTAGAACTCAAATTAAATGTAATTAGAGTGCTTATTGATTATGTTTTGCATCCATTCTAATGCTAGTTATATCTCTACAATAGCTAACTATTGAAACATGTCCCTCTCGCACAAGACGGTGGGCCTCTTTGTTCAAGACAGGAAATCAATAACTTTTAAAGACAAACCTATCTGCTAACTTAAAACAAGTAGGAGTGTGTTCCATCTGCAGGAACTATGCCCCCTAGTTATCTATCCAGTCTTATCCCTAAATTGGGAGGCTTGTTGAGCAGTGTTTTTTGAACCACTCTCACCTATGCAAATCAAAGGATAATTCCAAATAACAGGAAGTTCAATATTATGTTCAGGATTAAGATTGAGCAAATACCTTAGTCATCGAATTGAATAAGTCAAGTTTAATAGTAAAACGGTCCGTTATAAAGAAACTGACTATTTATGGTCCGGTCTATACAAAACGTCTTTTTCCATAGGATGCCCTTACTCGCATGTCTCCACATGAAATGATTTTCGGGATCACATCTTTTGTATCATATACAAAGTAGGCCAATCCACAGCGTCCCTAGGATGAGGTACCCGTCTCAATCCATATAACTTACTAAACTTTTTTGGCTATATCTATAACTTGATCCTCCTTTGGTGTCTTTACATACAAGCTCTGTATTCAATACCGAAGTCAACTAGGATTTGTTTTTATTGATTTTTTTATTACATAATGCAATTCAATACCACTTTTATTGAATAAATGCTTAATAATACTTTTATTGATAAATAGAATATGTTTTCATGATTACGAATTGCAATTTTTCAGGCATCTCCAAACAATTTTTCCTAATTTTAGATTAATGGATTCCAGACGTCCATTATTAAGCATTGATGATATGAGTTTCTACTAAACCACTTGACTAGTTTCTAAAAACAACTCCAGCTTAATAAACAACTCTTTGTTGATTTCTGTAACTTCTATGGAAACTTGACGCATACAGCTTTCATCACAAGGTTGATGTCTCTTCTCTTCTGTGATATTTCTTCGAGAAAAGTAGCAATTTGTTGATACAAATACATTAATTTATTCTGGTTGAAGAAAGTATTACAACTTTGGGTAGCTTACGAAAGCTACTTTTAAACGACGTTCCAATTTCTAAGGTTTTGTGCCAACAAATATGTCGATCGTCCTCAATTTTAAAATAACGTAACCTTACGTGTTGTAAACACTTTTAATGACCTCTCCATAACTCATTAGGAGTTTTCAGAAATTCTCTTATGCAAACTATGTTTAAAAAGTATGTAGTTGTCTGTACTGTGATCCTCAAAACAAATTAAGCAACTGAGCATAGCTTAGTTTATCAACCGAACCATGTTTAACTGGGT
The DNA here is from genome assembly GCF_009727055.1 of Benincasa hispida. Lineage (NCBI taxonomy): Eukaryota > Viridiplantae > Streptophyta > Magnoliopsida > Cucurbitales > Cucurbitaceae > Benincasa > Benincasa hispida. The sequence continues at coordinate 30,771,493 of NC_052356.1, forward strand.
TCATTTCTTCCTCTCAGATACACCATTCCTACAAAGGTGGTCGGTGCAAAGAGTTTTGACTAGATTCCATGTTCATCAAAATAGTTCTCGGAAATCTTAGGTCTATGTACTCCCCACCTTGATCTTGATCGAAGATCTTAAACGGTTTACCTAACAAGTCTCACTTAACTTATATATACCTGAACTTTTCAAGTGGCTTTCCAGACATATGATGACATAAACGTACCTTGAATAACATCTACAAAACTAATGTAATATTCAATACCCTCATCATGTTTTAACATTCATTGGTCCACAGAGATTCGAATGCATCGAGTTCTAAGGGTTCTTTGGCTTAAGACCTTTTTTCGCAGAAAAATATATTTTTATTCATTTTATCCTCAAGACAAGACTCACAGGGAGGGTAAAGAGTTGTCTTTTTACTAGTTTACATGACACTTAATCATCTTTTCAATCCTATGGATTATGTGCCAAGTCTTAAGTGCCAAAGATCATGTACTTGAAGAAACTTTTTGCCTTTGTTTATAAATCGTTTCAGCATTTTAAACATATCTCGATATTTAAATAGCCTTCACTTTGGGTTGGTTTTTAACATACAAGTTATTTTCTAGTAGGAACAATAAAGAATACTTTCTTTTGCTAATGAGTCTTCATTTATGTCAAAAGAATACTTTGTTCAGTTTTTCTTAACAAGAGATAGATATAAGATTTCAGAAACAAGAAAAGGTAACAATGATCTAATATATTGAACCTATCTCTAGAAACAACCTTCAGGAAACTCTCATATATTTTTGCTGAGACTGATGGAGTGACATTAACAAATGGAAGCCATTAGAATCTAAGCATTCTAACTACATCAATTTTAGCTAAATTAGTATACATGTTCATGGTTTTTAGTATATTAGGTTCAAGTGAATACTTTTATGATTTCTCGCCAAATTGACTAAATCACCGGCACGAGTTTCTTCAATTTTCTATAGTAGAACCAACCATAAGTATCTTCCTCTATTAATCTCAGGCCTTATACTGATGGTGGCAACTCAAATTGAGACGAGAATTAGGTATGAATTTGGGGTTTGAAGTGAAGAGAGAAAACCAATAAATTTTTTCTTTTGAATCCTGATTGCATAGTTTATTTTTAGTCAATAAAATCTCTTAGTTTTTCAACATTAACATCACATAAGTTTGAATAATGGGATTGACACTCAATCTCCGCTCAATTGAGTGGATTAGGTGTAGGAAAAATTTGAAAAGTGGATTTTTCCACTTTTCTCAATTTCTAAAATAATATTTCCTTTACATTAATTTTCAATTTTCATAAAATCAAAATTAAAAATAAAAAACTTAAAAAAACTAAATTTTGAATTTTGAATCTCTATTTATTAAATCTTAATTTTAAATAAATCAATTAAATTTTAATATCAAATAAAATTTAATAAAGCACCTGAATCCATTAATGAATCACTATTCATGTATTGAATACTTAAATCAAATTTATACATTTCCATCTCTCCAATTCTAATTTAATCTTGATAATTAAATGTTTTGATTATTTCGCAATATAATAAAAACAGACCCTTAAATCGAATTTGAACATTTCAAAATCCTCTTAACCGCTATTCTAAGGTTTAATCTTTTACGAGCCAGTGGAGCAGACCTACTGAACCTATAGATACATGAGCTCCTACGATTTGAGATTAATTGGTTAAACTCTTTAAAACCAAAATTAATCAACTTCCGAGACCATACCACTATAGCTCAGTAGTTTACACTCTCCTCACTGTAGATATATTTTTGTCCACCTTGATTAACTTAATCGTAAGTCATTTCTTTACAGTCGTTCGTATTCTAAATAAAGGTCAAAATTAACGTTTGTTTTACCCATGTAATAATCCTTTGCTCCTTAAGTCTCCATTGATTTTTAATGACATTGGTTTATGGTCCTACCAATAAACCGAATCCCTCCACCACGAGAGGGCAAGGCCCTTTTGTTCAAGACGCAGGAGTCGGTACTTTTAGGAATAGCTTATCTGCTACCTTAAAACAAGTAGAAGTGAATTCCATCTTGCAAAACTAATGGTCCCTAGCTATCTATTTGATCTTACCCCTAAAAATAGGGAAGGCTTATTGGGCGGTGATGGGTTGAACCCTCTCACCTATGAAATTAAAGGATAATCTTGAATAAATAGGAGTTGTAGTTATGAGGATTAAGATCAGAGTTACTTAGGTCATCGAATTGCAGATCAAGTTAACAGAAACGGTTGTTATAAAGAAAAAGTGACTATTCGTGGTAGCGATCTTATGCAAACATCCTTTACAGTATAAGGATGCCCACATCCACATATCTCCACATAAACAACTTTGAGATCACATTGTTTGTATCTATAATACAAAACGGGCCGCATTCCATAATAATTCCTAGTAAGGTAACCCAACCTTATCCATATACTTATAAAACCTTTTTTGGCTATATTACTAAAACTCGATCTTGTTTTAAGTCTCTAACATAAAATTTAAGTATTCATCAATTAATAGCCATGGGTTAAG
>NC_052356.1:30774064-30841252 GCF_009727055.1 Benincasa hispida
ACAAATTGAGTATTGATGTATGAAATTAGGGTTATGAATTTGAAATGTTCAAATTCAATTTTAGGGTTTTCGATTGATTGTATATGATGCAATTACAAACGTTTAATTTAATCAAAATTAAACAAAATTGTAAAATCAATTAATATTTAAATTATGATTTAAATATAAAATTGATTTATTGGTGAAATTGATATTTTATTGATTCAATATTAAGATATTAAATTAATGTTATTTTGATTAAAAATTTTAATTGAAAAAATTAATTAATTAAAATTAGTTTTTGTTTAAATTAATTATATTTGAATTAATTTTATAAAAATAATTTAAATTACAAACATAAAATGATTTTTGAAAATTATTTTAAGTTAATGGGGTTTTCCATTTTTGGGAAAAACCCACTAATATAATTGATGGATTATCACTAAATTCCAATGTCATTTTGTGATGAGCTTCAAGCTGGAGCTACCCACTATACAACCCTGTATAATTGCATGAATTCTACTTATATATAGAGTTTACTCATATATATAGAAGCTCCATGCATGAAGATAATTAAACATTCCGAGTTTTACTTGCTGAAGTGAAAACCTGAAAACCTTACACATCTCTCACTTGTTCTTCATTAATTCAACTTGATCTAAGTGTTTCCATCATACATTCCAACTCGAGCATAGTGGAGAAGATCTCGGTGGTAGTCCTCTTGAAGATTCAAGCTCTATCTTGTTGAATTTCAGTTGAATTCGTGGAGGAAATCTTCAAAGATAATATGTGTTTCAAACCCTCTTATGAGTATCATATGAATAGCATGCTTAAAACTCAAATTAAATATGTTTAAGTACTTATTGATTCTGAAGTTTTCCGTTGCGTGATATATCATTCCTTCATAAGTGAAACTCAATTCATCATACCAGGCAATGGCTTCGAGGATCTATTGACTTTTAAACAAGCAATGAATGATGTGGATAAAGACCAATGGATTAAAGTCATGGACCTTGAAATGGAATCTATGTACTTCAGTTCTGTCTAAAATCTTGTAGATAAACCTATTAGGGTAAAACCCATCGATTGCAAATGGATCTACAAGAGAAAACGAGACCAAACTAGTAAGGTATAGACCTATAAAGCAAGACTTGTGGCAAAAGGGTTTACCAAAAGAGAGGGGGTAGACTATGAAGAAACCTTCTCTCTGGTTGCCTTGATAAAGTCAATAAGAATACTCTTGTCCAGTGCTACATTTTATGATTATGAAATATGGAAAGTGGATGTCAAGACAACCTTTCTACATGTCTCAACCAGAAGGGTTCGTTGAACAGGGTTGAGAGCAAAAGGTTTGCAGGCTTAATCGATCTATTTATGGGTTGAAACAAGCATCCAAATCCTGGAATATGAGATTTGAAACTGCGATCAAATCTTACGGCTTTGAACAAAATGTTGACAAACCTTATGTTTACAAGAAAATCACTAACAAAACTGTCACTTTTCTGGTGTTGTATGTTGATGATATTCTACTCATTAGAAATGAAGTAGAATTTCTAGCTGATGTTAAGAGATGGCTGGCTACACAATTTCAAATGAAATATTTGGGAAAAGCACAATATATTCTTGGGATCCAAATAGTTTAGAATCGCAAGAACAAATCTTTAGCATTATCTCAACCATCTTATATAGACAAGATGTTGTCTAGATATAAAATGCAAATTCTAGGAAAGGAACATTGCCTTTCAGACATGGAATTCATCTGTCTAAGGAACAAAGTCCTAAGACACCTCAAGATTGAGGATATGGAACAAATTCCAAATGCATCAGCAGTAGATAGTTTAATGTATGCAATGTTGTGTACTCATCTCGTTATATGCTATGCAGTTGGAATAGTCAGCAGATTTTAGTCCAATCCTGAATATGATCATTGGACTACCGTTAAGAACATTCTCAAGTATCTCTAGAGAACAAGAAATTACGTACTCGTGTATGGTGCTAAGGATCTGATCCTTGCTGGATACACTGATTCTGACTTCCAGACCGTCATAGATTCGAGGAAATCTTTCGTTCTCGATTAAAGTGTTCGAGGGTCACCTAGCAGGACTAGGTCTTCGAGATATTTGTAACTAGGACAAGTGAGAGATTTTATGGGTATCTGATGCCTTAGTTTATTGTATTTATTCTTTATATTCTCTCAGTGTAACTCAACATTGTATATATTTGTATATATTGATCCACTGGAGTTTCAGTCCAAGTGGGAGTATTGTTGGGTTGTGTGTCCTAAAACTCGCAGTTTGTAAAGTTAAACACATTTTATTATCAATAAAGATGTTATTCAACATTTCTTCAATAAAGTTGTTATGCAACCATGATAACCCTTTGTTTATCAGATCTAGAGAACACTCAGCCACTGTAGCTACCATACTCTTGCTGCAGATCCTGAATACCCAGATTTAAAAACGCTAAAATCATACAGCTACTTTATTCACACAAATACTCTTCATTGAAGTTTACCTGAATAGACTTGTATGAATTCAGGGAAAATCTGTCTTTCAAGTATCCCGTCATGAAAATCGCACCGCCCTCAACCACTATTTATAAATTATGGACACAGTCTAATATTTAAAAAAAAACTAATCGTTTGATTCGATTGGTTAAAAATGATTTGTCTCCAAAGACGCCATAAGTGAAGAATCTTACACAATGATTGCAGAGTTACAATATCAAGATTTATATGCTAATGGTCTGTAGTATATGGATAAAGAAGGGATACCTTATCCTGGTGACACTACGGATACGACCCACTTTGTAGATGTTATAAGTGTTGTAAAGTGATATAAATGGTCTGATCCTGACCATTCATGTGGAGACATGCGAACAGGGGTATCCTATACAAAGAGTTTGTATAAGACCGGACTACGAGATGATTAGTCTCTTTATGTAATGTCGTTGATAATTGAAACTTACATTTCACTAAAATTACCATAGGTGACATGACCTGAATCCGGAATGAGTTGGGAACTCCTGCCTATGAGGTCGGTCCTTTGATTAGTATGGGTGAGAGTGGCCAGATTGCCAACTCAACAAGCCTACCTTTTTGGGGATTTTTCTGATTAGGGAGCTGGGAACCTAACTATACAAGACTTAATTCACTCATTCCCTGAAGTAAGTGTAAGTAGATAAATTGCTCCTTTGAGGGCTGATTCCGGGTCTTGAACATAGTGGCCACACCCTCTCTTTGGAAGAGAGGATTCAGTCATAGTAGAACTATGACTTATTGTTAATTAGAGGAATCAGTGGTACTTAAGGAGTTAGATGTAACTATAGGGACAAAATGGTAAATTGGCCCAGCTATACTTATGAGCAATTTGTGAAGGGTTATCACACTGTTGATTGGTTATATGGTCATAGAAATATATTTATAGTGAAAAGAGTGCAGCTGTCGGTCTTCAGTGGAGTGACCAATAGTTAACGGATGGTGGATCTCGTAACTAAAGAGTTTAGTTAATTATTCACGTACCATTGAAGCTTCAAGCTACAGGTCTATAAGGGTCCCCTTGGTAGCTCAATGGGTTTAAGTTGAGAATCAAATTTTGGGTTGATTTGAAGTGTTCAAATTAACAAGAGAAAATTTAATTATATGTGATATAATTGATATGATGTATTAGATACATTAATTGGAGGAATTAATATAAATATGATTTATATTAAATACCATAAAATAGAAAAAGAACTATGGTTTATATGTTTCATATGATGAAAAATTAAAAGTATAGGTTATAAATATAATATGATAAGTTGATTAGCATATTTATTTGTAATATATTAATTATATGATAATTAATTCTTTTTCTCTAATAACCGATTTGAGTGGGAGGTTATTAGAAATTTTATGGTAACCGTGAGATAAAAGAAAAATTGTTTTCCAAAGTTGACTCATTCGGAAAATCTCACGAAAAAGGCTATCAAGTAAAAAGTGTTTTTACTAAGCGAAAACATTGAGAGCATACACGATCGAGCTAAGAGTTGACTAAACGATAGTTACTCATTGATCGTTGCTAAACGATCGAGTAGCAAAGTCCATACGACAGGCTTCCATTTTCTAAACGATCGAGTACATCGTCTATATGATAGATTGTCTTCATCTCCCACTTACTCGATCGTCTACTCGATTGTATACCTCTTGTCTTCCTCAATCCAAGATCATACAAAGCCCACAACTCCTGGAAACTCACACCGAGAATACCAAGGTAATACTTATGGTGGTGTTCTAAATCTGTTCGCAGATGGAGTTGGACTCAATTGGGTTCGAGGTGCATTCAGTTGTTCGTGCTGTTGGCTATTCCGTTCGTTGCATTCGGATGCATCGTTGGATGCATAGGAAATTGATCGAGGGATACTTGAAGAATAGTTCTTCAAAGGTATGCATACTCTATCCCTTGTATTTTTTTGTAGCATGTGGTAATTTCTGTTTATACATAATCTACTCGTTTTAATTTAAGATTGTAATTGTTGTGTTCATTCTGAATAGAATTTGGAACGATCCACTTTCGCTGCTCAAAGGATCTCTATTTTTATTTTCTTCACTGGCAACACTATTGGATATAACCTACTCTAAAGCGGTTACAAGTTATTGTAAAGGTGCTATAAACGAAGTGATCCTGATTCGTTCATGTATTGACATGAGTAGTGGGGGTGTCCTATGCAATGAGTTTGCATAAGATTGGACCAAGGAATAAATCACTCTTACTTTATAATGTTGTTTACTGTTTAAGACTGCCTATTTTGCTTAGATGACCTAGGTAACTCAATCTTAATCTTGAGCTAATTATGAACTTCTGTTTATTCGGGATTATCCTTAGATTTGCATAGGTGAGAGTTCGCTCAACAACGCCGGCTCAATAAGCCTCCCATTTCAGGGGTAAGATCGGGTAGATAGCTGGGGACATAGGGTGCAAGACAGAATTCACGTCTATTCGATTTAGAGATAGAAGAAAAGTTGTTCTCTTAAGTACTGAATCCAAGTCTTGAACAAAGGGCCTCACCCTCTAATTGGCTCAAGAGGGATCCAGTTTAGTGATTGGATCATCAACCAATGTTCATTAGAGGATCAGTAGGTACTTAAGGAACGAGACGTAATATCGAGGGCAAAACAGCATATTGACTCAGCCGTTATTATGAACAACCTGTGAAGGGTCGAATTGTTGGTTATGGTTAAATCATGTGGACAAAAATCTCTCTATAGTGAGGAGAGTGCAACTAAGCTATACTGCTGTGATCTGTAGGTCCATAAGGTCCCTCTACTAGTTTGTAATGTAGGATTGTATCAGCAACAGCGGAAGCACAAAGATCATCTAAGCACTCTAATTCACTAATTTTGGCAAAATATAAAGCATGCTCTTGCAGAAAACAAGTGAGTTTCAAGACATACCTCTTGTAGAACATCTTCAAAGCTCCTTCTCTAGCTGCTATCTTCTCCAAATCTTGTTGCAGACCACCTTAAAATCTTCCCCACTATTCTCTTGGTGCTCTAGATTGAGTTGTGGGACTTAAAACAAGCTTGAATCAAGGGATGAAGGAGAAATGCTCACTACAGTAATCTTGTTGAAGAACTCTTTCTTCAACCCGAATTTTCTCTAAAATTCTCTATCGATTGCATCACCGAATTTCACTCCAAACTCTTCATTATATTGCATATCAACATGCAAAGAAAAGAGTTGTATGAGTTGCAGTTCATGCTTGGAGAAGACAAGGCAAAGTTGAATACATTTTGTGTGAGCAAGTTGAAAGATGGATAATGGAAAACCAATCTTTTCCATTTTTTGTTTTGTTTTCTAAATTTCCAATTTTATCATAAAATAAAAATTTTATTTCATAAAATCTATTTTGATTTTAGATCTGAAAATTTTAATTAATTTCATAAATTAATTATTAAATAAAACTTAATTAATTTAATATCAAATATTAAATTAATTTGGACACATATCCATTTTTATATATTTAAATCATATTTAAATATATAAATTCTCCTATTCCGTTTAATTCTCAAACTAAACAAGTAATTATATCCCATATAATTACTAATTCCCTTAATTCTAATTTGAACGATTCAAATTAACTTATCATGCTATTCTAGATCTAGTCTGTTACGAGGGGGACCTCATGGACCTACAAATTATGGGCTTCAACGATCTGAGATTAATTGGGTAAACTCATTTGACCAAATTAATCTTCATTCATTAACTAATGGGTCACTCCACTAAAGCCCATAGTTACACTCCACTCACCGTAAATATATTATGTCCACATGATTTAACCATAATCAGTAATTCGACCCTTCACAGGTTATTCGTAATAACGACTGGGTCAAATATCTGTTTTATCACTGAGATTACATCTTATTTTTCAAGTCCCTACTAATCCTCTAATGAACAACTGGTTTATGATCCAATCACTAAACCAAACTCTCTCAATCCAGTGAGAGGGTAGGGCTCCTTGTTCAAGAACTGGATTCAGTACTTGAGATACCAACCTTTCTCCTATCTTTAAATTGGGTAGGCGTGAACTCTGTCTTGCACCCTATGTCTCCAGCTATCTATTAGGTCTTACCCCTGAAATGGGAGTCTTATTGAGCCGGTGCTGTTGAGCCAACCCTCACTTATGAAAATCTAAGGGCAATCCCCAATAACTAGGAGTTCATAGTTAGCTTAGGATTAAAATTGAGTTACCTAGGTCATCTAGGTGAAATAGTCAGTTTTATACAGTAAATAGCGTTATAAAGTAAGAGTGACTTATTTCTTGGTCTTGATCTTATGCAAACTCATTGCATAGGACACCCCCACTTCTTATGTCATAACATGTACGAATTAGGATCACATTGTATGTAGCATTTTATAACTCTTTGTAACAACTACAGAGTAGGCTGCATCCAATGGTGTTACCAGAATAATAAGGTCCCTACTTTATTCATGTACCATATATTATTTTGACTATTTACTCGAACCTGATCCACTCTTATGTCTCCACATAAAGTTCTAGTATTTATACAATAGTCATAGGTCTTGGTTTATTGGATTTAGACTCTCATACAATTTATGAAATCAATAATCAATATATTGATTGTAGAAAATGTTTATCATTTTTACAAACTGCGAGTTTTAGGACATAAAACCAAACACGTAAAACATAAACACCTTGAATTAATAAATTGAGTGAATTTGGAATGATATCAATTTGAATTGTTCAAATTGAATTTCAATTTGAAAATGTTCAAATTGAATTTGGGGTTTGAATTTGAATAAGTTCAAATTCAAATTAGGGTTTGTATAATTATATATGATATAATTAAACATTTAATTTGTTGAAAATAAACGAAATTAGAGAGTCTATAATATTTAAAAAATGATTTAAATATTAATTGCATGAATAAGATTCACGTTGAAAATTAGATGTGTGATTAATTTAATATTTGATATTAAATTAATTAAATAAATAAATATCTTTAATTAATTCTAAATTCAAAATTAATTCCAATATTAAATTAATTAATTTTGATTAAATCAGGTTTTAATTAATTTGGAATTAATTGAACTTGGAAATTGGAAATTTGGAAAAATTGAGAAAGTGGGGTTTTCCCATATTTTCTCCAAGGAGGAGGCGTTCCTTCTATATGAACATACAAATCCCACTTAAATCAACAATGGAAGCTGACATTCAGATGCCCTCCTTATTAGAGAGGGGCCCTTTCTTTAGGGAGTGACTAAGTCTCATATCTTCTTTTAGTGAGTGAAAGCAAGCGACTTTGAAATTTCGTCTCTGGCTTGTGGGTTAAAACCAACCACCTTTCCTTCGTTCACTCTTGACCTGACAGATGATAAGTGCTTGCATGCTAATGGTAACTAAAAGCTCCTGAATTGTGAAGAAAGAAAGGGTTCTGAAGCTGAAGAAAAAACGTTTTCTAAAGTTCATCTTCTTCCTCACAAAAACCAAAATATCTAACTTCATAAATTCACTCAAATTCGAGTCCCATCACTCAATTTCAAGGTTGAGAATAGTAAAGAAGATCTCGTGGTGTTTCACTAACAAATTGGAGCTGAATTGATGTGAAGAGCAGCTTAGATTTGAGAGAATTCATCAAAGGTATGTGAAACTTCAAACCCACTTGTGATTTTCTGTAATAGCATGCTTTAGAACTCAAATTAAATGTAATTAGAGTGCTTATTGATTATGTTTGCATCCATTGCATGCTAGTATATCCTACCAATAGCTAACTAATAAACCATGTCCCTCTCAGCCACAAGACGGTGGGGCCTCTTTGTTCAAGACCAGGAATCAATACTTAAAGGAACAACCTATCTGCTAACCTTAAAACAGGTAGGAGTGTGTTCCATCTTGCAGGACTATGCCCCTAGTTATCTATCCAGTCTTATCCCTAAAATTGGGAGGCTTGTTGAGCAGTGTTTTTGAACCACTCTCACCTATGCAAATCAAAGGATAATTCCAAATAAACAGGAGTTCATAGTTAGTTCAGGATTAAGATTGAGATACCTTAGGTCATCGAATTGAAATAGTCAGTTTTAATAGTAAACGGTCGTTATAAAGAAAACTGACTATTTCATGGTCCGGTCTTATACAAAACTCTTTTCCATAGGATGCCCTTACTCGCATGTCTCCACATGAATGATTTCGGGATCACATCTTTTGTATCAGTATACAAAGTAGGCCACATCCACAGCGTCCCTAGGATGAGGTACCCGATCTCATCCATATACTTATAAACTTTTTTGGCTATATACTATAACTTGATCCTCCTTTGTGTCTTTACATAAAGCTACTGTATTCATACCGAAGTCATGGATTTGTTTATTGGATTTTTTATTACATAATGCAATTTCAATAACACTTTTATTGAATAAATGCTTTAATAATACTTTTATTGATAAATAGAATATGTTTTCATGATTACGAATTGCAATTTTTCAGGCATTCCCAACAATTTTCCTAATTTTAGATTAATGGATTCCAGACGCCATTATTAAGCATTGATGATATGAGTTTCTACTAAACCCACTTGACTAGTTCTAACAACTCCAGCTTAATAAACAACTCTTGTTGATTTTCTGTAACTTCTATGGAAACTTGACGCAATACTAGCTTATCACAAGGTTGATGATCTCTCTCGTGATATTCTTCGAGAAAAGTAGCATTTGTTGATACAAATACATTATTTTATTCTGGGTTGAAGAAGTATTCAACTTTTGGGTAGCTTACGAAAGGCATACTTTTAAACGACGTTCCAATTTCTTAAGGTTTTGTGCCAACAAATATGTCGATCGTCCTCAAATTTTAAAATAACGTAACCTTTACGTGTTGTAAACAACTTTTATGACCTCTCCATAACTCATATGGAGTTTCAGAAATTCTCTTAATGCAAACTATGTTAAAAAAGTATGTAGTTGTCTGTACTGTGTATCCTCAAAACAAATTAAGCAACTGAGCATAGCTTATTTATCAACCGAACCATGTTTAACTGGGTTCTATTTCTTCCTCTCGATACACCATTCTACAAAGGTGGTAGGTGCAAAGAGTTTTGACTAGATTCCATGTTCTATCAAATAGTTCTGGAATCTTAGGTCTATGTACTCCCCACCTTGATCTGATCGAAGTATCTTAAACGGTTTACCTAACAAGTTCTCAACTTCAACCTTATATACCTTGAACTTTTCAAGTGCTTCAGACATATGATGACATAAACGTACCTTGAATAACCATCTACAAAACTAATGTAATATTCATACCCTCATCATGTTTTAACATTCATTGGTCCACAGAGATTCGAATGCATGAGTTCTAAGGGTTCTTTGGCTCTAAGACCTTTTCCAGAAAAATATATTTTTATTCATTTTATCCTCAAGACAAGACTCACAGGGAGGTAAAGAGTTGTCTTTTTACTAGTTTACATGACCACTTTTAATCAATCTTTCAATCCTATTGAGATTAATGTGGCCAAGTCTTAAGTGCCAAAGATATGTACTTGAAGAAACTTTTTGCCTTTTGTTTTTCGTTTCAGCCATTTTAAATATCTCGATATTTAAAATAGCCTTCACTTTGGTTGGTTTTAACATACAAGTTATTTTCTAGTGGAACAAATAAGAATACTTCTTTTGCTAATGAGTACTTCATTTATGTCAAAAGATACTTTGTACAGTTTTTCTAACAAGAGATAGATATAAGATTTCAGAAACAAAAAGTACATGATCTAATATATTGAACCTATCTCTAGATAACAACTTCAGGAACTCTCATATATTTTGCTGAGACTGATGGAGTTGACATTAAACAAATGGAAGCCATTTAGAATCTAAGCATTCTAACTACATCAATTTTAGCTAATTAGTATACATGTTCATGGTTTTAGTATATTAGGGTTTCAAGTGAATACCTTTTATGATTCTCCCAAATTGACTGAAATCACCACGAGTTTCTTCAATTTCTATAGTAGACCACCATAAGTATCTTCTCTATTAATCTCAGGCCTTATACTGAGTGGTGGAACTCAAATTGAGAGAGAATTAGGTATGAATTTGGGGTTTGAAGTGAAGAGAGAAAACCAAAATTTTTTCTTTTGAATCCTGATTGCATAGTTATTTTTAGTCAAATAAATCTCTAGTTTTTCAACATTAACATACACATAAGTGAATAATGGAGATTGACACTCAATCTTCCGCTCAATTGAGTGGATTAGGTGTAGGAAAAATTTGAAAAGTTGGATTTTTCCACTTTCCAATTTTAAAATAATATTTCCTTTTACATTAATTTCAATTTTCATAAAATCAAAATTAAAATAAAACTTAAAAAAACTAAATTTTGAATTTTGAATCTCTAATTTATTTAAAATACTTAATTTTAAATAAATAATTAATTTAATATCAAATATAAATTAATAAAGCACCTAATCCATTAATGAATCACTATTCATGTATTTGATACTTAAATCAAATTTATACATTTCCATCTCTCCAATTCTATTTAATTTGATAATTAAATGTTTGATTATTTCGAATATAATAATACAGACCCTAAATCGAATTTGAACATTTCAAATCCTCTTAACACGCTATTCTAAGGTTTAATCTTTTTACGAGCCAGTGGAGAGACCTACTGAACCTATAGATAATGAGCTCCTACGATTTGAGATTAATTGGTTAAACTCTTTAAACCAAATTAATCAACTTCCGAGACATACCACTATAGCTCAGTAGTTACACTCTCCTCACTGTAGATATATTTTTGTCCACTTGATTTAACCTTAATCAGTAAGTCAATTCTTTACAGGTCGTTCGTATTCATAATAAGGTCAAAATTACCGTTTTACCCATGTAATACATCTTGCTCCTTAAGTCTCCATTGATTCTTTAATGAACAATTGGTTTATGGTCCTACCAATAAACCGAATCCCTCTCAACCACGAGAGGGCAGGGCCCTTTTGTTCAAGACCAGGAGTCGGTACTTTAGGGAATAGCTTATCTGCTAACCTTAAAACAAGTAGAAGTGAATTCCATCTTGCAAAACTATGTCCCTAGCTATCTATTTGATCTTACCCCTAAAATGGGAGGCTTATTGGGCGGTGATGTTGAACCACTCTCACCTATGAAATTAAAGGATAATCTTGAATAAATAGGAGTTCGTAGTTAGCTGAGGATTAAGATCGAGTTACCTTAGGTCATCGAATTGAAGATCAAGTTAACAGTAAACGGTTGTTATAAAGAAAAAGTGACTATTTCGTGGTACGATCTTATGCAAACATCCTTTACATAGGATGCCCACACTCACATATCTCCACATAAACAACTTTGAGATCACATTGTTTGTATCTATATACAAAACGGGCCGCATCCATAATATTCCTAGGATAAGGTACCCAACCTTATCCATATACTTATAAACCTTTTTGGCTATATACTAAAACTCGATCTTGTTTTAAGTCTCTACATAAAATTTAAGTATTCATATTATAGCCATGGGTTAGTTTATTGGATTTAAGAATAAACACAATTCAATAACACTTCTATTGAAAGAAATCTCAATGATATCTTTTTTATGAATAGAATATGTTTAATATTTACACATTGCGAGTTTTAGGACATTCCCAACAAACTTCCACTTGGACTAAAACTCCAGTGGGTTTAAATATATACAAATGTACAATGTTCAAGTATAAGAGAATAAAAATAAAATAAACTAGGGCATCTATATACCCTTGAATTCTCCCACTTGCCCTAGATTTATGAAGCTCGTAGTCCTAGTCCCACTAGGTGACTCTTGAACACTTTAGCCGTAGGGGCTTTAGTAAATGGATCAGCTAAATTGTCTTATGAGGCTATCTGCATGGCGATCACGTCTCCTCTGTGTACTATCTCCCTTATGAGATGATACTTACGTTCGATGTGCTTTCTTCATTTATGGCTTCTTGGTTCTTCTGAGTTGGAAAGTGTTGCACTGTTATCACAATATAAGGGATTGGCAGATACATATTTAGGGCAATTCCATTTCCAATGTCATGGTTAAATGAGAATTTTCTACTAAACATGTTTCAATTACAAGTAAATCATATTTACCTTGGTTTGCCTTTTCAGCCTTTTTTTCTTCAAGATATTTAGGACAATTCCGTTTCCAATGTCCATTCTCGTTGCAATGGAAACATTTTCCTTTTGTAACTTTTGTCTTTCTTTTCTTAATAGGAGCTTTCTTCTTCATCTTGTCATTTTTCTTCATTTGGATACTCTTATCCTTTGAAGGACCAGACTTCTTTCTAGAGGGTTTTGTACCAGATGTCGATCCTTTCTAAAATTTCTTTTGGGAAACAATGATCGGTGCAAAATGGGTGTCGTTATTTCTATCTTACCCAAGAAAATGAATTTTATAATGCTCAACAACTACTAAAACTAACATGTAGTTAAAGTGGAAGTTGGAGGTCGATCCCAAGGGAACCTCTATTAATTGCCCAAAAATAACATTTGAATTAAAAAAGATAGTAATTGGAGGGGGGTGTTGTTTGTAAAGAAACTAAAAGCTAACTAAAAAGGGAAATTGTAACACAAACTTACTATTTTTGTTAGAAGGGAATTGATAGAAAAATATTTTGGAGTTTAATCTTATCATTGTTCTTGAACAATTACTTGAAAACTCAACATCCCATAATCCAATAAGGAAAGACCCTTAAAGGCCCATATAGCCAATTAACATGAATCACATCAATTAGCCCTAATCTAAGTAAAAAACACTTCCATATAGCATTTATCATGTTATTTTCTTAGATTGCTTTAAAGATATGGATTATCATGATTATGACATTCAAGAAATACATTAGAGTAAATTTCAAGAATAGTTGAATGAATGTTCTACATTAAGAAATTCAAGAGTTAAATTCGGAAAAAGTCCTAATTAACACAAGAAAACTTAATTTTGTAACCTATCTCACCATTATGCAATAGTGCCAAGCAAGAATTACATTCAAGAATTTAATGGAATCAAAGTGTCAATTATCCTCTATTAATTTCTATTCAAATTCAGCCCAAAAACATTCAAGAATGTAGAAAGTTCAAGAAAACATACAAAAGAACTTAAGAAAGAAAACCTAGAATTAAGATTTCCCAAGAAATAGAATTACCTAGCCATAGAGTTTGAATAGTCTTGAAGAAATCCTTGAAAATATGATGAAATCCATGAAGAAATTCACTAGGAAATTGTCAAAATTGCAAGAAATCTCTCAATACAAATACAAAATTATGAAATTTTCTCTTTAATTTCGATTTAAGCTTTCTCTATCAACAAAAAATTATTTTTTCTCGTTCTTCCTTACTGAAAATGAAACAACAGTATCTATATCTCTAGGTGTAGCGTCGCAACGCCAACGCTAGCGTTGCAACGCTAAATCATAAAAAAGTCAAGAAGCGTTGGGCGAGGGTCTTGACGCTGAGTTGATACTGGGTTGTGTAAGGCGCGCACGCGTGGACGATTCTGTCAATCTCTAGAGCGTTGTGACTCTGGGTGAAACGTTGCAACACAGCCCTGTTTTGCAACAAATGGGTGCATTCTGTATTCAAGCGTCGAGCTAGTATCAGGCTTAGTGTTGTAAGGAACATTGCGACTCTCTGAGTATTGTTGAAGTGTGTTGAATTCTTCCTCTTGAGGGGCAAAGTGGTAATTTGTCTTGGATCTTCTTCTTAAGTGATTCGTTGGTGTCATTTGGCTCGAATTAGCTCGAAATTCTTTGTAATAACTCCATTTTTGTCGGGATTGGAATTTACCTATAAAAATAAATATCTTAAGCAAAGAATTAAAGTAAAATTGAGGAATTAGTATACAAAATATAGCTATTTACAAGACCTATCAAACAACATTTGCTTCCCCTTCTTGATTTTTATTTTTCATCAATGATTGGTAAGTCTGGAGTTCATTTAAAAGAGTTGTCAAAATGTATTCGATCTTATTCATCATAACGTTTGTGTGAAAAGTTAGGAAACTCTTCGGAAGAGATTCCAAAATCATACTGACTTGATTCTTTTCATCTATAACAACATCGTTTGCTTTCGCTATATTGAAGTGGACCATCATATCCAAGATGTATTCTCTAACAGAGGTCCCTTTCTTCATACGGGAATTGTAAATGTATTTAATAGCATTGTGTCATATTGATGAGGACGACTGTCGAAATATTGTCTGTAACGACTCCATGATCTCTTTAGTGGTGACCATGGTTTCATGCTTTTTAGTAAGCACATCAGATATGCTTACTAAGATGTAGGCCGGAGCCTTTGCATCAGCCCTAACCAATCTATCATAAGCATCATGAACACTTCAGTTTGCATTTGAACTAGGAAGAGGAGGACATTTCTCCCTTTAAATGAACCTTAGATCATCTACAATTAGTATTGCATTAATATTTGATTTCCAGTTCGAGTAACACTCACCATTAAATTTATCAGAAGCTAATAGTTCAATAATTGAGTTCGACATGTTGAAACATAAAAAAATTCTATCAAAAATTGTATATAAATCCAAATTTTAGCAAAAGTAAAACTTATTCGGGTTGATGCCCTAAATCTCGTAGGGTTCTATAGTTTGTATTTGTAATGTACAAACATTTTATTTATATAAAAAAATATTTGATTTTATTTCAAAATTAGTTGCATTAACCACAAACCAGTAAGCTAACATCCAAGATTATCTTGTAGCTTAAACATGTATGCAGAGACATACGGGTGGATCATGTTTTAAATGATAACCTAAATGGTTTGTAGTAGATGGATAAGGCTGGATACCTTATCCTGGTGACATTACTAGTATGGTCCGCTTTGTAGGTGTTATAATTGTTGTAAAGTGCTACAAAATGATCTGATATGATAATTCATGTGGAGACATGTGAGTAGGGATACCCTATACAAAGAAGTTTGTATAAGACCAGACCACGAAATGTTTAGTCTCGTTATATAACGCCGTTCATAATAGAGACTTACATTTCACCAGGATGACCATAGGTAACATGACCTGAATTCAAAGTGAGTTGTGAACTTCTACCTATGAGGGTGATCCTTTGATTTGTATGGGTGAGAGTGGCCAGATCGTCGACTCAATAAGCCTACCATTTGGGGATTTGTCTGATTTGGGATCTGGGAACACAACTACACAAGAAGGAATTCACTCCTTCCCCAATGTCGGGGAGGGTAGATAAATTGCTCTCTTAAGGACTGATTTCGAGGCTTGAGGTGCCATACCCTCTCCTGGCTCGAAAGAGATTTGATCATAGTTGGACTATGGTTTATTGTTCATTAGAGGGATCAATGGTACTTAAGGAGTTAGATGTAACTATAGGGGCAAAACGGTAATTTTGGTCCAGCTGTACTTATGAGCAATTTGTGAAGGGTCATTGTACTGTTGATGGGTTATATCCAATGAACATAAAAATATATTTATAGTGTGAAGAGTGTAGCTGTCGGTCTTCCCAACAGTTAACGGATGGTGAATTTAATTAGAGAGTTTAATTAATTATTTACGTACCGTTGGAGTTTCAAGCAACGGGTCCATGAGGTCCCCTTGGTAGCAATATTAGTGGGAGAAAAGAAACTATAGGTTATATCGTATATGATACAATATTAATACTATAGGTTATATGTTATATTTGATATAACATATTGTTTAATATATATTATATGATAAGATGGTTATCATACTAATACATATTAAATTATTTATTTAATTAAATATAATAACTAATATTATTTAATTATTTTAAATAAATTATTAGGAGGGAGTTACAACTCCCTCCCCTCTTTTCTCTCCACTTTTATGTAAGTGGAGAAATAAGGTTCCTTTTCTTCCTCCTGCAAAACAAAGAAAGAGGTGAGAAAGATACGTAACAGTTCTATATTTTTTTAAGAAAAAAATCTAAAATCTCTATTCCTCTCTTTTGCATCTCCCTTCCCTCATAAAAATCACCAATGCCCATACCTCCTGCATTCTCTACCTGAGAATATCGAGGTCTCAGTAGCAAATTTTCTCACGAGAAGAAAGCTCGTCTGCTTGCTCAAGGCTATGAAAAAGAGTATGGTCTTTATTATGTCGAGACGTCACCTTCAGTCCAGTTGCTTTAAATGGTACCATTCGTACCCGCTTACATCCAGCATGGACCTAACTTTCATCCCAGTTAGACGTCAATCAAGCTTTCCTTCACGGAGATCTCAAAGAGGAGCAATTGGTGGTGTCCCAATTGGCCATTTGGTTGTCATTCGTGAATTTCACAAAGAAGGGTTATTTTTCGTGAAGTTTTGAGTTCTTCAAGGGTAAGTCCTTTTGGATTTTTTTTCTTCTTCTCTTTTCTTAAGCATGTTATATTTTCTTTATAAATGCATGATTGTTTTTCTTTCCTGTAAAAATTTATGTTCTGTAAAAAATTGGGATGTGTGAGATCTGCTTCCGCTCAAGGGTCCCTTCACTATGGATCCTTAAATTGGTATTAGAGCCATTGGGTTTTGATCCCAAATTACAACTTTTTATGAATTAATTTTGTAGTTAATGGTGGGTTTATGCATGCAGTAAATTCATGGGATGAGTTTTTTGATGAATGGTTTGAATTAAAGGATGTTTACGAGATTGGGCATTTAGATTTATCGCTTTTGTTTTACAAATTTGATGTTGTAAAGGCCTATGTTTCGGGGTGTATATTTTCGATGAGTTTATATTCTTTAGTCCTTAAGTCATGCACGATGTTCCTAGAGGAAATTTGGTGAAAAAGGTATCAAAATCAGATGTGTTTTGAAGAAGTTCAAAACTGTACAGTGGGCGACTTTACAATAGCATCGTGACGTTATGCCCTGCGTCGCGATGCTGCGTTGCAGAGGATGAAGGTCATCTCCATAGCGTCGCGACGCTAGGGCACAACGTCACAATGCTCCGAGACAGAGATGACGCACAATTTAGTTCCTTTTTGACGCGGTTTGTGATCTGCTGGTCCGATTCGGTTCGCGGTCTCTCCAGTTCAAGTTGGTTGGGTTCGAGCCAATTGTGGTCTAGTTCGGGCGGAGGCTTGGTTCACCTATTTCGAATCAGATGAATATATTTTTTTTTTAATAGTTAGATTTAAATTTCCTTTTAGGTGTCCAATCCCGGTCCGTTAATTTTTTTATTTTTATACATGTGATGTATGATTTTAATTTATATTAATATGCCATAAAGTATGTCATATAGTATAAGATCCCACCATAGGTTATGCATTTAATATTCATGCATCATTTATATTATAAGTGTTATAATATATGTGTATGCATGATTTAAATTAATATAGCATGCTCATGCATCATATAGTATAAATGTTATAATACATGCATGCATGCATTAATAACATATACATGCATCATTTATATTATAAGAATTATATTATATAGTATGAATGTATGTTTATAGTATGTTATTAGTAATTTCATTACATTAATTTATGTAATTGTTATATGTGTTAATAATGAAATTAAAATTGCATGAAGCATGTCACTACTTTAGGTTAATTTATAAATGTTATAATTTACTAAAGTTTGTCAAAGCATGGAATGTATGTTTTTAATATATTTCTTTTGTTTATAACTGTTATAACAAAATGAAATTAGAAATTAAAATCGATTATTAAGAGTTGCATGCAAACCTTAGGTTATATGATCTTTTAAAATTGTTTTAAAATATAATTCATATAGACCTAAGATCACATTTCTAATGAGATTAGAAATCTTAGTTTAATCTTTTAATTGGTTTAATAGGATTAAATTGATTCTTAATAGAAGATTAATAATGTAACAAATATATTATAAGGGATCTTTTGTCTAAGGCGAGTTGTGTCTAGGCTGGGGTATTTAAGTTGACGGAAACATAACACTTCTGAATGGGAACTTACTTGGAATGGTGAATTAGATAGATTTGTTACATGCATGCAAGTTTGATTAAAGTTTATCAAAGAGTTTAATACACATTAATCAAACTTGTTTAACTATCTAAATACAAACGTTGTTTTTGGGCAAATTAAACAAACACTTAGATAAAATCAGTAGTAAGATTTTTCCTAAGTTAATTAACCCTAGGTAAAATGCTCAGTGGAAGGAAAATGGGGTATATGATACTTCATTTTATCCTTTTTACGTTTCTCCTTAAAATTCACACCGTGAGTCTATACTTGGCCTCAAGGCACCACGGGTGTCCTCCTATGGGTGGTATTTGTATAGATTAATATCAAATTGAATGGAGAGAGTGTTTATAGTAAGTGAAAGTGGGACGTGTGACAGCACATCCCTCAGTCTCTCTCATTAGGTTGAAATAAAGTTTGGTGCATGGCCTCGTGGCACCGTGGGTGTCCCCATAAAGGATGGAATTTTTGCATGACGCTTTATTCGATCTTCAGAAATGGATACAGTTGCTTTAGTTTCATGTCCCAATTGGTTTTTTCCTATGGTTGGCTCATTGGGGCGGAACTCTAGAACCTAAAATGAGGAGTTACACTTACAAGAATTTTTAAGTAAGTTAACATATTCTAGACCAAACAATGGTGACTGTTAGTTACAGTGACAAGGTGTTGTTTCTGTCTAATGGTTGAGAATGTCTCATTTCAGTGAAGGGGCACTTGATCACCCTACAGTGACTTTAGTTCTGATTCACTGAATCATCATTGCAAAATAGATGTCACTTAGGATACATTAGACTATTTTGCTAAAATTGTTTGGTTATCTTATTGGTTTAATGCAAAAAAACTAATTATAAATAATTTGTATGTTTCAGCAATTTTGTTTCAATGGTTATCGCTACTTTGAATTTGCTCGCCGTTGATAAATTAACTAGCGAAAATTATACATCTTAGAAAAACACGATCAACACAATTTTAAAAATCGATGACCTTCGATTCGTCCTGATGAAGAAGTGTCCTCCCATTCCAACTCCCAATGCTGCTCGAAATGTTCAAGAAGCATACGAGCGATGGACATGGGCAAACGAAAAGGCCCGAGTGCACATCTTGGCTAGTCTTTTTGAAGTCTTAGCCAAGAAGCATGAGCCTATGTTCACAGCCCGTGAGATCATGGAGTCCCTGAAGGGAATGTTCGAACAACTGTCCACATATCTCAGGCATGACGTGTTGGATGGACACCATCACGCAGTGGAAGAAATCAGAATCCATAAGCATTCTAATTCATTAATTTTGGTTGAAAAGAAACATGCTAAAAATAGAGTTTAATGGGTTTCAAGAACATACCTTGACCAAACCAACGAAATCTCCATTTCCAGCTGCAAAATCCTCTGAATCCTTGTGTAGACCACCACAAGATCTTCCCTACTATCCTCTTGGTGCTCTAGATTGAGTTGTGGGACTCAAAATAAGCTGGAATCAAAGGGAATATGGAGAAAACTCACTGGACAGAACCCATTGAAGAACTCCTTCTTTATCCGAATTTTTCAGCAAAAATTCAGTCGATTCTCCTTCCTTTCTTCAGTCCAATCTCTTCAATATATTGCAAACTATCATGCAAAGAGATGTGCTACATAAGATGCAGCTCATGCTTGGAGTAAATCAAGGAAGAGGTGGAGGGTTCTTTGTAAGCAACTTGAAGATGAACTTGAAAACCCCACTTTCAAATTTTGTGTAATTTTCCATTTTCCAAAAATCCTAAATTGATTTTAAAATAATATTTTATTTCTAAAATAAAAATTTATTAATTTTACAAATTAATTTCATAAATTAATTTTCCAATAAAATTAATAAATAATTATTTAAATAATTTAAATAATTCTAATTAATTTAAATAATTTAAATAATTCTAATTAATTTAATATCTAATATTAAATTAATGTTTACACAAATTCATCTTCATATATTAAATCATATTTAATAATATATTTTCTCCAATTCCTTTTTATTCTAATTTAAATTTTCAAATTAACTTATCGCGCTACTCTAGAGTTATCCATTTCGAGCTAGTAGGAGACCTCATGGACCTACAGATCATGGGCTCCCAATGATCCGAGATTAATCGGCTAAACTCATTAGACCGATCTAACTCCCATTCGTTAACTAATGGGCACTCCACTAAAGCCATAGTTTGAACCCCTCACTGTAGATATATTATGTCCATTTGATAAACATGATTAGTAAGTAACCCTTCACAGGTTGTTCGTAATAACGGCTGGGTCAAATCTCTATTTTACCTCCGAAATTACCTCTTTTCCTTAAGTCCCACTGATCCCCTAATGAATTTTTTTTTTGTGATCCAATCACAAAACCGAGTCCCTCTCATGCCAAATGAGAAGGCGGGATCCCTTGTTCAAGCCCCAGAATCAACACTTAAGGGAATAACCTCTCTACTATCCCTAAAGCGGGTAGGAGTGAATTCCCTCTTACACCCTATGTCCCCAGCTATCTATCAAGTCTTACACCTAAAATGGCAGTCATATTGGTCCAGCGATGTTGAGCCAACCCTCACTTATGCAAATCTAAGGGCAATCCCAGATAAACAGGAGTTCATAGTTAGCTCAGGATTAAGGTCAAGTTACCTAGGTCATCGCTTTGAAATAGTCAATCTTAAACAGTAAACAGCGTTATAAAGTAAGAGTGACTCATTTCGTGGTCCGATCTTGTACAAACTCTTTTGCACAAGGACACCCCCACTTCTTATGTCCAACATGAACGAATTAGGATCACTTCGTTTGTAGCACTTTACAACTCCTTGTAACAAATACAGAACAGATCGTATCCAATAGTGTTACCAGAATAAGGTACCCAACCTTATCCATGTACTATAGATTATTTTGACTATTTACTCGAACCTGATCCACCTTTATGTCTCCACATAAAGTTCAAGTACTCATCCAATAGTCAAGGGACTTTTAGGTTTATTGGATTTCTATTCAAGTAATAGATCTATTCAATAACACCTTTATTGAATTTTCAGAATAAGCTCCATTGTATACATACCACGAGTTTTAGGACATAGAAACCCAATATGATGCTCTTAAACACATCTTCAATGCTTGTAAGAAAAGGCATCTGTTCGAGCACATGTTCTCAATATGATGGTCCACTTCAATGTGGCAGAGATGAATGAGTCCATCATGGATGAAGCCAGCTAGGTTAACATTGGAATCTTTACCTAAAAGTTTCCTTCATTTCCATAGTAATGTTTTTTTAAACATGATAGACTATAACCTAAACACCCTCCTCAACAAGTTACAGACCTTCTAGTCCTTGATGAAATGAAAGGGAAAGAAGGGTGAAACAAATGTTGCTTCATCCTCTAAAAAGTTCCACAGAGTTTTGACCTTTGGGACAAAGTCTGTACCTTCTTCCTTTGGTAATGAAAAATGGAAGAAGAAGAAAGGTGGTGGTCGCTGCTCAAAAGAAAGCCAAGGCTGCAAAGGGAATCTGTTTCCATTGCAACTAAGATTGGCATTGGAAGAATAACTTTCCCAAATACTTGGCAGAAAAGAAGAAGACCAAGCAAGGTAAACATGATTTACTTGTATTGGAACATGTTTAGTGGAGAATGATGATTCGACCTGGATTATAGATTCTGGCGCCCCTAACCACGTTTGTTCTTCATTTCAGAGAATTAGTTCCTGGCAGCAACTAAATACTAGTGAAATGACGATGTAGGTTGGAACTGGGCACCTCGTCTCGAGTGTGGCAGTGGGAGACCTCCAGTTGACCTTATAGAATAAATTCATTTTACTAGAAAATGTATATGTAGTTCATGGTTTCAAAAGAAACTTAATTTCTGTAAAGTGTTTGCTAGAACAAAATTATTGTATAAATTTTCTTGTAAATAAAGTGTTTGTTTCTAAGAATGGTGTCAATGTTTGTTCAATTGAATTGGAAAATAATTTATATGTGCTAAAGCCGTTAGCTACTAAATCCCTCCATAACATTGAGATGTTTAAAATTGTGGCAACTCAACATAAAAGACTTAAAATTTCTCCTAAAGAAAATGCTCAATTTTGGCACCTAAGACTAGGACACATCAATCTCAATAGGATTGAGAGGTTGGTGAAGAATGGACTTTTAAGCGAGAGAAGAAAATACTTCACCTGTGTGTGAGTCATGCCTTAAAGGCCAAAGAACATCTACAGCTGGTATATCCAGACCTCTGTTGTCTGATGAATGTAAAAGTTGAGGGAGGATATGAATATTTCATCACTTTTACTGATGATTATTCAAGATATGGGTATATTTATTTAATGCAACATAAGTCTAAATCTTTTGAAAAGTTCAAAGAATTCAAGGTTGATGTTGAAAGTTCATTAAGTAAAACAATAAAAACATTTCGATTTGATCGAGGTTGAGAGTTTATGGATCTGACATTCTAAAACTATTTCATAGAACATGGAATAGTATCCCAACTCTTAGCATCTGGTACACCTCAGCAGAATGGTGTATCAGGAAGAAAAAATCGAACCCTGTTGGACATGGTTCGATCTATGATGAGTTACGCTTCCTTACCTGACTTGTTTTGGGGTTTATGTAGTAGAGACTGCAACATATTTTTTGAACTTCGTTCCATCAAAGAGTGTTACCTTTGGAGTTATGGAATGGTCGTAACGTTAGTTTACATCATTTCAGAATTTAGGGTTGCTCAACATATGTGTTTAAGGCTAATCCTGTAGGCTACCCTAAAGGAACGAGAGGTAGTTACTTCTTTGAGCCAAAAGAAAACAAAGTGTTTGTATCGACAAATGCTACTTTTCTTGAAGAAGACCACATAAGGGAGCACAAGCCCTTTATAAGACCGTGTTGAACGAACTTTCCTAAGAAACTACTGAATCTTCAACAAGAGTTGTTGAAGAACCCAACACCTCAATGAGAGTTGTTGAAGTTGGATCATCTAGTAGGTGAAATCCACCTCAAGTATTAAGGGAACCTCGACGCAGTGGGAGGGTTGTGAACCCACATATCCATTACATTGGTTTAACTGAAATCCTAGCTATGGTAACTGATGGAGATGTTGAGGATCCATTGTCCTAAAAGATGGCAAAGGAGAATATTGACAAAGATAAGTGAATCAAATCTATGAACCATAAAATGGAGTCAATGTACATCAATTCAATATGGAATCTTGTAGATCAATCTGATGGGGTAAAACTTATAGGTTTCAAATGGAAATATATGAGAAAATTGGGTGCTAATTAGAAAGTGCAAACCTTCAAGGCTAGACTGGTGGCAAAGGGTTATACCTAGGTAGAGGGAGTTAATTATGAGGAGACTTTCTCACCTGTTGCCATGTTAAAGACTATTTGGATCCCCCCTCCATTACCTCATATTAAGATATGAGATTTGGCAGATGGACGTCAAGACTGCCTTTCTGAATGGAAATCTTGAGAAGACCATCTATATGGAGTAGCCTGAGGGATTCATAACCCAAGGTTAAGAGTAAAAGATTTACAGGCTTAATCGATCCATTTACAGACTAAAACAAGCTTCTCGATCTTAGAACATAAGGTTTGATACTGCAATAAAATCGTATGGCTTTGATCAAAATGTTGATGAACCTTGTGTATACAAGAGGATCATCAACAGTTCAGTAGCTTTCTTAGTATTATATATAGATGATATCCTACTCATTGGGAATGACGTAAGTCTACTGGTTGAAGTTAAAAATTGGCTACCGGCCCAATTCTAAATGAAATATTTGGGAGAGGCTTAGTTTGTTCTAGGAATTTAGATCTTTAGATGAAAAGAACAAAATGCTAGCTTTGTCTCAAGCATCATACATTGAAAAAATGTTTATCAAGTATTCGATGCAGAACTCCAAGAGAGGCTCACTGCCTTTCAAGCATGGAGTGATATTGTCTAAGGAACAGTGTCTTAAGACCCCTCAAGAGGTTGAAGAGATGATACAAATCCCCTATGCATCGGCTGTTGGCAGCCTGATGTATGTGATGTTATGTACTAGACCTAGCATCTATTATGTGGTGAGGATAGTCAGTAGATATCAGTCTAATCTAGGATTTGATCACTGGAATGCCATTAAGAATATCCTCAAGTATCTACAAATAACTAGGGACTACATGCTCGTGGATGGTCCTAACTATTTGATCCTTACTAGATACTCAACTATGATTTTCATACTGATAAGGATTCTAGGAAATCCACATTAAGATCAGTGTTCACTCTTAATGGAGGGGCAGTAGCTTGGAGAAGCACCAAGCAAGGGTGCATTGCTGACTCCACTATGGAGCCCAAGTATGTACCAGCTCGTGAAGCTGCTAAGGAAGTTGTTTGGCTCAAAAAATTCTTGACGGATTTGGAAGTTGCTCCATAAATGTCAAAGCCCATCACACTTTATTGTGAAAGTAGTGGTGATGTGGCTAATTCCAGAGCGCCTAGGAGTCGTAAGCGAGACAAACACATCGAGCGGAAGTATCATCTCACCCGAGAGATTGTGCATCGAGGGGACGTGATCGTCACGCAGATTACTTCAGAGCACAACGTTGCTGATCTATTTACAAAGACACTCATGGTTATGGTGTTTGAGGGTCACCTGCAGAGTATGGGTCTATGGGATAGGCCATGTCTTGACTAGGGCAAGTGGGAGATTTGTACTGGGCATGTTATGCCCTAGTTTATTGCCTTGTGTACTTTGTATATTGTCTATATTGTACACCACACTAGCTTAAGGACAAGTGGGAGATTATTGGAGTTGATGCCCTAAATCTCGTAGGGTTCTATAGTTTGTATTTGTAATGTATAAAATTTTTATTTATGTAAGAAAATATTTAATGTTTTATTTCAAAATTAGTTGCATTAATCACAAACCAATAAAATAACATCTAAGGTTATCTTGTAGCTTAAACATGTATGTAGAGATATAAGGTGGATCATGTTTTAAGTGATAACCTAACTGGTCTGTAGTAGATGGGTAAGGCTGGATACCTTATCCTGGTGACACTACCAGTATGGCCCTTTTTGTAGATGTTACAATTATTGTAAAGTGCTACAAATAATCTGATCCTGATCATTCATGTGGAGATATGTGAACGGAGATACTCTATACAAAGGAGTTTGTATAAGACCGGACCACGAAATGTTTAGTCTCGTTATATAATGTCATTCATAATAAAGACTTACATTCACTTAGGATGACCATAGGGTAACATCACCATTGGAATCCTGAGTGAGTTATGAACTCTTGCCTATGAGGGCAGTCCTTTGATTTGTATGGGTGAGAATGGCCAGATAACCAACTCAATAAGCCTACCATTTTAGGGATTTGCTTGATTTGGGAGTTGAGAACACAACTACACAAGAAGGAATTCACTCTTTCCCAATGTCGGGGCAAGTAGATATATTGCTCTCTTAAGTGCTAATTTTGGGGCTTGCACCACCACACCCTCTCCTGGCCCGAGAAGGATTTGGTCATAGTTGGACTATGATTTATTGTTCATTAGAAGAATCAATGGTACTTAAGGAGTTAGATGTAACTATAGGGGCAAAATGATAATTTTGGCCAGCTGTACTTACGAGCAATTTGTGAAAGGTCAGCGTACTATTGATTGGTTATATCTAATGGACACATAAATATATCTATAGTGTAAAGAATGCAGCTGCCAGTCTTTAATGGAGTGGATGGTGAATAATTTAATCAATTATTTACATACCATTGGAGCTTCAAGCTACAGGTCCATAAGATCCACTTATTAGCTCAACGGGATTTAATAAAAATTAGTTTTTAGATTAATTTGAATTGTTCAAATTAGTTGAGAGAATTAATTATATATGATATAATTAAGTTAAATTAATTATATTGTTATAATGTATTTTATACATTATTTGGAAATAAATATTTGAATATGATTCAAATATTAGTTATGTGAATTAGATTCATATTATTCAATTTAATATAAATGTGATTTATATTAAATGTCATTAGTGGGAGAAAATAATCTATAGGTTATATTGTATATGATACAATATTAAAACTATAGGTTATATGTTATATTTGATATAACATATAGTTTAATATATACTATATGAAAAGGTGGTTATTATATTAATATATATTAAATTATTTATTAATATTATTTAATTATTTAAAATAAATTATTGGGAGGGAGTTACAACTCTCTCCCCTCGTTTCTCTCCACTTACATGTAAGTGGAGAAATAGGGTTCCTTTTCTTCCTCCTACAAACTAGAGAAAGATATAAAATAGTTCTGTATTTTTTGAAGAAAAAATTCTAAGATCTCTCTTCCTCTCTTTTTCATATCCCTTCGCTCATCAAAATCACCAGAGCTCACACCTTCTAGGTTCTCTACCTGAGAATACTGAGGTCTCCAATTGGTGGTGTCCCAATTGGCCATTTGGTTATCGTTCGTGAATTTCACATAAAAGGGGATTTTCGTGAAGTTTTGAGTTCTTCAAGGGTAAGTTTTAAATTTTTTTCTTCTTCTCTTTTCCCATTGTAAAAATTTTTATTCTGTAAAAAATTAGTATTTGGGAGATCCGCTTCTGCTCAAGGGTCTCTTCACTATGGATCCTTCGATAATGTAACATAATTTCATTATTTATTTCCAACGATACTTTAGTGAGTCAGAATAGATGCTAACGAGGGGCAATCAAATAGTCATTCATTGAAACAAGATATTTCTTGACTAAATACTAATTCCAGAATAACTTTTATTCCTATAGTTATTTAGTTACCGTTTTTTTTCAAGAACTTACTAACATTTAGTAATTCTTGTAAGTGTGACCCTCTGTTTTTAGTTTTCATAGCAGGTGTCAACAAGCCCCCGAACTGGAAGACAATGTTGGAGACAGAAATGAGAAAACTTTATTCATTTCTGAAGTTCAGTTGTTCCAAATCCTATGTTACAACCCTCCGAGGGGATAGCCGTAGAAAAACTACTAGCTAATGCCGCCTAAAAACGACAGCAAGCGCAACATAAAAATATCATAGTTCAAACTAATGGAAGAGATTGTAGGATATGTTGACACGTTTCCTTCACCCACTTATTGTGAACAACTTCCTCTGTTCACCTTGTTAGTGACCATACAAATACTTTCCGAATGGAGCAGTCATGGTCAAAAGTGATACAAAATCGAGCATGGATCTCACGATGTGAACTCTTAGAGACTTGAGAGCTAAAGAAAATATATCATATATAATGTTAATCTCCCACTGGAATGTTCTAATGGATAGGGTATATTTATTTGCTTAGGTATATACTAGCTAAAACATCCCAAGTCTAGGTGAATTTTCCAAGTATAACGATTATAATTGGATTTTTACCTACGACGTCTAAGTGATAAAACTATTTTATTACCTCACATCGCTCACGCATGTTCATAAAATGGGGTTAACAACGCTCAATAGTGTGACTATAATCCTCAGGTAGTAGGTGTTTCGTAAACCGTCAACTTAAGTACCTTCAGCCTTAGACAGAAGTATAGACAGATTGAGTTTGTAACTAAAGTCTTATAAAATAACGACCTATTTTAACTATTAACACAAATTGTTATTAGTTGACCCTAAGTGAGCATGCTTCTTATCTTTGTTATAGATTTTAAAAGTCAACCCATTTTATAACACTTTATAAAATTATAAACATGCGATGACATACATCAAGCATTCCATATTTTAATATAGCAATTATATTAAATATATGAAACCCTAAATCATGCATAATATATATTATAACATATTATAACATACTTTCAATGCATGATACATGCTTCCTATGGTAGGATTTTAAATCTACATTGCATACTTTATGCACATACAAGATTAAATTTAATTAGACATACATTCATAATGCATTAAATAATTAAAACAAATTGAAATGGATTGGTTTTGGCATCCCAAGCATGCAAACAAAATAATTATTACATTAATAATCAAAAAAATAAAATCCAAAGCCTCTAGACCGCTTGAACCAACCTGAACCACATGAACCAGACCTTTAGGGCTTCAAAATGGGTTGAACCAGTCAAAACCATATTGAACCAGACCTCCAAGACCTGAACCGGTCAAATTGGTTCAGTTGAACCGTCAAACGTTTGGTGTGCGCGCGAACAAGGTTGGGATGAGCAGCGTTGCAATGCTCCATCTCAGCATTGCAATGCCATAGAATAACACCTTCATTTCTGGTCTGGCTAAAGAGCATTGTTGCAACGCTGTGAAGGTAGCATTGTAACACTGTCTGACAGAAGCTTCAATTTTGAAATTATGCAACTAAGCATGCTTCAGATTTTTTTCGATTATAACCTAATTGCAACTCTATTTACTCTACTAAAATTGCAGACTCTTAATTACACGTTAAGACCCATAAACAAAGAGCGATTTACAATAATTACTTGCAAATTGAAGGAAAATTTAGATACCAAAACCAAAATTCATCCATTTCATGCAACTCATGAAAAACACCCGCCATACTAAAATTAACGTAAATTGAGTGCTTAAAACATGCTTTGATACCAATTGATGGAGTTAACATTCAAAAAATGGAAGCAATTTAGGATCTAAGCACTCCAACTACATCAATTTTAGCTAATTAGCATGCATGTTCATGGTTTTAGTATATTAGGGTTTTAAGTGGATACATTTGATGATTCTCCCAAAGTGATTGAATTCACCACGAGTTTCTTCTTCAATTTCTATAGTAGACCACCATAAGTGTCTTCTCTACTAATCTCAAGCCTTAGATTGAGAGGTAGAACTCAAATTGAGAGAGAATTAGGTATGAATTTGGAGTTTGAAGTGAAGAAAGAAAACCAAAAATTTTTCTTTTGAATTCTGATTGCATAGTTATTTTCAGTCAAATAAATCTCTATTTATTCAACATTAACATGCAAATAAGTGAATAATGGAGATTGAGACCCAATCTTCCATTCAATTGAGTGGATTAGGTATAGGAAAAGTTGGAAAATTATCATAAAATCAAAATAAAATGAAACTCTAAAAAACTTAATTTTGAATTTTGAATTTCTAAATTATATAAAATACTTAATTTTAAATAAAAAATTATTTAAAAATTAATTTAATATCAAATATTTAATTAATAAAACACCTAATCCATACATGAATCACTATTCATGGATTTGATATTTAAATCAAAGTTATACATTTCCATCTCTTCAATTCTGTTCAATTTGATAATTAAATGTTTGATTATATCGAATATAATAATCCAGACCCTAAACCGAATTTGAACATTTCAAATCCTCTCAACATGCTATTATAAGTTTATTCCTTTTACGAGCTAGTAGAGAGACCTAAAGGACCTACAGATCATTAGCTCTGACGATTTAAGATTAATTGGCTAAACTCTATAAACCGAATTAATCAATATTCGCTAACTACTGATACATACCACTATAGCTCAGTAGTTGCACTCTCTTCACTATAGATATATTTCTGTTTATTTGATTTAACCATAATCAGTAAGTCGATCCTTCATAGGTTGTTCGTATTCACAGTTAGGTCAAGATTATCGTTTTACCTCTTTATACATCTTGTTTCTTAAGTCTCCACTGATCCTCTAATGAACAATTGGTTTATGGTGCTACCAAAAAACTGAATCTCTTTCAGCCACAAGAGGGTGGGGCCCCTTTGTTCAAGACTAGGAGTCAGTACTTAAGAGAATAACCTATCTGCTAACCCTAAAATGGATAGGACTGAATTCTGTCTTGTAGAACTATGTCCTCGACTATCTATCCAATCTTACCCCTAAAATAGGAGGCTTATTGAGCGATGATGTTGAACCACTCTCACCTATGCAGATTAAAGGATAATCCTGAATAAATATGAGTTCATAGTTAGCTCAAGATTAAGATCGAGTTATCTCAGGTCAACGAATTGAAATAGTCAGTTTTAATAGTAAATGGTTGTTATAAACAAAAAGTGACTATTTCGTGGTCCGATTTTATGCAAACATCCTTTACATAGGATGCCCCTACTCATATGTCTTCACATGAATAATTACGAGATCACATTGTTTGTATTAATATACAAAACGGGTCGCATCCATAATGTTCGCAGGATAAGGTACCTAACCTTATCCAAATACTTATAGACCTTTTTGGCTATATATTGAAACTTGATCTTCTTTTATGTGTCTACATAAAGTTTAAGTTATAATGTTATAGCCATGGGTTAGTTTATTGGATTTAGGAATAAACAAAATTCAATAACACTTCTACTGAAAGAAATCTCAATGAAATCATTATTGTGAATAAAATATGTTTAATGTTTATACTTGCAAGTTTTAGGACATTCCCAACCAGACAACCTCTCTTATCCACAATCTGAGAGTTATCTCGCCTTCCAAAAGCATGATAGAGTATATTAACATGCAGCGGAGAAAATCAGAATCAATAAGCACTCTAATTATACTTAATTTGATTTTAAAACATGCTTCAAAGTAACTATTACAGAAGACGATTTGCTAAATACAATATCTTTGATGAATCCTCTTCAATTCCAACTGTGTTCCATGTAAAAGTGCTTCAATCGACAAGTAGACCACCACGAAGATCTTCTCTACTATTCTCTTGCAAGGAATGTGTGGTGGAAACACTAAATTGAGCTGGATATTATGAAGATATGAAGAGGATTTTGGTTTCTACAGAGTTCTTCAAGAAGTTTTGGAAAGCTTAAAACACTTCAATTTATAAAGCTTTCATCGTGCAAATTTATAGCTTGCATGAAGGCCAGCTCCTACTTCATGGAGAAAATGGAATTGGATGAATAAGGTGCCTTTCACTAGTTGGAAATCTCCACCTTGATTTTTGTTTTCAAATTAGTTTTTCCAAAAATTGATTTCTAAAACCACTTTTTTAAGTAAACTAATTTAATTCGATTTATTATATATATATATATATTTAATTAATTAATTTTTCAATAAAACTAATTAATTAAACCTTTTAATTAATTTTGTTAATTTAATGTCTAATATTAAATTAATAAAAGACCAATTCCACTATAACGAAATTAATTTTATACAATTAATAATTAAATCATATTTTAAACATTATTCGATTTTCCAATTTCGTTTAATTTCGATGAAATTAAACATTTCAATTGTATCGAATACAATGAATAGAAACCCTAACTGAATTTGAACATTTCAAATTCTAAACCCTAATTTTAAATCTCATCGAGATTACTCAATTTACTAATCCAAATTACGAGCTAGTAGAGAGAACTTATGGACCTACAGATCATGAGCTCCAATGACTTGTAATTGGTTAAACTCTTTAAACCGAATTAATTACTATTTGTTAACTACCAAGACATTCCATTATAGCTCGATAGTTGCACTCTTCTCACTGTAGATATATTTCTATCCATTTTAACCATAATCAGTAAGTTAATCCTTCACAGGTCATTCATACTTATAGATGGGTTAAAGATTACCGTTTTACCCCTATAAATACATCTTGCTCCTTAAGCTCCCACTGATCCTCCATTGAACAATTGATTTATAGTCCAACTTATAAATCATAACCATTTCTTCCATGAGAGGGTGGGGCCCCGTTGTTCAAGATAAGGCATCAGGACTTAAGAGAACAATCCATCTGCTAACCCTAAATCGAGTAGGAGTGAATTCCATATTGCAAAGCTATATCCCCAACTATCTATCTGGTCTTATCCCCAAAATAGGAGACTTATTGAGTAGTGTTGTTGGCTACTCTCACCTGTGCAAATCAAAGGATAATCATAGGAGTTAATAGTTAGCTAAGGATTAAGATCGAGTTACCTTAGGCCATTGAGTTTGAGATAGTCAGTTCTAACAGTAAACGGTTGTTATAAAGAAAAGTGACTATGTCGAGGTCCGGTCTTATGCAAACTCATTGCACAGGATACCCCACTCACATGTCTCTACATGAATGATATTTGGATCACATCATTTGTATCAGTATACAAAATGGGTCGCATTCAATCGTGTCACCAGGATGAGGTACCCAATCTCATCCATATACTTATAAACCATTTTGGCCACATACTAAAACTTGATCCATTTTTATGTCACCACATAAAGTTAAAGTATTCATGTTGTAGCCATGGATTCGTTTATTGGATATTCATAAAAGAATGCAATATGAATAGTAATTTATTAAATAAAAAAATAAATATTTTTATTAATAAATAAAATATGTTAACAACATTTACGAATTGCGAGTTCAAGACATTCCCAACAAAGCATTCTTTAGAAATTAGTTTCCTTGTTTTGCTTTCTTGGCTTTCTTCTCCGCAAGATACTTTGGACAGTTTCTTTTCCAATGCCCGCCTCGTTGCAGTAGAAACATTTTCCTTTATCTGCAACTTCAACCTTGCCTTTGCGGCCAATAGGAGCCTTCCCTTTCCCCTTATCATTTTTCATTGGAACATTCTTGTTCTTAGAAGAAGAAGGGTCAGACTTTGTCCTAGATGACGATCCTCTATAGACTTTATTCATGGTGACAACATTTACCTCTGCTTTTTATCCCTTAGTTTTCAAGAGGGACTGATAATTTTGAAGCTTGTTGAGAATAGTAGTCAAGTTATATTCTATTTTGTTCATCATCGCATTGGTGCGGAATTGCAACAAGCTCTTCGAAAGAGACTTTATAATAAAATTGACTTGACTCTTTTCATCTATGACAACTTCATTTACTGCTGCCACATTGAAATGAACCATCATGTCTAGGACATGTTCTCTAACAGAGGTCTCTTATTTCATACGGCAGTTATAAACGTACTTCATGACATCATGTCTAAGACAGAAGGACAACTGTTCAAACATCCTCCATAAAGATTCCATAATATATTTAGCGATACACATACCATCGTGTTTCTTGGCCAAGTATGGGTGAGAGTGGCCAGATCGCCGACTCAACAAGCCTACCATCTTGGGGATTTATCTGATCGGGGATCTTGGAACACAGCTACACAAGAAGGAATTCACTCCTTCCCTAATGTCGAGGTAAGTAGATAAATTGCTCCCTTAAGGGCTGATTTCAAGGCTTAAGGTGGTCATAGTTGGACTATGATTTATTATTCATTAGAAGAATGGATGGTACTTAAGGAGTTAGATGTAACTATAGGGGTAAAACGATAATTTTTGCCCAACTGTACCTACGAGCAATTTGTGAAGGGTTATCGTACTTTTGACTGGTTAAATCCAATGGACGCAGAAATATATTTGTAGTGCGAAGAGTGCAGCTGTCGATCTTTAGTAGAGTGACTGACAGTTAACGAATAATGAATAAATTAATTAAAGAGTTTAATTAATTATTCACGTACCGTTGGAGCTTCAAGCTACAGGTCCATGAGGTCCCCTCTATAGCTTAACGGGAATTAATGAGAATTAATTTTTTGATTAATTTGAATTGTTCAAATTAATTGAGGAAATTAATTGCATGTGATATAATTAATTTAATCTAATTAAATATGATACAATTACCTATAATGTATTTGATACATTATAATATAAAGTATATATGAGAGGAAATAAATTTCTGAATATGATTCAAATATTAATTAAGTGAATTTAATTCATATAATTAGACTTAATATAAATGAGATTTATATTAAATATCGTTGTTGAGAGAATTATGCTATAGGTTATATTGTATTGGATACAATATTAAACTATAGGTTATATGTTATATTTGTTATAAACTATAAGTTATATGTTTAGACTTTAATAAATAGTTTAATATATATTATATGATAAAATAACTATCATATATATAGATTAAAATTTTTATTAAAGTTAATTTATTTTATTAATTTTATTTAAAAAAAACAATAAGAGTACGAAGAGTGGTTGTTATTCTTCTTCTTCATGGAAAAAATTACAGAAGAGTTTTGTAACGTTCCTCTCAAGCTTCCCCAATCTCTTGCTCTCATCTCTCTAAAAATCCCTCTTCCAAAATAGCCAGAGTTATACTCCTCTTGGATTCTACCAAAAACTTGTTCATTGCTATCGTGATTCGAGTTGGGAGTGTGTTGTATAAAATAAATCGACAAAAGTAAGTTCTAAGTATAAGTGATGTGTTTAGCTTTGATGCGTTTAGTAATTGTAACTTGTTGGTGCATTAAAGATATGCAACAGAATGCACAACACTCCTATTAATGACGTTCAAGTTTTCCCAAACCAGACCCAAGTATAAATCTAATTTAGGTTCCTAGCAAGTCCAGGGTCGAACTCAGGGATTCAGTTAACAAACGCAGACCTCGCGTTGCAGCTATTGTAGGGGGTTTCCTAAATGAATGAGAGAAATGTGTTATTTACACTAAAGTGTTGTGCCTGTGCAAGAAGATACAAAAGAGTTGAGTAGTGATTAAATGGATCATGCGAAAATGGATTTTAATGTAAGTGATATGTGTCGGTCTAAGATGAGTGTACACAAACCAGAATGTGATATGGATGAGATGGGATGATTTGCTCATCTTTTTTTATGCATCTTTATTCAACACTTCTCAATGCGAACAACATACAAAACCTATCTCTAGGATGCATGCGTCTAACACAGAATGCAATAGACACCAGTAAGTCTATCTCTAGATGTACTAGGAGTCCTACTTGATGCAACTTAGTTATTCTCTCAAACAATCTAAGTTAAAGATACTTTTACCAATTGATCAAGTTGGCTTAAGCGTTGAAATGAAGTATTGCATAAAGTATAAATGCATTCAAAATAAACAAGAAATAAACAATGGAAAAATGTGATGGATTAAATATATGAATTTATAAAGAAGAAAAGTGTCTTTACAAAAGCAATATTCAATCAAATGCAATGAAAGTGATAAATGAGATGAAAGGAACTGAGTCAAGCCACAGAGTACAATCTCTTGTATCTCTTTGGCTCAATTCTGTTGTGTACAATCACTTGTATAGGAGTTGGACGAAGTGTCTTTCTTAAGCTTGGCTTCCTCTACTCCTTGACCGGCGATGGTGGTGGTTCTCAACCCTTCTGATCGTCTCGGCACCACAGCACAGCTTAAACTACGACTACGTTAATTACAGAGAGTGAGAGTCTTGATAAATTTCTATGTACTGTCTCTTCTGTACTCTGGAGGGACTTCATCTATTTATAGGCGTTGGTCATGTCCACTTGAAGAATGGGCAGCATTAAAGTCCATGCCCTGGTCAGCATTAAAGTCCATGCCCTGGTCAGACGCCTGACTCTCGGAAGCTTTTCAGACGCCGCCTGCTGCAGATGCCCATATTGCAAGTGGTGATGTGACACAATCAGCCTGGATAAATGTATCTTTTCTGCATTGAATTCCCTCTGACACATGGCCCATGCGTTAGAGCTTTCCCTGCGGCACTTCTTGATTATGCGTTAGCTTTTTGTAAAGATCCTGCAATACAATGCGTTAGTGCCGCAATATTTAGTAATAAAACTTCTTTTGCATGAGTTTGCTAATGTTTGAGTAATTCCATGCATTTCTACTAAAAATAGGGAGAATTTATCATTAAAAACCTTAGTTGTTCCAACTTAAGAGCAAAAATAACTTGTATTTCTACAAGTTATATGGGGAATTCAGTGGAATTCTTATGGTGGTGTTCCTTTCAGTTTGAGGGATTCTTGTTGAAGAACGGTTCTTCAAAGGTAAGAGTTTCTTAAACCCATTTTCTATTTTGTATTTTTTTTAAGCATGTTGTAATTATTGCATAACATGTATGTTTTTTTGCTATAAAATTCATGTTCTGTAAATTTTTTGTTTGGATCTGATCCTGTGTTCCGCTCAAGGACCTCCACTGGTTCCTTCACTTAGGACTTGAGATTGCCCGTTCTAGCAAAGGCATCTCTCTTTCCCACATAAATTATACCTTACAACTCCTTAATGATAATGGTTCTTTCGGTTGTAAGTTGCCTTGTTTACCTCTTAATCCAAACCATAAGCTTTATATTAGTTAAGCTATACTCATGTTATTTCAAAAATAAAAATTTTGAGCTAACATTTTTTTATTATTAAAAATATATGTGTTAGTCAAGCTTCACTTTTTTTTTTGTTTAATTTATTTATTTTTATGTTAGTTAAGCTTAGCTACAACTGTTTAAGTTACACAAGCTGGGAAATTTTTATTTAATAATCTATGTTTTATTTCAAATTATGGAGCTCATAATTATAATACACTTCATTCTTATTATTATGAGGGTGTTTGGCTCACCAACATGAGTTGAGTTGAGTTGGTATAATATACCAACTCATTGTTTGGCCCACCAACATTAAATGTTGGTGAAGTTGAGTTGGTATATTTTATCAACTCACCCCAACTCTCCCTTCTTCCCATGTTTTCAATGGCTCTACCCATCGGTCATTTTCACACTCCGAGAACTAATCCCGAGCTCTGACAACCACCTTCGATGACAACTTTGGTGACCAACTCGGGGCTCCGAAAACCACCTCCGATGACAATTCTGGTGACGAAATTCGGACTACGACAACCACCTCGATGATAGCTCCAGTGACCAACTCCGAGCTCCGACAACCAATTCTGGCCTTCGATAACCACCTTCAGTGACCAACTCCGAGCTCCGACAACCAATTCTGGCCTTCGATAACCACCTTCAGTGACCAACTCCGACGACCACATTCACGCTACCAACTCTGACGGCCAATTGGCTTTGGCAACAAACTTCGATGACCAACTCCAACTAAAAACTCCAATGAAAATCACCTTCGATGATCACCTTTGAACGAGCAACTCCAACAACTAACTCGAGGCTTTGACAACCACCTTTGACGAAAAACTCTGACAACCAACTCTAATAACACCTTCATGTAACTAACTTCGGGCTCTGACAATCACCTTCGACTACAATCTCCAGGAAAAATCATCTTCAATGATCAACTTTGATGACCACTTTCGTTCGACCAACTTCAGAATTCGAAAACCACCTCCAATGAACTTCGACAACCAACTCCAATACATCTTCATGCAACCAACTTTAGGCTATGACAACCACCTCTGACTACAAACTCCAACAAAACTCATCTTCGATAATCAACTTCGACAACCACTTCCGAATACTATAAAACTGATGACTGTTAAAGTATGTTGTAAGGTTGTTGATTATATAGAAAATATTATTTTGTCTACATTAAGTACAATATTTATACGTAAAAATTTGTAAAAAAAAAATATGTTTATTTAATTCAATTCACATATCAAATGAGTGAAGAATATTTAGACGAAAAGTATGTATGTAGTTGAAAAGAATGTAATATATAATAAAAAAAATCATAAAATGAAATTTTTTTCCTGGATAATTTTCTAGTAAAAATTAGTGAAAATTAGAGATTTTTTCTCTAATGATCCTCCAAATTTAGAGGAAATGAAAATGAAGTTGTTGAAGAAATGTAGTGACATTCTATTGGCTATTACGATGATGGGGGAGATTTAATTAAAAAATTCATGACATTGTAAAAACATAGAGCAATAATAGGAAGAAGAAGAAAAAGAAGAAGATGATAATAAAATTCATGGAGAAAAATTAACTAGAATAAAAACTTTTGATTTTTCTTTGGTTTCTCATTTTATTTAAACATATTTCTACAAAAAATGTAATGAGTTAATTGTTGTTCATTGCCTAAAAAAAAAAAGAAAGAAAGAAAGAAAGAAAAATTTTAAAAATTAAAAGAATAAAATTGCAATCCATATTTTATTCAAACAAAGATTGGTAGAATTATTAAATAAAAAAGTTTCATAACAAAAATGGTAATCATAAAATCATATTATTGAATTAAAAAATTTTAAAAAAACTGTATCATATACCCAAATATATGAACTCTACACCCCAAAACAGACATATGGACTCTACAGATATATGAACTCCACAAACATATGAACTCCAGACATCCTATCTCAACTCTACGCCTCGAACAACCCCTATTATTGTTATCGTGCTTCCGAAAGGGAACATTTACAAAGATAATTTTCGTAATTTTAGATCTTTTGATAACAATGATTAAGTTCCACTACGAAAAACCAAAAGAGTGAAGATTTAGAAGCAAGATGTAACCCTAAACGTCGTCCTCCTCCTCCAAATTATTGTAAGTTTTTTTTTAATTATTATTTTACAAACTAATAAAAGCTTCTAATTGTTCGGAAAAAATTACAATTTTTTGTACCTTTTTTATTGTATTTTAGTTCTTATACTTACAATAAATTCAAGGGTTTTTTACATAAAACATCCTCCTTAGCCATATTTTTCAAAATGTTTTTAAGTTTGAATTTTTTCAAGAAAGACTTTTAGTATTATTTTTGGACAAATTTACATTCTTTTATTATTTTTATTTCCGATTTTTCTATATATTTCCTTATTTATGAAGCTGTTCGTAGATTTCAAGAGAAATTTATTTCGTGAAACGTGAACTTTGTATTTGTATTAACTTTGTGGAAAGTGAGTACAATCTCTAATACACAGTATTTTGATGCTTTCAAAACAAACTATAAACTTTAGGCTAGTTGATTTTCTTGAACGATCGACCTTTGGGCTTGATGATCTTCTTGGACGATCGACCTTTGGGCTTGTTGATCTTCTTGGATGATCGGCCTTTGGGCTTGCTGATCTTCTTGGATGATTGGCCTTTTGGCTTGTTGATCTTCTTGGATGATCAGCCTTTGGGCTTGATGATCTTCTTGAATGATCGACCTTTAGGCTTATTGATCTTCTTGGAGGATTAGTGTTCGCATGAGGCTTCTGGAGAAACTTGTTTCGTGGAGTTGAACTTAAGTTGGTGTTGATGTTGATGTTAATTTGATGCGATGTGGTTCGATCTCTAGTACTTGATCAACTGATTCTCTCTCAATTGGGTGAATGTGCTTGACTTGAAGAAGAAAAGCACCGAACGTTCTTGAAGTAGAAGTCTTGGAAGAGTCTTTGGGTCTTCAAGGATCTTCTGTCTTCTAGGAGTGCAGCTTCAAGAGTCTTGAGTCTTCTGCTTGTTGATGAATTCTCTTTGGGCTCTCTGAATGTAGAAAATGTTTGACCTCAGTTTTCAGAAGGCTTGTATCTTTAAAGGATTTCAGTCTTCAAAATCATCTTCAAAGGACTTCAGTCTTCAGGTATGGTCAGCTTCAGGACTCCAAGAGTCTTCTGATTGTAGAGAATTCCCTATAAGCTCTCTGGAGTATAGTGTTGTTGTCCTCCACAAATGAGGAGAACTCCTCTATTTATAGAATTCTCTGCTGAAATTCATGGGTTTGGGCTTGGTCGGTCCATGGGCCTGACTAATTGGATTTGGGCCTTATTTGACATTTTGGTCAAATTAAGCCTATTTATGGGCTAAATTGGACTTTTGGCCCAAATAATAATATCAAATTGGACCAAAGTACTTTTATTCAATCCAACGGTTACGAAGGAAACATGTGGCATCATCGAATTTCGCTAATTTATGTCAGCGACTTCAATTTGGGACAAATGTCAACTTCTAATTAGTCTCGACTTCAATTATTTGGAATTTCGTCATTAATTTAGTTAAGAACTGCTTAACTTAAAACTCTCTATCGGTTGATGTAATCGATGACTGTCTCTCCCTTCCACTGTTTGGTGCTTGTCAGCTCCATCATGCTAACAATACACCTTGTACTGTAGAAGCGGTTCAGGAACTCCCTTTCTAGTTGTTCCCTACTGTCAATCACTTCTGGCTCCAAATCAGTATACCAATCGAAAGCATTTCCTTTTAAGGTACGGATGAACTGCTTAACTAGCTGGTCTCCTCTGGTTCTTGCATTTTCACAGGTTTCAATGAAGTGTGCAACATGTTGTTTTGGATTACCCTTTCCATCGAACTGTTGGAACTTTGGAGGTTGATACCTTGCTGGCATTCTTAGGTTGTCGATTCTCTTGGTGTATGGCTTGGAGTACATAAAGGAGGTTTGCAACAGTCTTTCGTACTGAGCTCTTATGGAGTTTGTGATTATATCCTGGAGCTATTGAACTGACAGAGAGGCAACAGAGGTGGATTGTGGTGGCTGACTTTCCTGCAAGACAGTCTTTCCTTTGTCATTGGCTTTTGTAGCTGGGGATTGACTTAATTTAGCAGTATCTCAAGCCTGTATCTGATCTCTTAAAGCAGCGATTTCATGATCTCGCTCTTCTACAGCCTTCATTAGGAGATTTATCTTTACCTCAATCTCTGCCATGGTCGACTCAATCGTTACATCAGTCACCATGATAGACATTACATCAAAATGTGATTCTTTATCTGATAGATCAGTAACAGAAGCATAGTTTTCAAA
The DNA here is from genome assembly GCF_009727055.1 of Benincasa hispida. Lineage (NCBI taxonomy): Eukaryota > Viridiplantae > Streptophyta > Magnoliopsida > Cucurbitales > Cucurbitaceae > Benincasa > Benincasa hispida. The sequence continues at coordinate 30,814,802 of NC_052356.1, forward strand.
TAAGGGATTTTCTCTGATGACGATCTCGCCTTTAGGAAATTCTATTAGCTGGCCCCAGATTTCCTCCGTGATAACAGAGCTTATGTAAATGTTGCTTGCGAAGGTAGCTTTGAATGCAACTTTCTTTGGTGCCATCTGTAGATTTCTTGACTCGGATGACGAGAGAGAGATGAGAGGTAGAGATGTCCCACTAGGCATGCCAATTTGTTCGCACGAGATTTCAAGAGAAATTTATTTCGTGGAACTTAAACTTTGTATTTGTATTAACTTTGTGGAAAGTGAGTACAATCTCTAATACACAGTATTTTGATGCTTTCAAAACAAACTATAAACTTTAGGCTAGTTGATCTTCTTGAATGATCGGCCTTTGGGCTTGATGATCTTCTTGGACGATCGGCCTTTGGGCTTCTTGATCTTCTTGGATGATCGGCCTTTGGGTTTGTTAATCTTCTTGGATGATCGGCCTTTGGGCTTGGGTACTTTTATTCTATCCAACAGTTACGAAGGAAACATGTGGCATCATCGGATTTCGCCAATTTATGTCTGCAGCTTCAATTTGGGAAAAATGTCAACTTTTAATTAGCCTCGACTTCAATTATTTGGAATTTCGTCATTAATTTAGTAAATGATGTGGCAATTTGCGATCGGTCCAAAATTTCTCATTCAACAAAAGCTTTCTTAATAATGGGGAGAATAATTGCATTTATTGTGGAGAGAGGAAATGTATTTAATATAATTTTTTAACATTTTCAAATAGAGAGAGAAAACTGTTTATTTATTTTATTTAGAGAGAGAAAATGCATTTATGAAATTTTATTTTCCATTTTCATTGGTTTCATGTATTGTTTTCTTTTTTTTTTTCGGATTCATGGTTATTTAAAATATACCTCAGAACATTTTGTTAGGTATTTGAAAATATTATAATAAATATTTGAAATATACCACAGTATATAAATTAGAGATTGATTCAATTATTGACATAAATCATCGTTTTGTTTTTCTTGTTGATTTTGTATATCATGTAAAATATTCCATTGTTTGTTCACTTGTGCATGTAATATATTCCATTGTTTATTTAGAAACATTCTAAAAATATATGAAATATACTAGTAAATATATTTGATATCTACTCAAATATTCATGGTTATTTGGAAATATACCTAATAACTCAAACATGTTTTGATATGTATGTCAATATATATTTCATTGTTTATTTGATGTATATATCCCAAATATTATGATATATATGCGTTTCGAATTAGGTATTGATATTCGTTGCTCTTATATGTATGTCTCTATACCTTGGAATATTATTTTAAATGTTTGCAAATATTCAAACCATTATATGAAATATACTAGTAAGATGGTAAAACATTTATAAATATTCCAACATATTTTTAAATATACTAGTAAAATGATTTATACATAAATATACCATAGTTTAGATCCATGGTTATTTTTAAATATACGTGAGAACATTTGCCTTAGATGTTTGCAGATATTATAAACAATATTTGAAATATACTAGAAAGATTGGAAACAAATATATATAAAGCATAGTATATATATAAAAAAAAATCACCCTCTATATCATAGTATATATAAAGAAAATCACCTTATATATCGAAAAAGAATATATATATATTACAGTATATATAAAAAAACTACCCTATAATCAAAAATGAAAAATCACCATACGATAGTATATATATATAAAAAAAAACCCATATGACTATATATATCATAGTATATATATAAAACAATCACCCTATATATCATTATCGATCGTCATCATCTAGAACCCCACGCAAATGGTTCATCTCGCGTTGGATCTGTTCGCCCCATGCCAAAAAAATAGCCCACGCGGGATCTGCTTGCCTATGCTGGAAAAATAACCCCACATCGGATCTCCTAATTATTGAGGTTGGTGTCCTAAATCTCGTAGGGTCATGTAGTTTGTAATTGTAATGTACAAACATCTTATTTACTTAATAAAATATATGGTGTTTTTATTTAATTTTAGTTACATTAACCACAAACCAATAAACTATGATCCAAAGTTATCTTGTAGCTTCAACATGTATGTAGAGAAATACGGGTGGATCATGTTTAAGTGATAACCTAAATGGTCTGTAGTAGATGGATAAGGCTGGATACCTTATCCTGGTGACACTACAAGTATGACCCACTTTGTAGATGTTACAGTTGTTGTAAAGTGCTACAAATGATCTGATTTTGATCATTCATATGGAGACATTTGAGTAGGGATATTCTATACAAAAGAATTTGTATAAGACCGAACCACGAAATGTTTAGTCTCATTATATAAAATTGTTCATAATAAAGACTTACATTTCACTAGGATGACCATAGGTAATATGATCTGAATCCTGAGTGAGTTGTGAATCCCTGCCTATGAAGGTGGTCATTTGATTTGTATGGGTGAGAGTGGCTAGATCGCCGACTTAACAAGCCTACCATTTTGAGGATTCGTCTAATTGGGGAGCTGGGAACATAGCTTCACAAGAAGGAATTCACTCCTTCCCCAACATTGGGGTAAGTAGATAAATTACTCCCTTAAAGACTGATTTCGGAACTTGAACAATGGCACCACACTCTCTCCTAGCTCGATAGAGATTTGATCATAGTTGGACTATGATTTATTGTTCATTAGAGGGATCAGTGGTACTTAAAGAGTTAATTGTAACTACAGGGGTAAAATGGTGATTTTGGCCCAATGGTACTTACGAGCAATTTGTAAAAGGTCATCATATTATTGACTAACTATATCCAATGGACACAGATATCTGTAGTGGGAAGAGTACAGTCATTGATTCTTAGTGGAGTACCCGACAGTTAATGGATATTGAATAATTTAATTATAGAGTTTAACTAATTATTCACATACCATTGGAGCTTGAAGCTACAGATCCATGAGGTTCCCTCAATAGCTCAATGGGAATAAATGAGAATTAGTTTTTCGATTAATTTGAATTGTTCAAATTAATTGAGGGAATTAATTATATATGATATAGTTTATTTAATTTTAATTATAGATGGTATAATTACTATAATGTATTTGATACATTTTAATATAAAGTATATTTGAGAGGAAATAAATATTTGAATATGATTCGAATATTTATTATGTGAATTTAATTCATTTGATTAAATTTAATATAAATAGGATTTATATTAAATACCATTGATGAGAGATAGAAACTATATGTTATATTATATTTGATGTGAGCATGCTGCAAATTCATTAGATGCATAATTTTTGTATGTGTTTGCTGTAAATTTAATATTCTATAAATTTTGGGTTTGGGTTTGATCCCATGTTCTGCTTAAGGACCTTCAGTGGTTCCTTCAATTATTATCAGAGCGGGGTTTTGGCCAAATTTTTTTTAAAAAAAATTGAAATAATTTTACAATTTTTGGTGGGATTTAATCATTCATGCATTCTTTATAATCATATGATGAATGTTGTTTGCAATTATGGATGATTTACGAGATCAGGCATTTAGTTTATTACTTTGGATTTACAAAATTGTTTTGTAGGGGCCCATGTTTTGGGGCATTAAATCGTTATCCAGTAATTTTTTTTGAGTCATTTGGAAAGTTCCCAGCCAAATTCTGGAGAAAACGAGGGGAAATTCGATGAAGTTTCAAAGGAGTTTGAAATAGTACAGTGGGCAACTTTACTGTAGCGTCAAAACGTTGTGCCATAGCATTGCGACGTTATGATGCTGTGGATGTTGATCTTCTCCGTAGCGTCGCGTGCTAGGGCACGACGTTGTGATGCTTCAAGACGGAGAGGACACGTGGTTCTACCCCGGTTCGCATGCGATTTGTGGTCTGTTGGTTCGATTCAATTCGTGGGTTCTTTGGTTCGAGTTGGTTGGGTTCTTCTGGACCGGTTCATGGCTAGTTCGAGCAATTCATGGTCTGGTTTGGGCAGTTTAAGGCTCGATTCACTCGTTTTGAGCCTGATGGCTATTATCTTGTAATAGTTAAATTTAATCTCTTTTAGGTGTCCAATCCCGATCCGTTAATTGTTTTTAAATTATGCATGTGATGTATGATTTATAATTTATTATTATATGTCATAATGTATGCCATATAGTATAAAATCCCACATTTAATTTCATGCATCATTTATTTATAAACGTTGTAATATATTTTTAGTTGCATAATTTAATTTTATAGCATGCACATGCATCATATAGTATAAATGTTATAATATATGCATGCATGCATGCGTTAATAACATATATATGCATCATTTATATTACAAAAGTTATAATATATAGTATGAATGTATGTTTTGAATTGTGTTATTAATAATTTCATTACATACTATGTTTTGAATTATGTTATTAATAATTTCATTACATACTATATTTTGAATTATGTTATTAATAATTTCATTACTTTGGTATATAATTGTTATGTATGTTAGTAATGAAATGAAATTGCATGAAGTTTGTAACCAGTGTAATTTATAATTATTATAAATTTACCAAAGTATGCTTTACTTGCAATGTATGGTTTTAATTTATTTCTTTTTCTTAGTTATAACAAAATGAAATTAGAAACTAAAATCAATAATAAGGAATTGCATGCAAAATTTAGGTTAAAGTCATTTTTTAAAATTGATTTAAAATATGATTCATATAGACCTAAGATCACTTTTCTAATGAGATTAGATATCTAGTTCAATCTTTTAATCAGTTTAATAGGATTAAATTGGTTATAATTAAAAGATTAACATTATAACAAATGTATCCATAAGAGACCTTTTGTCTAAAGCTAGTTCTGTCTAGGCTGGGATATTTAAGTTGACTTAAATGTAACACCTCTACCTAGGAATTCACCTGGAAAGGCAAATTAGATAGATTTGTTACAAGTATGCAATGTTTGATTAAGTTTGTTAAGTGTTTAATAAATCTTAATGAAAAATTTGTTTAACTATCCAAAACAAGTGTTGTTTTTTTTATCAAATTAAACAATCACTTAGTTAAAATCAGTAGCCGAATTTTTCTAAGTTAATTAACCCTAGGTATAACACTCAATGGGAAGAAAATGGGTATATGATACTTCATTTTTCCTATTCACGTTTCTCCCTATGAGTTCACACCGTGAGATCTATACTCGACTTCGAGGCACCTTAAGTGTCTCCCTATGGATGGTGTTTGTATAGATCAATATCAAGGTGAATGGAGAGAGTGTTTATAGTCATTGGGAGCGGTATGTGTGACAACTCATCCTTCGGTCTCTCTCATTAGTTTGAAGTAAAGTTTCATGCACGGCCTCGTTGCACCTTGAGTGTCCCCCTATGTATGTCATTTTTGCATGACACTTTATTCAAACTCCGACAATGGATAGGGTTACTTTAGTTTTATGTCCCAATCGGTTTTTCCCTACGGTTGACTTATTGGGGCGGAACTCTAGAATCTAAAATGAGAGGTTACACTTACAAGAAATGTTAAGCGAGTTTTAACAATTTCTGGACCAAACAATGGTGACTAATAGTTACAATAACAAGGGGTTGTTTTTTCTATTGGTTGAGATTGCCTCATTCTAGTAAAAGGGCACTTGATCACCCTACGGTGGCTTTTGTCCTACCTCATTGAAACATCATTGCAAAATAGATGTCACTTAGGGTACATTAGATTATTTTGTTAAAAAGTGATTCATTTTTCTAAGTGGTTTAATGAAAATAGACTAATATACATAATTTATATGGTTTCAGCAAACATATTCACAATGACTTCCGCAACTCATAATTTACTCGCCACTGAAAAATTAACGGAGGCGAAAAATTACACGTCTTGAAAAAATACGATCAACACAATCTTAATCATCGATGAACTTCCTTTTATCCTAATGAGGACCGTCCTCCCATTCAGCTTTAAATGCTGCTTGAAAAGTTCAAGAAGCATACAAGCGATGGACACGGGAAAACGAGAAGGCCCGAGCGTATATCTTGGCAAGTCTTTCCGAAGTCTTGGCCATGAAGCATAAACCTATACTCACGACCCGTGAGATTATGGAGTCCCTGAGGGAATGTTTGGACAACCGTCCGTATAGCTCAAGCACGACACTCTCAAACATAACTTTAATGCCCGTATGCAAGAAGAGGCATTTGTTCGAGAACAGTTCTCAACATGATGGTCCACTGCAAGGTGGTGGAGAATAATAGACTAATATACATAATTTATATGGTTTCAGCAAACATATTCACAATGACTTCCGCAACTCATAATTTACTCGCCACTGAAAAATTAACGGGCGGAATTACACGTCTTGAAAAAAATACGATCAACACAATCTTAATCATCGATGAACTTTCTTTTATCCTAATGGAGGACCGTCCTCCCATTCCAGCTTTAAATGCGTGCTTGAAATGTTCAAGAAGCATACAAGCGATGGACACGGGAAAACGAGAAGGCCCGAGCGTATATCTTGGCAAGTCTTTCCGAAGTCTTGGCCATAAAGCATAAACCTATACTCACGACCCGTGAGATTATGGAGTCCCTGAGGGGAATGTTTGGACAACCGTCCGTATAGCTCAGGCACGACACTCTTAAACATAACTTTAATGCCCGTATGCAAGAAGAGGCATTTGTTCGAGAACATGTTCTCAACATGATGGTCCACTGCAAGGTGGTGGAGATGAATGGATCTGTCATCAATGAAGCCAGCCATGTTAGCTTCATTCTGGAATCTTTACTTGAAAGTTTCCTTCAGTTACGTAGCAATATTGTTATGAACAGGATTGACTACAGATCACCTTGATGATGGTCCACTGCAACCTGACCATCTTGCTCAATGAGCTACAGACCTTCTAGTCCTTAATGAAAACCAAGGAATAGAAGGGTGAAGCAAATGTTTCTTCATCCTCTAAGAAGTTCTACAGAGGTTGGACCTTTGGGACGAAGTCTATTCCTTCTTCTTCCGGCACCAAAATTTGGAAGAAGAAGAACAGTGGAAAGGGGAAGCTAACCCACCAACTGCTACCCAAAAGGGCAAGTTACAAAGAGAATCCGTTATCATGACAACGAAGAGGGACATTGGAAGAGGAACTATCCCAATTATTTGGCGAAAAAGAAGTCCAAGCAAGGTAAATATGATTTGCTTGTTTTGGAAACATGTTTAGTGGAGAATGATGATTCGGCCTGGATAATTGATTCGGGCGCCACTAACCACGTTTGTTCTTCATTTCAGGGAATTAGTTCCCGGTGGCAATTGGAAGCTGGGGAGATGACGATACAAGTCGGAATTGGTCACGTCGTCTTAGTTGTGATAGTGAGAGGTCTCCAGCTGATTTTACAGAATAATTATATTTTACTAGAAAATATATATGTAGTTCCTGGTTTGAAGAGGAACTTAATCTCTGTAAAATGTTTGTTAGAACATTCTAATTGTATCAACTTCTCTATAAATAAAGTGTTTATTTCAAAGAATGGTGTTAATATTTTTTCTGCAAATTTAGAAAACAATATTTATGTGCTAAGACCGTTAGCAACTAAACCCCTCTATAACACTGAATTGTTTAAAACTACAGCAACTCAAAATAAAAGACTTGGAATTTTTCTTAAAGAAAATGCCTAACTTTGGCACCTGAGATTAGGACACGTCAATCTCAATAGGATTGAGAGGTTGGTGAAGAATGAACTTCTAAGTGAGTTAAAAGAAAATTATTTACCTGTGTGTGACTCATGCCTTGAAGGAAAAATGACTAAAAGATCTTTTACTGGAAAAGCTCACAAGGCCAAAGAACCCTTAGAGCTAGTGCATTGAGACCTTTGTGAATGTAAAAGCAAGAGGAGGGTTTGAATTTTTCATCACCTTTACTAATGATTGTTCAAGATATGGGTATGTTTATTTTATGTAACATAGTCTGAAACCTTTGAAAAGTTCAAAGAATTTAAGGCCAAATTTGAAAATGCATTAAATAGAACAATTAAGACATTTCGATCTGATCGAGGTGGAGAGTATTTGGATCTTACATTCCATAACTATTTGATAGAGAGCATGCAATTGTATCCCAACTCTCAGCATCTAGTACACCTCAGCAGAATGGTGTATTAGAAAAGAGAAATTGAACCCTGTTGGACATAGTTCGATCTATGATGAGTTACGCTTCCTTACCTAATTCGTTTTGGGGTTTTGTAGTACAGACTGCAGCGTATATTTTGAATCGTGTTCCGTCCATGAGTGTTACAAGAACGCCTTTGGAGTTATGGAATGGTCGTAAAGCTAGTTTACATGATTTCAGAATCTGAGGTTGCCCAGCACATGTGCTTGAGGTATATCTCAAGAAACTGGAGCCTCGTTTGAACTATGCATATTTGTAGGTTACCCCAAAGGAATGAGAGGTGGTTACTTCTTCGACATTAAAGAAAATAAGGTGTTTGTGTCGACAAATGCTACTTTTCTGAAAAAATACCACATAAGGGAGCACAAGTCTCACAATAAGATTGTGTTGTATAAACTTTCCAAGGAATCTACTGAACCTTCAAGAGTTGTTGAAGAACTTGATACTTTAACAATGTTGAACTTGGATCATTTAATAGGTCAAATCCACCTCAAGTGTTGAGGGAGCCTTGATGCAGTGGAACCTTGTATTCAAAATATACAATCGGAAATCTTTCTAAAATCTATAATGATAACGAAAATTTTGTCAAAATTATTAGTTGGTCAAGTATCGTATGACTTGTTTGTCTTCAAAACCTTGCATATGAAAGTTGAACTAATCTAAAATAATCCTAAAATCTACTTCATTGGGGAAAAAAATTGGAAAAGACTCTTTGGAACAGACTTCAATAGTAGTCGGCCAATTTAAAAACTCATGCTATTTTGAAAATTTTGGGCGTTAGACGTTGTCTCAATGTTGTCCTACTAGGTTCAATGGTTGCAATACTTCTTCTCTAGGTTTGGAAGCTCAAATTTATGCTTAATTGGCCCAAATAGCACATATTACAAAGGTTAAAAATACTATTATGGTCCTTGTAATTTCATACTTGTTTTATTTAGGCCCTATGCCATTTAAAATCCAATTTCAGTCCCTATACAAAAAGCTCAAAAACAGTCCCCACCGTTAATATTTGTAGTTACTTTAATGTTAAAATGTGTCGGAAAGAGTTATTTTATCTCTATGTTCTTCTTCTGGTCTGGCCTTTTTCTCAAATGAAGAACTCTGATTCTCCGGTGAGAGGGCTACCCCACCCTCTACACCTATTGCAGATCGATTCATGCATGCAACTTGATTCGGGACAGACTCAGAGCCTCTTGATTCTTCGAAGCTCTCATCGATTCCTCTACAATAAGCTCCACAAGCTTGCTGTGTGGTTGTAATCTTCCACTCTCAGAGAAATTGGGAGTTTAATCGGCGGTGAGAAGACTTTGGTGAAGGTTATGGGAGACTAGAGGAAAGGATTTGAGGTTTTGATGAAGCCGGCGGCCATGGACGCCATTGCAAGTGAACACCTGAGGTCAGGGCCAACCTCTGGCTTGGTTCTGGTCTTCTCTGTTTCTTCAGCAAAGAGGTTTTCAAATAATTAATGGCACTAATAAGTTTCAGTCCCAGTTGTGTTTCTCTTGGACGTAAATTCTAAATTCTACGCTCAGTTTTTCAATCAAAGATAGGATGTTGTTTGGCATAGTTCAATTGAATTAAACTTCATTGGACAAATCCTTCATATTTCATATTTTCTTTGAATGAACAAAATTAATGATAAACTATTGAGTTGTTCCAACGAAAGAAAGTGGAGAAGAAGAGAATGGGAGAAACGAAGCAAAAAGAATGAGAAGGAAAGAGAAAAAAAAGGCTCGAGGGGAGAGGAAATAATTAGCATAGGCCTATTTTAACGTTAAACTAGCCTAAATCTAACTATGGGGACTCTTTTTGAGCTTTTTAGAAATGTACGGACTAAAATTGGATATTTAATGGTATGAGGACTATAATAGAACAAATACAAAAGTATAAAGACTAAAAGAGTCTTTAACGTATTATAAACAAAATCACCAAGTTGGCACCAATTATTGCCCAAATTACACAACGAACAAATACGTATGTTAAAACACTATAACCAGTTGCAGAAAAGGAAAAATGGTGAAGGTTTGGAGAAAGCGTGCCAATTTTGAAAGAAAATTGTGAAAGTTGATGGATAAGGGATAAACCATGACGACTTTAAATTGTCATCAAAAGGAACCTTTAATACCGATTCTAAGCCGTCAACAAAACCAATATAATGGACTTTTCTTAGTTTGCATTTTAGATTTCTTATAAAAGCACAATAAGCAATTCCAGAAATAAGAATCACTGCTTCATGCATTGGATGAAGTTAGTTATGAATAAATCTATTTCGAATCACTTTTTTAACACACGTTGATTTTCACACTATTTAAAATCAGTAACATTAATGTTCGACAAGTGGTTAAATATTTTGTTTATTTAAATAAAGAAAAGAAAATAAAGTGGAAACATGTTGGGTTGGAAAACTTTGAAGACATCATTTATGAACAATGTCAATTTTCGGATGTTAGTTTTATTGAAAAAAAAACTTCTTACCAAAAAAATTTTCTAACAAATTCCGTGTTTTACCTGTTTGCCTAAAACTAAAATGTTCTATTTTTATTTAATGCCAAACGCTGTCTTCATTTCAATAGAGAAAAAAAAAAAGAGATATAAAAGGGAGGTAATAGAAGAAGATGGGAAAGCACAAAGGGAAAATGATGTCCATTAGTTCTAATGTATTGTTTGGAGTTTGGGCTCTCATACTTTTTGGGTTGTACTTTGGAATCTATCAAACAGATGCAAAAAGAATTTTTTTGGATGATGCAGACGACTCTACTCTACAAAATAGATTGAGGAATCACATTATAAATAATCCAAAAAGGGTTCTTTTCCATTTCTCACTTGGAAAATCCAAAAGAATACCTGACTTAGCTCCATCTTTCAGCTTGGAAATACTATCAAAAGACGAGCGTACTCCTCTGTCTGGGCTGAGTCAAAGAACTTCAGAATATCCACCTCCCCCACCGCATTTTAGATCCATCGGTTTACCAAAAGAATCTATGATCAACTCTGGAATATTACCAAAAGGTGTGCATATTCCTCCGTCTAGGCCATGTAAAAGAACTTTGGACAATCCCCCACCCCTACCGCATATTCAGTCCATCGGTTTACTAAAAGAATCTAAGATTAACTTTGGAATATTACCAAAAGGTGTGCATATTCCTCCGTCTGGGTGAGTCAAAGAACTTCAGACAATCCACCTCCCCCACCGCATGTTAGATCCATTGGTTTACCAAACGATTCTACAATTAACTTTGGAAGATTACCAAAAAGTGGGCATATTCCTTCGTCTGGGCCGAGTCAAGGAACTTCGAACTTTCCACCACCCCCACTGGATGTCTAATCCATCAGTTTACCAAAAGAATCTAAGATTAACTTCGGAATATTACCAAAAGGTATGCATATTCCTCCGTCTGGGCTGAGTCAAAGAACCTAAGACGACTATCCACCTTATTTACCGCATCATCATCCTCCTTTCTTTATTTGAAAGAAGGAATATAAATTTATTTTTAGGATGTATCCTAGAGCACATATTTCAGTATCTACTTTAACTGGAAAAGTGCCATTATGAGTACCTCATCAACCCCATTTTACATCCCAATCCCCGATTAATTTAGAGTTCTTATTACTGTTACAGGTGTTGTGCCATTATGAGTACCTCATGAATCCCAATTAATACAAGTGTTGTGCCTATATTTAAAGTCACCGTCGTTCAATTTCACAAATAAGAAAAATGGGGGTCTAGAAGTTTATGGAATAAGATACTGTGATGAGATCATTGTATTAATTATAGCTTTTATCTATTTTAATTGTCTCCCCTTGTAATCTTTTATAATTCTTTGACTATGACAAAATAATTATAGTTTGTTTTTTTCGTTGTAACAAATCAAATAAATGAGGGAATTTTATAGTTGATTTTCTTTTATATTGGTCTGGAATCTTTCTTCCATTGTTCATGAATTGTTGTGAATTACAATTTCTCCTTTTCTTAATTTTCTTTTTCTTTTCTATCTCTTCAACAATCTGTCACCTTTCATCTTAGGGTTTGGTCCATGCTTGACACGTCACTTCCATATCATCAGTCACTTCAAATTTGTCTTTCAAATATTCTTTTGATCATATCTTCTTTGTTTGATATCCAATTTGAGTGATTCAAAATGCATTTAAATTGTCTCTCTGAGCTCTATGTTATTAACACTTTAAAACACTAAATTCATTAGTAAATAAATCTTTGTTATCGTCAAAACATATGGTATAATTGGAGAACCTCATACTAACATTCGCTTGATGTCTAATAGTATTTCTCCATCTAGGTCGAATTGAAGAACCTCAAACTATCTACTACTTCCACTACGTGTTCCATTTATTATTTGAAAGAAATAGTCTAAGTTTGATTTTGGGATTCATCCTAGTTACAACATGAAGTCCATTATCTGCTTCAATAGGAAGGTACCATTATGAGTAACTCATCAACCTTAGTTTTCATCCAATCCTCATCAATTAAGAGTTCTTGTTACTACTTTTAATACATTTCTTGTGACTATTTTTTGGATGAGAGTCATCGTTGCCCACGACCTCTAATTGAACAAATAATATTTATAATCACGGAACCTACTCTCTATACTACTAGGTAGCACAAGTGGCAAGTCCAAGATCGAACCACAGAGAAGCCAAGAATTAAATCTCTCTAAAGCAAAATTTGACTGTGGAAAGCGATAAAAATGGAGGGTTTTGTTGTTCGACTGAATGGAAAAATAAATGCAAAAATTAACATGCGGAAAAATAAGATAGATTGAGAAAGAGAGAGATCAAACACAATATTACCTTCATCGTTTTAGAGATTGTAGGGTTTCTATGAATCTAGTCATCGATTAATTATGAAAACAATCTTGAATTAACTACTTCTCAAGCCTAAACGAATGTAGGGACAAATCATATAAACTCCCTAATGAGAATTAACATGTTGTTAATCCCTAAATTAACTAAGCTCATTAGAAAGGCAATTTACTTAGTAATTTCATTACATTCTTAGATTGATTAAGACATTAAGTAAGAATGGCCAATTCTATCCTAATGCATTTCCAATCTTTAGGTTTTGTTATCTATTAGATGATCTTAGATAGCCTAGAAATCATGCCATAATTCAAACTAAAACCTATTACTGCGGAATTGAGCATGTTTTCAATGCCATTACGGTAATAGAAAACACATATAACAAAGACAAACATACAAGAAATTTGAGTCGTCAATTCATTAATCTTATATGCTTGTGCTAGAAATTGAATCAAAGAATGGAAATCATAAGGAAACAGAAAGAAACAATAACAAATCAATAACAAATCTCATAAGATTCAAGAAAATCCCTACAAACGTCAAGAACCAACATCATTGCCTTCAATCGTTCATCAAATCTGACTCACGATGCCAAGATTTAACAATTACAACTCAAAATTAAAGGAAATCTCATTAGTTTGGGCTCGAAATGGCCAAAACCGAGCAACATGCTCTCTAAGACGGCCTAACTCTCTTCTTCATTTTACCTAATTTGGAATGAAACAATTTATATTATAGTCACAATGTTGCAATGCTAGTAGAAGCATTGCGACGCTCTTGTCGATCCATCCCTCGAGCATTGGGGTAGAGGCGCGACGCTGCATGTGATGCTTGCTTGCGATGAGTGCATGCGCGGATGCATTGGTGTTCCGTTAATCTTCGTAGCATTGAACGCTAAGGGTAGTATTGTGACGCTGCCCTGTATATGAGCCTACTGTCTTACAACGTTGCGTTAGAGCGTTGAGTGAGGGTTGCAATGCTTTAGTCAGGGGTAGTTTGGTCATTTCTCCTCCTTCGAAGCTCAGATGCTTAAATTACCTCCAAATTGCTTCAAATTAACCCCGTTTGATATTTGAAGCTTGATTCTACCTCTTTGGTGCTCAGTACCTACAAAATAGCATAACTAACATGTAGAATCCATCAACAAGCCTAAACTAAGCCTAGGAAGATAGTACTTAACTCTAACAAACACCTCCAACTTAATTCTTGCTCGTCCCAAGAAAGGTAGAAACATACATTCAAGCAAATATATTCATTCTTACAAAAACATGCTTACTCAAATTGCTAAGGTTGTTACTCTAGTATCAACAGTCAATTAGAATAAAATTTGCAATCAAGAATGAAATTTGATTAAAACCAATCGATGAAGCACCTTTTTGAAGAATGATTCTAAATCTATTCATGCATGAGTGAGCTTAGAGTCTTGCTAGTTAAGCTTGCACAACCTATAAAGGTTTTATAAGGTTCTCAATCCATTTTCCCCCTACTCTGGCTCGGTTATCGACCTTAGACATACCAAACTTGCAAGAAAGGGCAACAATAGGCTCTTTTTTTCTCATATCGCACGCACATCTTCTAGAGAGGCACCAAGTTAGACGAAGCGTGGTCACGGGAATGAAAGTTGATTCCCTCGTGCTCTGGAACTCCTTTACTTCGGTTGACAAACTAAGACAAGGGTCCCTAAACTTAGGCACATAAAACATAGTGGTGTTTGTTTTACCTAGAGGACTAGCTTTCGCACTCAACCGCCATGAACCTATCTACTCTTTTCTCGCGGGGCCCTAACTAGACACGACGGAGGTAGCTCTTTTCACCTCTATCCATGCACACACACTTTTTTTTATAGCAAGCTAGCATTGTTTTTTTTTTTTATGCATTAAATAATTCTCTTTTTTAGCAAGTATTTTTTTTATATGCATCATAGTAGTCTATTTTTTATCCACTTTGTCTAGTCTTGCTTTAAAATAAGTAGTATTACTCCTAAGTCAAAGGTGGGCATTTCGGGATGACAATAGAAATGCAAACCAGATAATTGATGTTAATATTTTGTGTTGCACACAAGTGTACGTGGTCAAGTTATAATATTAAAACCACTTGTAAGCTCGACTACCGTCCTCAAAGATCAAATTAACAAGTTATTACTTAGCTATCTCAGAATTGTGTGAATGCTAAGGAATAGAAAGCAAATTGAATTGGTGATTTTGGAAAATAAAAGACAGCATAAGTTTGAAAATCTGAGAATAAAAGTGTTCTAGGGTATTGAATCCGTTAATTACTTCAATAAATTCATGTTAGCCAATTCATGGAATCATGTATAAACATTATGTCTAAGTCGAGAAACTTAATTCAAGATTACTTTCTCTAAAAAATAACCTATTCTCATGCAACTTAATCGATAACTAATCCCATGAAATCAAATTATGAAACAAGGCATTAGGAATTTTCATTAACAACTTTCAATATTAACCTAACTATGATAATGATAGATTAATATCGATTTAATGGTATAGATCTGATAAAATATTCAATTTCTCAATTAAATTTTCAACCTAACAATTATCAATGGTTAATCAATAAGAATTAAACATGATACCATTAAAAAGCAAAGTGTTCAACAAACATCCATGAAAAGAACTAAATTCAATCTAAATTCATAACAACTTCATCAATACCATAAAACAACAAGTTTAGTCACTCATAGCTTGTAAAAACATTTTTTCATACAACAATTCAAGGATAAGATTAAGAGAAAGAAAAGGAAACCGAAGAATCCACAAAGCTCGCCTCGATCGTCACCTAGAGAACTCGAACGGTCTTCAAAATATCCCTCAATTTCCCTAATTTTTAAGCATAAACTCTCTTTTAGGTCTCAAATTTCAATCTTCAGCACTCAATTTGGTCAGAATTCTCCTTCTTTATACCAGAATGGCGTCCAATTATATAGAGGATGAGAAATTCGGCACAAAATCTTTACCAAAATTATCATAATTTTTCAAATAAGGAAAGCCATCATTGTGACGCCTCGACCATAGCATTGCAACGCTAGTTGAAAATTGTCGTAGCGTTGCAATACTGGCCAAAGCGTTGCAATGTTAAATCTGAAATTGCAGTTACTGCCTTTTTGTATCAACTCTTGCTTTAGGGTTGCAATGCTCCTCTATTCTTTGGAACATTGCATTTTTCCTCTATTTTCTTCACTTTAACTGGTCTATTACTCGGTTTTGACTCCTTTAAGCTTAATTTAGTCCTTTTTGGCTGATTTTGAGTATAATTCACTAGCAAACACATAAAGTCTGATTAAAACACACTAAAAACAATCCTAAATCTAGGTCAAATAACGTACATTTTGTGTGCATTTCACCACCCCAAGCAAGTCTATCGTTATGGTCATCCATGACCAAATCAAATCATCTCCCCTGTGTGGGTGTGCAAGTCACATTCAACTTAAAACTCAGAAACTAAAATTAGGTTTAAGAAGGCTTCTCTAGTTTTTCCCTTACTCTGGCTTGTGCACCAATCATCAAGCATTCACACATTTCAAGAGAGTAATATGTCTACTAAGGTGCTTTAATATTAACAACAAAAAATGGCCCTAAACTTGCATCATTTTACCTAGGTATACTAGCTTTCACACACTCACTGCAGGGCACTGTACCTAGTCAATTCCCAGGTGTCCTAACTAATCATAGGAAGGTAGCTCTTTTTACCCCCATCCATGTATACACATTACAAGTTTACGAAGCATAAAATAAAAATCTTTCTTTTAAGTACATGAGTGTACACTCTTTTTCCAAAGGCTAACAAAATATTCTTTTCTTTCTTCTGAGTCTAACATTACAAACCATCATGCACATCAACTCTCTAATCAGTGGGGCCTTTCTAGGTGACAACCAAATACACTAAACATGATTCTAGTTTTAGTTAACGTTTCTCAATTGAAGTAACTACGTGCTCATTATATGGGAAACACAAAGAAGGACATAGGTAGATCATGATAGGAATGTCCTAAAACTCACAGTTCGTAATTATGGAAACATATTCTATTTATCAATAAACGTATTGTTGAAGAATTTATTCAATAAAAGTGTTATTGAAATTGAAATTCTACTATGTTATAAAATCGAATAAATGAATCCATGGCTATAGTATGGGTACCTTAACTATGTAGAGACATAAAAGAGGATCAAGTTGTAGTATACAGCCAAAAATATCTATAATATATAGATGAGATTGGATACCTCATCCTGAGGACATTATGGATGCGACCTACTATGTATACTGATATAAACGATGTGATCCCGAAATCGTTCATGTGGAAACATGCGACTTGGGGAATCCTATGCAAAAGATGTTTGCATAAGACCGGACCACAAATTATGTTTAATTAAGTGTAATTACAATGCTTAATGATTTTGTTAGCTTCCGTTTTATGCATCTTTACTCTATAAGCACTCAATTAACGTTGATTTGAGTTTGGTGGGTGAAATTCTAGCAATGCATGTTTGGGTGACTGATATGGTTTTTAATCCAATTTTGACATTAGATTTCTCTTTGATTATGTTGTTAAATTTGTAATTGGCTCTTAGATGATGAGCCTTAATGTACGATTAAGAGTCTATAATTTTATTGGAGTCAATAGAGTTGAAAATAGGCTACAATTGAAGATTGAAGCAAGCAAGTTCAGAAGCGAAAACTAGAGAAGAAGCCACTGCCAGGCAGCATTGTGATGTTGCCCATACAGCGTTGCAACGCTGTTCTTCATGAAGTCAAGGTGTTGCAATGTTGGGATGGAGCATTGCAACATTGCTCATCCAAGCCCAGAAATGCGCGCATGAAAGTATTTTAAAAATTTATTAATGTGATTGGTGGGTGGAAAAGGGAGAGTGAATATGCGTGCATCTTATGATATGCGCTGATCTCATGCGTCAATGGTCATGCGTTGGACTAAGAAATATGCAATATGCATTTAAGAATATATGCGATGACCATGCGTTCCTGCCACAAGTTTTCTTGCCTTCTCGCCAAGTATAACGAGAACGCAAGTTTCTCGAGATGATCCGAGGTCGAACTCAGGGACTTGTAACAAAATGTTGCGAAGCAATGCGTTTGCGGAGATGAATAAAAGAATAATGAAGTTAAAAGACTATGCACCTGTCTCTTATACACATCTAGATGTGTATAAGAGACAGTTCTTATGCTATGGGCTGATCTTCATGCTTCGATGGTCATGCGTTGGACTAAGAAATATGCAATATGCATTTAAGAATATATGCGATGACCATGCGTTCCTGCCACAAGTTTTCTTGCTTTCTCGCCAAGTATAACCTGTCTCTTATACACATCTAGATGTGTATAAGAGACAGAAATGGTGGAGGGGATAAATTCACCGCATCATTAAGCTTGATCGCAAGGGTAATCCTAGCTCGCCACATTAACGCGTCACACACCTCTCGGTGGTCAGCCGCATGCTTATATCTCTATAGCACATGGTTGTGTTGATTGATCTTGGAGACAAAATTTACCGTGTTCTTCAACTGGAGAATAGCAAGGATTTACCATTGGTGGTGCCGATTACTCGTGGAGACAAAATTTATCGTGGAAACTACAAAGGTTGTATCTCTAACTTTCTTTGCATGCTTAATCCTTAGTTAATTATTTGTAATTAGAGCGTTATGATTTGTTGCTTCCATTGTGCGTGCTTCTTTTTTTTTCCAACAACATATGCGTTTAGGAGAATTCCATTTGGCTATGCAATTCCTCAAGTACGTTTCAACGATGTATGATGAGTATTTTCTCCGACTATGTAGAAAAGTGCATAGGAATTTTTATGGATGATTTCACTGTGTATGGTAATTCTTTTGAAGACTGTTTGCATAATTTGAGTTTGATTTTAAAAGATACATTGATTTTAAAAGATGCATAGACACCAATCTAGTTCTGAATTATGAAAAGTGTCACTTAGTGGCTTCTCACAGAATTGTATTAGGATATCTTGTGTCATCCAAAGGCATAAAGTAGATAAGGCAAAAATAAATGTCATTGTTAACCTTCCCTATCTTAAAAATATTAGGGACGTGCGATCTTTTCTTGGTAGTGCAGCATTCTATAGGAGGTTCATTAAAGACTTTTCCAAAATTGCACTCTCTTTGTCTAGCCTACTTTAAAAAGATTTCATATTTGATTTCAACGATGAATGCAAGGAAAGCCTTTGACAAGCTTAAAGAGAAGTAACTTCAACTCCAATCCTCCAACAACCCTAATGGGAATTGCCATTCGAGATCATGTATGATGCTAGAAACCTAGCAATTGGGGCGATATTTGGACAGAGAGTTGACAAGAAGTGTCATGTTATTTTTTTTGCATTGAGGACTCTCAACTTATCTCAAATCAATTACTCCATAATAGTAAAGGAATTTCTTTTCATTATTTTTGCTTTAGATAAATTTAGATCTTACATTATTGGTTTTCCCATCATTGTTTACACTGACCATGCTGCTCTTAGGTACCTTATGACAAAGAAAGAATCCAAACCCAGACTCGTAAGGTGGATCCTTCTTTTGCAAGAGTTCAAATTGACCATCAAAGACAGAAAAGGATTAGAGAATTCGGCCAACCACCTAAGTTGAATCGTGCAAGAGGAGGAGTTAATTCCAATCAGATAACACTTTCCTGATGAACACTTTTTCAAAGCATATAGTTTCCTACCATGGTTCGTCGACATGGTAAATTATCTTGTGACTGGTAAGTTTCCCTTTAACATGTCTTTGTCTAGAAAGTCCAAACTCAAAAGTGACTCTAAATACTTTGTATGGGATCCTCCTATTTTATGAAAATTTTGATCAGATCAAATAATTAGGAGATGTGTTCCTGATTAAGAGTTTGAGTCTGTTTTTTCATTTTGTCACGAGCACGTATGCAGAGGTCATTTTAGTCCAAATTGAACTGCTAGAAAAATCTTAGACTCGTGACTATTTTGGAATTCTTTGTTTGCCAACTCTTATGCATATTGCAAATCTTGTGATAAATGTCAAAATTTTGGATCTTTGTAAAAAAATAAATGAAATGCCACTTCATTATATTCTTGTATGTGAAATATTTGGTGTTTGGGGCTTAGATTTCATCGGTCCATTCCCTTCTTCGTTTGGATATTTGTGAAGGAACCCTTATCAAAGAGCACCTCTGAGCAAAAGCAAGATCGTTCCAAACTTATTGTGATAGAAATACCGCATTCAAAATCAAACATACTAGTTATGCATTTAACAACAAATTACGGGATGCTCTGAACTTTAAACAATAAAGGAAAGAGATACATACCAATTGAAGAACTCTTCTTCACTTTCAAACTCGCTCTCATCAATCCAGTCAATCTCACTGTTGCTAAGATCATCAAACTTATCGTCCAAAAAATCTAGCTGTCGTCTACCCACGAACAGACTCCTCACGAACAAGGCAACAATGGAGGACACAACCACTCGAAAACCTCAGTATTCTCGGAGTGAAAATCCAAGAGTTGTAGGCTCTGTTGGATTTGGTAGAAGGAAGGAGGAAGGAACGATCATTTACCACGACCAAGCAAGCAGGAGATATCAAAAGTCTATCGCATAGACGAATGCTTGATCGTTTAGGTAGAAGTACACGATCGAGTAGTAAACTCGGGCTGATCGTATAGACAGTCGTTTAGTAAAATGCTCGGGAGCGAAATCGCTTAGAAAAAGCTAGATGACCGTTTAAGTAATTCTATGCGATCGTTTAGGAAATGCACACGTGTACATGATCGTTTAGTAAACTTTGAGTTGTCGTGTATGCTCTCAGTTTGCTAGGCGATAGGTAGTGTACTCAATCGGTGAACAAATATCTAATCTATTTCAAAATGAAAACAATTTTATTTTATCCTTCAGTTACGAAAACTGATTGCAACCTCCCATTATCTCATTCGGTTACGGAGAAAAAACCACAAAAAATTATCCCATAATTGTTAAACTCAAAAAATAAATATAATCATATTATATTTCTAACCTATAGTTTAATATCACATCATATGACACATATGAACCATAGTCCTTTTCTCCTCCACTAGATATAAATCATATTTATATCATTTTCCTCCAATTAATATATCTCATACATCATGTCAACTATATCATATATAATTGACCAGTTCAATCATATCATATATAATCGAACTCCCTCTTGTCAATTTGAACACTTCAATATGACACAAAACCTTGTTTTAAACTTGAATCCATTGAGCTACCAAGGGGACCTTATGGACCTATAGCTCGAAGCTCCAACGGTACATGAATAGCTGACTAAATTCTTTAGCCACGAGATCCACCATCAGTTATCTACCAGTCATTCCACTAAAGACCAAAAGTTGCACTCTTCTCACGATAGATATATTTCTGTGTCCATCGGCTGTAACCAATCAACAGTACGATAACCCTTCATAGATGCTCGTAAGTACAGCTGGGGCAATTTACCATTTTGCCCCTATAGTTACATCTAACTCTTTAAGTACCACTGATCCCTCTAATGAACAATACAACATAGTCCTACTATGTGTGGACACCTCTCGAGCCATGAGAAGATGTGTGGCACCACATCGTTCAAGCCCCGGAATCAACCCTTAAGGGAGTAATCTATCTACTTACCACTACTTCAAGGAAGAAGTAAATTCCATCTTGTGTAATTGAGTTTCCAGCTCCCAAATCAAATGAATCCCCAAGGTGGTAGGTTTGAGTCGTCGATCTGGCCACTCGCACTCATGTAAATCAAAGGACCGCCTTCAAAGGTAGGAGTGCCCAACTCACTCAGGATTGAGGTCATGTTACCTATGGTCATCCTAGTGAAGGGAAGTCTCTGTCATGAACAGCGTTATATAACGAGACTTAACACTTCGTGGTTCGGTATTATAAAACTCCTTTGTATAGGATGCCTCCGCTCGCATGTCTCCACATGAATGATCAGGATCAGACCATCATTAGCAAGTCACAACACGTGTAATTATTCTACAAGCGAGCTGCATCCGTAGTGTTACCAAGATAAGGTTTCCCTCCTATATCCATATGTTACATACCATTTTGGTTATCACTTAAGATATGATCCACCTGTATGTCTTCACATACATGCTTAAGTTACAACAACAATCAGGGATCTTAGTTTTATTGGTTTGTGGTAAAGCAATTAAAACATCCAATATTCCATAGACAATAATGAAGATATCAATATATTATTACATCACAAGCATTTTTTCAATACGTGCTTCGTGCCTACTCGCATCATCATCTCACCAGCCTTCAGCTTCCGCCAGGATCTAATCCCCTAAAAAAAAGAACAAACATGATTAGGGCCCCAAAGTCAATAATCCAGGCCGAAAATTCCTCTTCCTGTGCCCGTCCTGGTTGCAGTGGAAACACTTTCCCTTGTCAACCAGCGTTGGAGTGCCTACCCCGAAGGGCGACAGGTTGTGGGTTAGTAGGTGCCTTCCCCTTTCCCTTACCACCCTTCTTCTTCTACTACTTGGAAATGTTAGAAGTAGAAGGTGTAAACTTTGTTCCCGAAGTCAAACCTCGATAGAAATTCTTAGAAGATGAAGCAACATTTACCTCACCTACCTTCTTCTCCTTACTTTTTAGAAAGTATTGGAAAGTCCACAACTCGTTGAGGAGAGTTGTAAGGGTATAGTCCACTTTGTTCCGAATCACATTGCTGACAAAATGCAAGAAGCTATCCGGCAATGAATGTAGGATAATGCTAACTTGGTTTCCCTCATCAATCCGAGACTCATTCATCTCCGCCACATTGAAGTGGACCATCATGTTAAGCACATGTTCACTAACAGAGGTGCCTTCCTCCATTTTGGAGTTGAAAATGCATTTCAGAGCCTCGTGTTTGAGCTGTCCAGACGGTTGTCTAAACATTCTCCGCAGGGACTCTATGATCTCACGCGCTGAGACTATAGGCTCATGCTTCTTGGCCAAAACGTCGTTAAGACTGACCAAGATATAGGATCGGGCCTTCTCATTTTCCTGTGTCCAACGCTCATAAGCCTCCTGAACATTCCGAGCGGCGTTAAGAGGTGGAATAGGAGGACACTCCTCCATAAGGACAAACATGAGATTATCGATGATCAATATGGTTGTGATCGTGTGTTTCCAACTAGTGTAATTTTCACCAGCCAGTTTATCGGCGCTAAGTAGAGTTATTGTGGGGGTAGCCATAATTACGTTACTGAAAATAGGTAGCCATCATTACGTTGCTGAAAATAGAACTAACTTAATAAGTCTATACAATACCACATTTTAACAATAATTTTAGTTTTAGTAAAATAGTTTCCAAGTACCATAAGTGAAAAAGACTTATATTTCGCAATGATGCTCCAGCGAGGCAGGACAAACATCACCAGTGGGGTGATCAGATGCCCCTTCACTGGGATGAGACACTCTCAACCATTAGGTAGAAACAACTCTTGTAACTACACCTAACAGTCACCATTCGTTCGGTCAAGAATTGTTAACCTTTAGCAATTCCGCATAACTATAACCTCTCATTTTCGACCCTAGAGTCCTGCCCTAATGTGCCCACCATAGGGAAAAAGCATATTAGGACAAGAGACTAAAGCAACCTTATCCTATATAGAAGATCAGATAAAGAAACGTGCAAAACTGCCATCATATAAGGGTATACTCCCAGGGTGCCTCGAAGCGATGCACAGAAACCTTATCCAACCTAATGAGAGAGACCATGGGATATGCTGTCGCACGTCCCGCTCCCACTTACTATGAACATTCTCTCCATCCACCTTGATATTGACCTACTCAAACACCATCCTTTAGGAGGACACTCCCAGGGTGCCAAGAGGCCGAGGATAGATCTCATGGTGTAGACAATAAAGGGAGAAACACGAAGAGGTTTAAATGAAGTATCAGATACCCCAAGTACCTTCCACTGAATGTTCTACCTAGAGGTTCATTAACTTAGACTATCCGGCTACTGATTTTGATCTAAGTCAGTTTAATTTGCTAAAAAATAACTCTTGTCTTTGAAATTAAGCAAGTTCAAGTGGTCACATTAAACTCTTTAATGAACTGTCCTCAAATTTGCATGCATGCATCAAATCTATCTATTTTACCTTTTCAGGTAGGTTTCTAGGTAGGGGTGTTCCATTTCCATCACCTTAAATACCCCAGCCTAGACAAAATCTGCCTTAGATAAAAGGTCCCTTATAGATAGATTTGCTACACTTTTAATCTTTTATTAGTCAATTTAATCCTATTAAACTGATTAAAAGATTAAGCCTTAGGTTGTTAATCTTATTAGAACCGTGATCTTAGGTCTATCTCCACCAAGTTTTAAAACACTTTTAAAACCATGATTCAAGCCTAAGTTCATATGCATGTCTTTCTAATAGATTTTAGTTCTAGTCTCCTTATAACCTTCATAAAAGAAAAAAACTAAAACCATACCCATTGCCACACAACTAGGTACTATATATAACTTTTATATACATGTAACGAACCAAGCAAATATGCTTTCATACACCCTTATACTATAACATTTATAATATAAAGATGATGCATGTCTATGCTTAATGCATGCATAAATATAAATTTTATATTATATGATGCATGAGCATGCTCTTATGTAACTTAGATCATGCTTCTCTAAATAAAAACACTTACAATAAAGGGATGATGCATGACCAATGCATAACCTGAGGTGGGATTTCTTGTATATAGCATACCATATGACATTTAAATAAACATACATCCAATATACATTCACAAAAGATTAATGGACCAAGATGAACCGCCTCAAAATTGGAAATAAATTCTATCTATTACATTTTCCATCGAGCAAATCGATTCACAAGCGAACCGGGTCTTGAGCCGCCTGAACGAAGCTCCCTCACCTGAGTATCCGATACTCAACGATTGCTTACCCCATCGTTTACACGACCCGACCAACGCTTGGTCGTCTTCATCCTCAAAGAACAACAACTTTTTGCCTTGAAGCCTCATCACGAACGACTGAACAGAGACTCAAACACTTTGAATTTACAAACTCGATAGCAAGTTAATATGCCCAAAAACACAGAGACCCTTACAATTAACTTTAAATGTAAAATAATTTATTTGACCAGAGGCTTCATCCCAGAAAAATCCATTAATCCACATCCACAAAACTATTTAACAATTAAACAAAGTGCAGACATGCTTTACCCATCGAGAAAGTAAATGTTATTTTTTGCATCAATGAATTTGGAATATTAGAACCTGGCTCTAATACCAATTGAGTGAACTTTTATCAAAGAGCACCTCTGAGCAGAAGCAAGATCGTTCCAAACTCATTGTCACAGAAATATCGCATTCACAATCAAACATACTAGTTATGCATTTAGCAACAAATTACGGCATGCTTTGAACTTTAAACAACAATAGAATGAGATACATACCAGTTGAAGAACTCTTCTTCACTTTCAAATGCGCTCTCATCAATCCAGTCAATGTCATTGTCACTGAGATTGTCAAGCCTATCGTCCACCAAATCTCGCAATCGTCTACCCACGAATGGACTCCTCACGAACAAGGCAACAATGGAGGACAAACCACTCGAAAACCTCAGTATTCTCAGAGTAAGAATCCAGGAGGTGTGGGCTCTATTGGATTTGGTAGAGGGAAGGAGGAAGAAACAACCGTTTACCACGACCAAGCAAGTGGGAGATATCGAAATTCTATCGCATAAACAGATGCTTGATTGTTTAGGTAGAGGTACACGATCGTGTAATAAATTGAAGCTGATTGTATAGACAATCGTTTAGTAAAATGCTCGGGCGCGTGATCGCTTAGAAAAAGTTAAACGATCGTTTAGTAATTCTATGCGATCATTTAGGAAATGCACGGGTGTACACGATCGTTTAGTAAACTAAATTGTCGTGTATGCTCTCGGTTTGCTAGGTGATGGGCAGTGTACTCAATCGGTGAGCGACATCTGATCTATTGCAAAATGAAAACAATTTTCATTTTATCCTTCAGTTACAAAAACTGATTGCAACCTCCCACTATTTCATTCGATTACGGAGAAAAAACCGTCAAGAATTATCCCATAATTGTTAAATTAAAAAAATAAACATAATCATATTATATTTATAACCTATAGTTTAATATCACTTCATATGCAACATATGAACCATAGTTCATTTCTCCTCCACTAGATATAAATCATATTTATATCCTTTTCCTTCAATTAATGTGTCTCATACATCATGTCAACTATATCATATATAATCGAAACCCCTCTTGTCAATTTGAACACTTCAAAATGACCCAAAAACTGATTCTCAACTTGAATCCATTGAGCTACCAAGGGGACCTTATGGACCTATGGCTCAAAGCTCCAACGGTATGTGAATAGCTGACTAAATTCTTTAGCCACGAGATCCACCATCCGTTAACTGCAAGACATTCCACTGAAGACCGACAACTGCACTCTTCTCACCACAGATATATTTTTGTGTCCATCGGATATAACCA
>NC_052356.1:30847567-31012563 GCF_009727055.1 Benincasa hispida
AAAATTGGAAATAAATTCTATCTATTACATTTTCCATCGAGCAAATCGATTCACAAGCGAACCGGGTCTTGAGCCGCCTGAACGAAGCTCCCTCACCTGAGTATCCGATACTCAACGATTGCTTACCCCATCGTTTACACGACCCGACCAACGCTTGGTCGTCTTCATCCTCAAAGAACAACAACTTTTTGCCTTGAAGCCTCATCACGAACGACTGAACAGAGACTCAAACACTTTGAATTTACAAACTCGATAGCAAGTTAATATGCCCAAAAACACAGAGACCCTTACAATTAACTTTAAATGTAAAATAATTTATTTGACCAGAGGCTTCATCCCAGAAAAATCCATTAATCCACATCCACAAAACTATTTAACAATTAAACAAAGTGCAGACATGCTTTACCCATCGAGAAAGTAAATGTTATTTTTTGCATCAATGAATTTGGAATATTAGAACCTGGCTCTAATACCAATTGAGTGAACTTTTATCAAAGAGCACCTCTGAGCAGAAGCAAGATCGTTCCAAACTCATTGTCACAGAAATATCGCATTCACAATCAAACATACTAGTTATGCATTTAGCAACAAATTACGGCATGCTTTGAACTTTAAACAACAATAGAATGAGATACATACCAGTTGAAGAACTCTTCTTCACTTTCAAATGCGCTCTCATCAATCCAGTCAATGTCATTGTCACTGAGATTGTCAAGCCTATCGTCCACCAAATCTCGCAATCGTCTACCCACGAATGGACTCCTCACGAACAAGGCAACAATGGAGGACAAACCACTCGAAAACCTCAGTATTCTCAGAGTAAGAATCCAGGAGGTGTGGGCTCTATTGGATTTGGTAGAGGGAAGGAGGAAGAAACAACCGTTTACCACGACCAAGCAAGTGGGAGATATCGAAATTCTATCGCATAAACAGATGCTTGATTGTTTAGGTAGAGGTACACGATCGTGTAATAAATTGAAGCTGATTGTATAGACAATCGTTTAGTAAAATGCTCGGGCGCGTGATCGCTTAGAAAAAGTTAAACGATCGTTTAGTAATTCTATGCGATCATTTAGGAAATGCACGGGTGTACACGATCGTTTAGTAAACTAAATTGTCGTGTATGCTCTCGGTTTGCTAGGTGATGGGCAGTGTACTCAATCGGTGAGCGACATCTGATCTATTGCAAAATGAAAACAATTTTCATTTTATCCTTCAGTTACAAAAACTGATTGCAACCTCCCACTATTTCATTCGATTACGGAGAAAAAACCGTCAAGAATTATCCCATAATTGTTAAATTAAAAAAATAAACATAATCATATTATATTTATAACCTATAGTTTAATATCACTTCATATGCAACATATGAACCATAGTTCATTTCTCCTCCACTAGATATAAATCATATTTATATCCTTTTCCTTCAATTAATGTGTCTCATACATCATGTCAACTATATCATATATAATCGAAACCCCTCTTGTCAATTTGAACACTTCAAAATGACCCAAAAACTGATTCTCAACTTGAATCCATTGAGCTACCAAGGGGACCTTATGGACCTATGGCTCAAAGCTCCAACGGTATGTGAATAGCTGACTAAATTCTTTAGCCACGAGATCCACCATCCGTTAACTGCAAGACATTCCACTGAAGACCGACAACTGCACTCTTCTCACCACAGATATATTTTTGTGTCCATCGGATATAACCAATCAACAGTACGATAACCCTTCACAGATGCTCGTAAGTATAGCTAGGCCAATTTATCATTTTGACCCTGTAGTTACATCTAACTCCTTAAGTACCATTGATCTCTCTAATGAACAATACAACATAGTCCTACTATGTGTGGATACCTCTCGGGCCTTGAGAAGGTGTGTGGTGCCACATCGTTTAAATCCCGGAATCAGCCCTTAAGGGAGCAATCTATCTACTTACCCCTACTTTGGGGAAGGAGTGAATTCCATCTTGTGTAGCTGAGTTCCCAGCTCCCAAATCAGACAAATCCCCAAAGTGATAGGTTTGAGTCGCCGATCTGGCCACTCGCACCCATGCAAATCAAAGGACCGCCCTCAAAGACAGAAGTTCCCAACTTACTCAAGATTGAGGTCATATTACCTATGGTCATCCTAGTGAAGTGAAGTCTCTGTCATGAACAACGTTATATAACGAGACTATAACACTTCATGGTCCGGCCTTATACAACTCCTTTGTATAGGACGCCCCCGCTCGCATGTCTTCACATGAATTATCAAGATCAGACCATCTATAGAAAGTCACAACACTTGTAACCATTCTACAAAGAGGGTCACATCCGTAGTGTTACCAGGATAAGGTTTCCCTCCTATATCCATATGCTACAGACCATTTTGGTTATCACTTAAGACATGATCCACCTGTATGTCTCCACATACATGCTTAAGTTACAACGATAACCAGGGATCTTAGTTTATTGGTTTGTGGTAAAGAAATTAAAACATCCAATGTTCCATTCACAATAGTGAAGAAAAAATATCATATATTATTACATCACATGCATTTGTTCAATATAGTGCTTACAAACTATAGAACCCAACGAGAGTTTAGGGCATCATTCCCAACAATTTGTACATTTTGCTTGTTGTAGATTACGTTTCCAAGTGGATTGAAGCAATCCCCACTAGAACAAATGATTCTTCTATTGTTTCATAATTTCTCAAAATGACATCTTTTGTAGATTTGGAATTCCTAGATCCATTATAAGCGACCAGGGAACACATTTTTGCAATAGAACCATAGAGGCATTATTAAGGAAATACGAAGTACACCATCGAGTTGCAACCCCATATCATCCTCAAACAAATGGCTAAGTGAAAATTTCCAATCGAGAAGTGAAAGGGATTCTAGAAAAGACAGTCAACTTAAAAAGAAAAGATTGGAGCATTCGTCTTAATGATGTGCTTTGGGCTTATAGAACCGCTTTTAAGACACCTATAGGAACAACCTCGTACATAATTCTATATGGAAAAGTGTTCCATCTTCCCGTAGAGGTTGAACACAGGCATATTGGGCAATAAAACAATGTAATTTGAATCTAGCTCAAGCCCTTCTAGAATTGCAACAATTAGAAGAATTGAGACATAATGCTTATGAAAACTCAAAGATTTATAAAAAGAAAACCAAATTTGTTCATGACCAAGGTTTGATAAAAAAAAAAAAAAAAAGACTTCAAAATTGGACAAAAAGTATTGCTTTACTATTCCAAATTACAATTGATGCCTGGAAAACTTAAGTCCAAATGATTTGGTCCTTTTGAAATTACTATTGTTTTCTCTTATGGTGCAGTTGAAATTAAAAGTCTTGAAACAGGAATGACTTTCAAGGTGAATGGACACAAGCTTAAAATTTACAACGAAGGGCATGTAAACCAAGTCCAATTGGACTTGCATTTGACTAATCCCTCATATATGTGATCCCCCTCTTTACCAATGTCGAGCAAGCGGTGCTAAAAATTTCACTAGAAGAAATTCGGTAAAAAAGTATAACATGACACATCATCATCGAACGCTATGGCTATGACATATTATTCATGTATGGATTGTAAATCTATTACATTTAATCCATAAATTCTGTTTATAGAATTATGTAATTGAAAAGGCGTACAATAATCAGGCCTTGAAAACACAAATTACAAGTAATACAAAGATTATGATTTTACAAACATTGATGTTTACGTCTCCCCTTCCACTTGGTAAGTATGGATCCCTTCATAATTCTTCTTGAACAGACCCCCCAGCTTCAGCAATGTCTGGTTATAGGCATCTTTGTCTGACCACTGTTGTTCAAAGGATCACAAACAAATAAAGGTTTGGGCGTAAGCGTAACACATGCAACGAAAGATTGTATCCATTCAAATATATATATATATATGTATGTATGTATTAAATGGATTAAAATTTTGAGACCTTACCCTTAGAAACTCTGCAACTTTTGCCAAGCTAACTGTTGCTGCTCAAATGTACTTTGGTTTCCCATGCCAAGAGAAAAATAGAAGAGTCGGATTATAGGATAAAACACCTTATAGGATTCAGTGAGGTTGCAACCTAGATAATCATTAAGTTGAGACGTTACCATAAGACTTGCAATGGCTCAAATTAGTACAGGCTTTCAGCATAAAACTGAAACATGGCCCAATGACAAATGTTATAACATTATTTTCAGTCAGCTTGAATATGCATGCACACATATATTTCAAACCTTAAGAGGCAAGATTTGAAAGGCATTTTAAAAAGCATGAATCGCACTTAACATAGAAAGAAAATTATCAAAAATCACTACACGTACAACTTCAGCTTGCACTGCTTATTGTTATGAATGGATGTTTATGATATCCTAATAAGGGCAACAGAATCTTCCGTATAATTTCATTAGCCAAAGCTTTATCTGCTATGAGTTTTCTGTACTAGAGCTCAAGCCACCCTACACCAGAATTCATGAAGAAAATGATGGTTATCTGTGTCTCTCAAGGACCCTCTCAGTTCCACATCAGAACCTTGTAAAAGAAACTACAACTGATTCTAATCAAAAGAGATGAGTTAAGAAAGAAGCTTTATAAGACTACCACCTTGAGCACCACAAAAGGTTGAAATAGAGCAATAAATTGGGATGGCTCTTTGCCTTGAAATATACGACCCTGCCAAAAGAAAAAAGCATATGAATAAGGAAATTCCCAAAGATAGAAATCTATTTATCACATATACTTTATGTTTATGGTACCTAAACAGGCCTCCCTTTTAGCGAGTTGGACATTGTATTCGTCAACCGTGTAGCCATCTTTTGATCTTCCTGAGGTTTGAAATAATAGAAAATGGTTTAACAGCAATAAACACATATGTTTATATACAAATGCACTTAAATATGTCATGCTATGAAAATGTAAGGAATGAGAAGACATCCCTACACTTGTTTACAAGCAATTATTCTTTTACAGGAATCAAGAGTACTTTCATTAGATCAAGGAAACCATCTTCCATTATTCCCTTTCTTAGAGAATCAGCACTAGTTATTCAACTGAATTGGCAAGTGTACCACCACATTCCAAGTTTAAGTATGTAACTTACAATAGTTAGATTTCTCAAAATAAACCCTAAATGCTAACTAACATTGATGCTATCCTTTCCAAACCAAGAGCACAAGAAATAATCTTCTTTCCGCTCACCAGTGTGGCAGGTGTAAAGAATGATGTGGCAGTCTCCACTATAAAATTTACCAATATCCTCTGCAAGCAATAGTTATTATTTAGCCAAAACACAAGTTTTCAATATTTTACTGTAGTGAACTAAAGATTTAGGAAAATCAATTATCATGAGTTAGAAAAAGAAAAGAATATATCAAATTTACAACTCTAAATAAAATCTATGTAGAAGGCACGAATGATAAAGGAAAAACTGCAAAAACAGAACAATTAAAAGCTGAAAAAAGTTTGAAGATAGAGAGTAGCAGAGAATATATTTTCTTGCACTTGGGGTTACTAATATGGTCTTAGGCACTAATATCAACTAAAACAAAAATTTTTTCCTAAATGATCTTCATGAAAATTTTCTTCCTAAAAGCTCATAAAGATTGAAAATAGTGGCTACATTGACTAAATTTTGATCCATTTATATAAAACCTCTACCAAAAAAACTCAAGGGCAAAGTTTAGAAATGTCGCATAACAAATACATAGTCATGATCATAAAAATAAATAAAGAAGACATAAGATTTTGGAAAGGCATAATCTCCTCTTTGCTTCTAGTAAAACAAATGTACTTTCTAGCTCTCCCTGAATAGCTACAACACGAACTCCCCTTGCAACAAATTGCCAAAAAAAGTAGGCAAATGGCATAGCAACTCACAAAATTCTAATGAATTCAAAATCTACCATGGTTAGAACTTAGTCCGAAAACCTTAATCGACACCAAGAGATTTTCAACAAGCTTCTTAGTTTACTCTGCGTATTACAAAATGAAAGAGGTTGTTCCATCTTCAAAACTACAAAAGTCAAAATTCTATACTTAACCATCATGACAATCAAAGCAAAACCATCCCACCATAGATTCCCAATCCCAAAGCATTTAAGAACAAGAAAATCCCCCTGCTTAACAGTATTGCTATAGGCTAAACCCTAATGCTTGAAATTTATGCCCTATCAAAATATCAAGATATTGGAAAGAGGATCCATAAGAAAGAGAAAAAACAGTTTTGTAAAAGTGAGAAAAAAATATTAGTTTCTAAATGGCCTGTCAAAGATCAGATAGATTCTCAATCTGTTCATTGAAGAATCAAGCTCAATCATCGATGAAACCTTGTCTAATAGTCTTTGTATAGCAATGTTCTCCATGACGAAGGTGAGCATCGCGGACAAGAAGAAAAAACCCAGGTCGTGTACATTCTGATTTTGACTTCTAAATAGTCTGATTTTCCATGGAGTTTGGAAGCAATCGAGGAGAGTGATCGACAGCGTGAAGAACGATCGACGGACGGCGAGGGAAGAAAGCTAATAACGAAGAGAAGGAGCGACGGCAATTTAGGGTTATATTATTTAGTGTCGGCGCTAAAGGTAAAGAAGAGAAGGAGTCGCGATTTAGGGTTATATTATTTAATAAAATATGGAAAAAAAAAAACATTACACCTTTAATGTCGGTTTCAAATCGACATTAAAGCCTATCTTCATTGTCGGTTTAAAACCGACATTAAAGATCCGTTTTTTTTTAAACCAACGTTATACATCCGATTTCACTTTTTTCAACCGACATTAAAGCCCGAATTTCTTCTAGTGTTTACAACAACAAGACAAATTTTCTTTTTCTTTTCACTTTTCATTTCTTTTTCTCATTTTCTTTTCTTTTTTTTTTTTTCCTTTTTTTTTCTTCTTTTTCTTTGTAGGCATCTCAAGAAGAAAAAGGGAAAACAAAAAAAAAAAAAAAAACAAGGAATTCTCTCAAAAGAAAAAGAATGAGCAATCCCAAAAATTAGGGAAGTTTCTCTCTACATCCTTTACTTTATGTTCTTGAACTTATATACATATTTTAAACATTCAGGACAATGTTCAATCTTTAAGTTGGGGGTGGAAAATATTGCATGTTTTTTACATTCTTTGATTAAATTTTTAGGTTTAGAAAAGTGAGTCTTATTAAAATTTTTGCTCTATGATATATAATAATGCATGTCTGGAACCCTTGAGCATTTGAGCTCGGGTTAGATTTAGATTTTATCATTTTGATATTTTGATATCTTGATATCTTGATTAGATTTTGTGACTCTGACTTGACATATCTTGATATATTTGAGGCCCTAATACATTTTGAAAGCATAAGTTTGATTCTCTGATAACATAACCACTGAATTCTTAATGCTCAAAAAGACTATTCTTTGACTCTTTACTCATCTTGCTTTAAATGAATAAAGGCATGATTGATTGAATGCATGAAAATACACAATAAAAGAATCACATTCATTTTGTTTTATGCATCACTATATTTTTACACAATCATTTCTTTCTTATCAATGAAATTTTTATGACGCAATCTTGTTAGTAAAGATACAAAAAAAATTCTTAGATCTCTTAAGATTTTCAAACAAAATTTTGAAACCATTTTTCAAAAGAAAATTTTTTTTCCTTTTAATTTCATAAAAAATTGAATACTTAGCTTTTAGATTTATTTAGAATCTTAAAACTTTTAGAAATGTAATGTCTATTTAATTTTCTTTGTCACCCCGATAGGACAACTTATGGTCTAAGAACAACCATCTTGTTATAATAGCAAGTCTAGACAAAAAGGATAAAATAGGGCCTTCTAAAAAAAAAAGAAGTTGCTAGCACATAAAAAGTTAATTAAGCAAGCTTGCAAAACCAAAACAACATAACTTTCATTAACATGTGTGTGTGCATGGATAGAGGTGAAAAGAGCTATCCCATCGTGTCTTGTTAAGGCCTGCAACAAAAGAGTAATAGGTTCTTGACGGTGTGAGTGTGAAAGTTATCTCTCTAAGTAAAATAAATGCCAATTAAGTTTTGTGTCTGTGAGTTTTAAAAAGGCACTCTTGCTTAGAATTGTCTCTATCCAATGCAATTTCGGTATATCTTAGACCGATAACCAGGCCAGTGTAGGGCGAAGAGAAATTGAGAGTTAGATGTCACATTTCCACTAGTTTTGGCCTTTAAATAAACTAAAACTTTGTAGTCTTTTCTTTTATGACTTTGCAAGAAAAAGACTTTTTCTCTTAAAAATAAACTTTTTCTTAGCAAAATTTTAAATTTCTAAATGAACGTTTATCACTTCCTTGATTGTTGAGAAAAGAGATGAGAATCAAATTTTTGTGCAAGTAAATTGAGCATATGAACAATTTGAATAAGTGAATGAAAATTTGTATAGTCTCAATAATCAATAAAAAAAAATTCATATTTTGCTTGAATGAATGCATATTTTTTAGTTTTTAACTTGCTCGGGATGAACAAGAGCTAAGTTGGGGGCATTTTGTTAGGTCTTGAAAAGAGTTACGTTCGTAGTGTTAATTCCCTCAATTCTATGTTAATTGTTTCCTTAGAACATCCATTTTGTAGGTAAAATCCAATCCCGACACTTTTAAAGTCAATATGAGAAATTTGGAGCCAAATGGAATCAAATTAGACAAAAGAATCAACTAAGAAGAAGAGACAATGACAAATTAACATTCTACCCCTCAGTTGATTCAATTCTGCACGCCTCAAGCAACACTCAGAGCTTCACAATGCTCCTAACAAAACAAAGTCCAACGCTACCTCGACGTTGGAAGATAGTAGCTGCAAAAACAGGGCAGCATCGCAACGTTATACCCAACATTGTAACGCTCCGAAAGTTTACGGAAAAAAAACGTGCGCGCACCTTGCACAATTGAGTGTTGGAGACAGCGTCGAGCTAGGGTCGCAATGCTGCGACCGTCATCAATTAAAAGCTTTGATTTTCCAATTTTCACAAGGAGGTAGATTTTATTTTTTGATTGATAGGGAAATTTTCAATTCAATAATTTGAGAGAAAATCCACGAAATTTACTTTTGTCTTGAGAGATCTTTTGTAAATTCACAAGTCTTTTTGTGAATTTCTTCATGTATTTCATCAACTCTTCAATGAATTCCTTCAAGATTTCTCCAATTTATGGCTAGGTAAGTAATTTTCTTGGAAAATCTTTAGTTTAGGTTTAAATTGTTGAGATCTTTTGTGTATTTTCTTGAACTTTCTGCATTCTTGAATGTTCTTGTGTTGGATTTGAATAGAAATTAATGGAAAATAGTTGACGCCTTGAATCTATTAATTTCTTGTATGCAAATCTTCCTTGACATTGTTGCATAATAGTAAGATAGGTTGAAAAATTAAGATTACTTGTTTTAATTAGGATTTTCTTTCCGAATTTAATTCTTGAACTTCTTAATTTGAAGCATTCAATTAATCGTTCTTGAAGTTTACTCCAATACGTTTCTTGAATGTCATAATCATGAGAACCCTAGTTTCTAAAGCAATCTAAGGAAAGAACATGAATTTGTTGAATTGAAGTGTTTTTTTTACTTAGATTAAGGCTAATTGGTATGGTACATGTCAATTAGCTAATTGGGTCTTTAGGGTTTTTACCCTATTGTATGATGGGATGTTAAGCTTTCATGTATTTGTTCAAGATCAATAATAGAATTAACCTAGCTAATAAAGATTTTCCAAGAATCTCTCTCTATAGATTCTTTTTTTTAAAAAAAAAAAAAAGAAGAAGTTTTTGTTACAATTGTTTTTACTTTGATTGTAGTTAGTTTCTTTAAAATGAGCAACCTCCCTCCCCCTCCCGCCCTATTTGTTACATTTTGGAATTCAATAATCGAAACCTTGCCAATTAATAGAGGTTCCTTATGGATCAACCTCTTATTTCTGCTATAACTACGTGTTAGTTTTAGTTGTTGTTTGAGCATTATAAATTTCATTTGTCTTGGGTTAAATTGAATTAACAACACCGATTTTATCTCGAACAACACCCTTCAACGTCTTCAGCCAATGACTTACTCTCTTGCAGCTGTGTGCTCACTCCTCGCACGCCCACGGGCAGCACTTGTGCTCAACCACACACACGCTCCTACGCTCTTTTTAACGCCTGACCTGACTTGCCAACTGCTTGCTTATCCCTTCGAAGAATCTGTTTATTTATTCAATCACCAATTTCCATCTTTCAACTTTACATGGAAATAACTTAAATTCCATGCATATTTCGAAGAATCTCCTTCTACAAACTTGATCAGAAGCATTTAATCTTCCTTACCTCAAAAATTGAGTTCTAAATTTCTCCTATCAAGCTCAGAATTTATCAATCTTTCTACTTTGCCCAGTCACATCCAAAAGCTTGGAATACTTAGAAGATTCTTCAATCCTTAATACGAATTCGTGGAAATCTCCTCTCGGAAGCCCCAACTCTTGATCAACTATTGGGAATGTCCTAAAACTCACAGTTTGTAAATGTTAGAAACATATTCTATTTATCAATAAAAGTATTGTTGAGCTTTTTAATTCAATAAAATGAAATCCAATAAAAAATCCATGGCTATAATACGAATATTTTAACTTTATGTGGAGACATAAAAGTGGATCAAGTTTTAGTATGTAGCCAAAGTAGTCTATAAGTATATGGATGAGATTGAGTACCTCATCCTAGTAACAGTATTGGATGCGGCCTACTTTGTACATTAATACAAACGATGTGATCCCAAAATCATTCATGAGGAGACATGCGAGTGGAAACTTTTATGCAAAGAATGTTTGCATAAGACTAGACCTCAAAATAGTCATTTTTCTTTATAATGACCATTTACTATTAAACTCGACTATTTCAAAATTTGATAACTTAAGGTAACTCGATCTCAATCTTGATCTAACTACGAACTCTTGTTTATTTGCGATTATCCTTT
This sequence comes from Benincasa hispida, assembly GCF_009727055.1. NCBI lineage: Eukaryota > Viridiplantae > Streptophyta > Magnoliopsida > Cucurbitales > Cucurbitaceae > Benincasa > Benincasa hispida. The sequence goes on from NC_052356.1 coordinate 30,858,512, forward strand.
GATCTTCATAGATGAGAGTAGACCAACAATACTGCTCAATAAACCTCTCATTTTGAGGATAAGACCAGATAGATAGCTGGAGACATAGTCCTGCAAGATGGAATTCACTTCTACCTTATTTAGGGTTAGCAGATAGGTTGTTATCTTAAGTATTGATTCCTAGTCTTGAACAATGGGGTCTCGTCCTCTCATGATCGAGAGGGTAATGGTTTATTATTTTGACTATAAACCAATTGTTCAATAGAGGTTCAGTGAGAGCTTAAGAAGCAAGATGTATTTACAGGGGTAAAACAGTAATTTTGACCTAGCTGTAAATACGAACGACCTATGAAGGATCGACTTACTGATTATGGTTAAAGTGGATATAAATATATCTACAATGAGAAGAGTGCAACTATCGAGCTATAGTAGTGTGTCTCAGTAGTTAATGAATAATGATTAATTCGGTTTAAAGAGCTTAGTCGATTAATCTCAAATCGTTGGAGCTCATGATCTGTAAGTCCATAAGGTCCCTCTACTAGCTCGTAAAATTACATCTTGGATTAGTAAATTGAGCAATTTTGAAATGTTCAAAATTGGAATTAAGGTTTTGAATTTGAAGTGTTCGAATTCAATTTAGGGCTTGATTAATTATATTCGATATAATTAAAACGTTTAATTTTGTTGACATTGAATGAAATCGAAAAGATTAATATATTTAAATATTAATTAACATGAATAGGGTTCATGTAAAAATTAGGTGTTTAATTAATTTAATACTTGGTATTAAATTATTATTTAATTAATTATTTAAATTTGTTTAATTAATTATTTAAATAAAACATTTTTTCAATTTTTGAAATTTAATTCAGATTTCAATTTTGGTTAAATTTAATTTTGGTGTAAATTAAGATTAATTTGAAAAATAAGAGTTAGTGGATTAATCCAATATTTGTTGAATTAATCCCTTAATAAACACCTAGTCCACTTATAATCAGCTTCTTGAGTTGTAAATATGTTGAAGATTGAAGTGCTTGCATGATAAACTTGCTTAAATGCATCTAATTTGATCGGATTTAAGATTCACGAAATCTGAAACTCCAAAAATTCTAATATTCTCTCCAAGAACCCTCTTCCTTCCCAACCTAATTGACCTCAATTCAATGTTTCCACCATACAATCTGAGTTAAAGGATAGTGAAAAGATCATTGTGGTGGTCTACTATCATTTTGGAGGCTCAATTTGTGGTGAGGAGTAGGAATCAAAGAATATCATCAAAGGTTGTTATTCTTGAAACCCTCTTTCTGTAAAATCTGTTTTCAACATGTTTTTAAACTCAAATTAAGTGTAATTAGAGTGCTTATTGATTTTGATTGTTTCCACATTTTTGCATGATTTATCTATCATCAACAACCCTAAAACTTTAATTCAGCAGAATCTCTTCTCTCTTAGCACACGCGAATTGGCCAAACTGACTTCTTCTTTCAACTCCCCTTATATACTTGAGAGTGCATGATTGTGATGCATACTTAAAGAGATAGCTAGTAAGTAGGATTAAGACATATAAACACGGAAACTGGCCCACTGAGGTCGGTAATTAAGTTGAACTCTATCATCCCTTCACTAACGCATAGGCTATATTCCATTGCATAGGCTAGTTGCAACGCGTAGTCCCTCGCTCGTCCAATGCACCTCCATCCTTTACAACTTGCCTTTATGGCTTAGGCCTTTACATTGACGCATGTCGCTCATCACCACTTTTATACCTCCCTTGTGCACTTCAGCACCCCCTTGAGCCTACGCATGTGCCCTCGTCTGCCGCACATGCCTCAACCTCTCGGCCATCACCTTACATACTCATGCCCAGGCTTGGCCCTTAGTTAGTGCCATGCCCGCACCTCACGGCCCATCTTGCCACTTCCCTGATGCCTCTCCTAGCCTTCTTAGATAAATTAGGCTACCGCATCACCCACACCTTGGCCTTTACTACGCGCGGCATGGCTACGACGCATGTCTCACACACAACCCTTTTTCCTCTTACTACCAGGCTTCACCTTGCATCCCTTCTACCTGAAAGCCTAGATTTTCACACTTAGAATATTTTCCTTTCAACTCTCCTAAGCCTCTTCCCTACAACACATTCATATATTAGATTTAACCACTCGCCAACACATTAATTCAAACATGCTTAAATAGGAAAATAAGGCCTAGGATTTACAGTCAATGTAACACGAAGGAATTAGTCTTAGAAATCTTGTTGAATCAAATACGTGTTGACGAACTCATTGAGACTGGAAGAGCACAGTGTAATGTGTTGATGTTTATATAAAATGTTATAACTGTTATGTATCTCCTATGTATAATGAACATGTATTGTTGTTGTCACTAGCATGTGTAGGTTTTGTATATGTTGTTTGATGGCTCTTCAGGTGTGAGCCACTTACTCATACAAATGTGTACTAACCTCTCAACCAGATTTTGTAGGTGCCGACGGATATTTCAACTTTGGTGATGTTGAGAAGGGAGCTTGAGAAAGATTCATCTTTAGGATTATGATATATTATTTCGTCTCTTTTCTCAATGAGTTGATTTTACTTTGAACATTTGGGATTGGAATTTTGTTTTAAATTTTAGTTTATTTTCAGTTGTCTTTGAGTTGGAAAATTTTTAATAGGTTTAGTTCATTCTAATATGTTTTCGATTTCACATTGTCTGTAGTCTTAATAGATTTTGTTGAATCTCATTAAGGAAATATTTTACTATTAGTTTTTGGAAACTTTGTAGTTCTGTAAGAGAAGTTTGTTGTTTTAAATATTATTGGGAATGTGTTCCTTTGAAACAAGTGTTAAAGTAAAATTTTGGTTTCGTTGCGGTAACGTTGTTATATTGCCCTTTTTTTTTCTAAAGTGTAAGAGTTAATAAGTTAGTTATAAGTTAAATTTAGGTAATGATTCCTAGTTTAGTATTAAAATTTAGCGTCATTACACTCTATGCTTTATTAATTATCTATTTTTCATAATTATAAAGAGGGTATTTGTGTTTTGTCTTATGTTTCCATTTCCTTTACTTCATATCCATAGGATTCCACATATATCTTCTATTAAAAAATGCTAAATTTTTCTTCACAATTTTGCCACACAAATATTTTGTACTAAAACTAGCTAAAATTTTCATTAGTCTCTTATGAACACAAAATACCTAAGACAATTTAAGTCGTATACCTTGTAACAACTAAAAAAATAAATAAATAAAGTGAGTCATCTAAATATGTATCTTGTATTGTACTATGCAAAAACCTTGTATTCAAAATACACAATCGAAAATCTTTCTAAAATCCACCATGATAACAAAAAAATACAACGTAAACAGATGAATAAATCCTAATGCAATAATTATAACACATAATCCAAAACAAAAATCAAATCAACTTAAAATCAAATCAATAGTACCATTTAATACCTACAAAAACTAACACATCTCCCCGTACAAACCCTCCATATTCCAATGAAAAATCCTTCAAATACACCACCCTTCCATCTTCAACCTTCCATATTCAATACAAACCCTCTCATACCTCCAAGTCTACCTGAAGAAGTTTAAAATTTGTCGTTATTTTGCTAACATCATGAGAAAATATACCTCGGATTACTTGTTGGAGGCATCATATTTGTGGGGGCAAAATAGGGAATTTAAGTAGGAGGTGGGGCCTTACACACACATTTTTTGCCATACATCAAACAATTAAAAAAGTTATCATTTTTCCAATTGGATATTCCGTTTTGATCATCTTGCACAATTTCTCAAAAAAAGATGATAGATGAGTAGAGAATATGAGCTTGAAATGGGAGGAGATAGAAACATGGGTTGTAGTGAATGTAAATTGTAATGGAGTGATTGGATTGTAACAGACGTGGATTATAATGGGTCGAGGATTCCAAACTCCCAAACCCATCAAACCAAACATATGGGTTTGGACCCCAAACCCACTCCAACACAACCTCATTACAACCTCCCAAGCACTCCCTAAGGTGTTAAAAAAAAACCCGAGAACCCAAACAGTTTGGACTACCAAAGGAGACATGTGACATTTTTCTTAGTTTGCAATTTATGTGTCTCCAGATAAACTAGGTTTTCGTTGTGATGACATGGTAAATTTGATTGACCAAAATTTCTCATTCAATAGTAATATTTAAGTATAATGTGAGATCAACAAAATAAATGTATAATAAATGAATAAATCATTTAATGATCTGTTAAATAATGAATGAGAGTAACACATACTATAATAGAACTATAATTTTTCCCAAATTTCAATACCATATTACAATTTCAGTCATATACATGGTGAAATATTTCTATTGAAATCTCGAAATTTTGATTGAATTTTCAAGATTTCGATGACCTTAAAATTTCAATAGGGGAATTTTGTTTTTCCTCCATTTCCATGAAATTTTGAGAATATTTCAAATTCTTTTTAGGAATTAACTAGGTTAGTGCAATTCAAGTTTTCTTAAATTCGTCATTATTTTCAATCCATCGTTATTTTCTTAAATAAAGTGCAATCTAACTTTATTTTCAATCTGAAACTTTCATTTACAAGGAATTGAATTTGGGAAAAAATCATAAAAAAAAAAGCATGTATTATTTTTAACCTCATTCAAAACTTTTTCATTAAACTTTTACATTAGTTTACCTCAAAATTGATTTGATGTAAATTTTTTTTCTTGTACTATTCAAAACTTTCATTTTACATTATTTCACCTCAAAATATTCCTAAACTTCATATTACTAGTCAAGAAACACGTGCAATGCACATGAAATCTTGTAGTTCTAATTTTTTTAGCATATAATAAATAAATATTATACAATTTTGTTTTAGTTACCATCAACTTTTAGAAGTTACATAATGTAAAGAATTTTATTTTAATGCTCTCATATTATCGTTCTTTTTTTATTAAAAAAAATCTTATATCTAGTACAAAGAGAGAAAAATGTTAATTAAATTATCGACTTAATATGTTAATATTCTAGTATTGTAATATATATATATATAATGCAATAATTTTTAGAATTTTTTTCAAATATAAGAAAATGTATCAACTTATTTACAAATATAGTAAAATGTCACTATCTATTCCTATTTATCACTGTGTATTATTGATTGATATTGACATTTTGCTATATTTAAAAATATTTTTAGCTGTTTCTTTATTTGAAACAATTACCTTAACTTTTATTCTAATGTTATTAAATATCTATGTGAAGTCACACATGCATTGTTTTACCATATCAGTTATTATTTTCATTCAATTATTTATTATTATTATTATTATTTTGTATTTTCTCTAAACTTTGGATCTTGTGGAATCATTTTTTTTTTAAGAATGTAAATACAAGTATTTAATTTGTTTCTCTTTTACATGTACATCTTACATTTACATTGGGAGAATTAATGCACCATTTTCATGTGTAACCACCTCCACCTTGAATAAATCTATCCAATTGTATCTATTGCATCTTATCTCGAAAATTCACATCTTGTCAACATCAATTCCATTGTCTTTCAAATGGATGTCGAAAAATCACAACCAAACAATATGGAAATTTATGAAAAATGTAAGGGCAAAAAAGACATGTAAAGATTCTCCTAATAACCCCTTTTAATATATTAGAGATTTTGTAATTTATTTATTATTTTTTTCTAAAGGGTTGTTGTTGACATTTAAAGATATTTACAATATAAATCTAAATGTTATCTTACTTTATAAAAATAATAATTAAAAATAATCGATTACCACATATAAAATTTTAGTAACTAATTATAACAATTTCATATAAAATCTTTCAAAATTTCAATCCCAATAGATATTTCTATAAAATTGAGTGTCAATATTTTCATCCACATCCATATTTCAAATCTTTGTATATACCAACAAGACATACAAATTACGAGCTACTCTGATAAATTTTATCCAAAATTGACCAATGACACGCCTGTCAATAAAGAATACCTTGAAGGGAAGAAAAGGATCAAAGTCTTAAAAAGACAGACGGTGGAGTAGGAAACCGCCACGTTTAAGTTCGTGGAAGGCTTCCGGTGCAATACGACACCGTTTTTCCTCTTTGATTTATTCATTCTGCAACCGCCATTGTTTCTCTCTCTCTCTCTCTGTCTGCCATGGAATTCTACTGTAGCTGTTTGCAGAAGAGCTTGTTTGATTATGGCCTATGAACCTCCTGATTTCATCAGGTTATTTTCTTCTTCTTCTTCTTCATCTTCTTGTTTTGTTGAGTTCTCTTTTGCAGGTTTTTAAGTTGCTTTTCTCTCTGTTTTTAGGGTTGTTTTTGTGATCATGTTAATTTTTGACACATATCTTTGCGTTTATTCTCTTGTCTATTATTTCTTCAATTTCAGTTGTGTAACTTGTGTTTTACCTTTATTGTGATCTTTAATGTCCAAATAGCGATGAACTTTTTCTTCCATTCAATTTGCAAGAATTTAGATGGTTTGTATTCATTTTGCGGGTGAACTGACACTAAAATTAGCTCGAAAGCCTCTTTGGTTTCTAACCTTCTCTAATCTATTTTTTGTTTTTAGTTTTTGAAAATTTAGCTTTATATAAACCACTACTCCCACAAACTAGTCAAGTTTCGATTTTTTTTTTTTTTAAATGTTCTTAAGGCTGTTTGAATTTCTATTTTTTTTAAAATTATGCTGGTTTTCTCGAGATTTACCTACTACAGTTTTTTGCTTTTTCTTAAATAAACATTTGGATTTTTTTTAATGAAACATTTGAATTATTAGTCAAAATCTAAAAACGAAAACAATTTTTAAAAACTAGACCCCTTTATAATCATTTGATGTTTGGTTTTTTGTTTTTGAAAATTAAAATTATAGACACTACTTTCCCTCCAAATTTCTTATTTTGTTATCTATTTGTACCAATAATTTAAAAAAGCAAACCAAAATTTGAAAAGTAAAAAAGTAGTTTTTAAAAACTTATTTTTATTTTTGGAATTTAATTAAGAATTCAATCATTGTATTTAAGAAAGATGTAAATCATTATAAGAGGAAATATGCTCAATTAAAAAAAAAAAACAAAAAACAAATACCTCATTTGATAATAATTTGGACTTTATTTTTGTTTTTCCGAAAATTAAGCTTATTTCATCCACATTTCTTATAATAATTTGTGTCTTTCTTAAGTATAATGGTTGAATTCTTAGCCAAATTCCAAAAATAAAAACAACTTTTTGAAAACAAACTTTTTTTAGTTATCAAAATTTGGTTTGGTTTTTTAAAACATTGGTGAAAAGTAAATAACAAAAAAAGAAATTTGGAGGTGGAAGTAGTATTCATAAGTTTGGTTTTTGAAAACATTGATAGTGAGTGACAACACATAACATAGAAATTTAGAGGTTAAAGTTGAATTCGTGAGCTTAATTTTGAAAAACAAAAAAAACACTAAAAACTAAAAACTTAATTTGGCTAAAAACTGTGGTTATTTAGGATTATGAAAAACTATGGTGAGCAGGTCGCAAGAAAACTAACACAGTTTTCAAATACTGATGCGAGTAACTTTGCAAGTTTAGACCATAAACTGTCAACTCAGTTGTTCAATTTTGAGTAGTATCGGTTTCTAAACTTTAAAGGTGTCAAATAATTCTTTAAAGTTTCATTATTATGCGTAATAGGTAGTGGTCGACATGGTTCTAAATTGATGCATCTATTAGACATATAAGGAGACTACCTTTGTTGTTTTGTTCTTTACTTTTTGTCCCTTCCCTCAATTAGTCTATGAAAATTAGAGATTTCTATCTCACAATAGATGGAATTACTATAACTTGGACTCAGAAAAATGTTGATAAATTGTAGCAACTCATGCTACATATCAGTAAGGCGAAGGGGATTGTGTTACATTTTAGGAATGTCACCGTTGACCCCAATTGCAATAGGTAATACTTTTAGAGCTAATAATTAACTGTATAGCAACATTTTTAAAGAATTTCAAATAACTTTGAGAGTTTGATCTAAATTTTACTATATTTACAAATTCTTCTGCATTGTGTTATATCTGTTAATACTTTTGGTCTAATTGCTATATTTGCAACTATCCTTAAAATAATTGATGGTTGAACATATTATTTGTCAGGATGGAAGGCTGTCGCAGCATAGACTGGAATATGGAAGAACAACTGTCGTCCGGCGATGGCCTGAGCAGTGAAAAAATACGCTCTGTTGTGCAAAAGGGTTGCGATGTGGGGAAGAAGCTTCTCGTTACTGGTTTAGCCATATCTTCTGCTCCTGTTGTTCTTCCTCCATTGGTCATCATGTCAGCCTTTGGATTTGTAGCCTCAATTCCCTATGGAGTCTTCCTCGCGTCCTACGCTTGCGCCGAGACAATCATGAGTGTTTGGCTTCCACTTCCCCCACCCCCCGAACTTGGCCGTGCTGACAAAGAAATAGTAGAGGAAAATGGCTACGAGGAAGACATCATCGATGAAGATGAAGAAAAACATGAGATGGAAACAACAAAGAGTGGTGAGATTTTGGATGATTTGGATAATGACATGGCAGTAGTTAAGGGGGACGAAGAGGACGAACTCGACGTTGGAAGCAGGGAGCAGGGGGCAGTCATTGAAGTGACCAATGTAGAATTTGAAGAAAATGGAGACATTGGAGATGAGGAAGAACAGTTGGAAGAAACTAGGGGTTTGCTCAAAAGAATTCGAGACGAGGGAAGAAGAGATGATGATTTTGCTGAGGCAAATGGAGATGCCGATCATGTTCGAGAGCTCGAGATTACGATGGAGGTTGCCAAACCTAGTGATTCTGCTGAAAACAGTGTTCATTGTTTGTTGAATGAAGTTGACTCTGCTGTTGTTCATCCTCATGTAGAATATGGAGCTTCTGAAGGTATTGACTCGTATCACACCTTTTCTACAATGATGTTAATTTTTTTAAAAACAAAACAAATAGACACAAGGACTAGTGAATATATGATCTAGTTTATAACTTAAAAATGGTGTAATTTAGAGGTAATCAGAATTTGAGGATATGCTTAGAACGAAGGTTTGTTTATTACAAGTCAGAAGTTTGATTTTTCTTTTTGGGTGGGGAATTCAAATATCTGATCTTTCTGATAGATGTAAGTACATGAATCAGTTTGAATTCATAGGACTGAAAAGAGTGTTCGGACTATGTAATTGGGATTAAATGGATCGACGAAGTCTAGTGTTGATACACAAGTGCAATAACATGAATTGACAAATTTTTGCATTGTTTTTAAGTTGCAGTCTCAAGCAAGCTTCCCAAGTCTGAAGAAGCGGAACAACTTCTTTCAGTAACAATGATTGATGTGATTGAATCTGAAGAGAATTTGTCTGTATCAGCTGTGACTATTAAACCCAAAGTAGAAGCAAATGCTCCACATAAAGATTATAGGGTGTCTTCCAGTGAGGTCAGTATATAATATAAAGATGTCGTACTATGGTCTCGAGTCTTTTGTGATTGTTTTCTGTTTTACCATCAAAGTGTTGGAGTGAGGTAGATATATAATTTTTATTAGAGTGAGTTAAGCTCTCAAAAGTCATTTTGAACTCGTATTTTGAAGGGTATGATGTTTGGAAGTGATTTTTACATGACCAAAATCACTGATGTTTGGCAAATGTTGGAATTGATTTAAAAAAAATCTATCATCATTTGAAATTAATTTTTCAACAATTCTAGTTTGCAAAATTTATCCAAACATAATAATTCAAAATCACTTTTAAATATATGAATATCAACTTTAAAAAATCAATCCTACCAAAATCTCTTTTCCTAAATCACTACTTCAACTATCATTCTTGATTGGGTACGTTTAGAAATAGCACTAGCAAGTACTTTGACTGAGTTATAAGGACAAGGAGTGAATTTTGAAAGGGGTGCTTTTGACTATTTTTAGAATTTGAAGATATTTTTTTTCTTGACCAAATAACTAAATGATAAGAAAATTGTGGAAAGTACTTCTAAATTTTAATTGATTAGAAATCACTTCTGAACTAATTCCATTTTCATTCACATTAGATGTTTTTTACCTCTGCAACCTTATCTGTTCTTACCATCAAATTTGGCATAATCAATTTCTTGGGCCTTTTGAGTTGAGTTCTCTCTAAAATGCGTTGAATGTTTTGAAATTCTGAGTTCTTTTTCCTTCTTTTTGCAAGGAATTAGCAAGCGAGGTAAAGATAAGAGAGAATATCCTTTCGATGAAGAAGATCATAGGGTACAATGCCACACCACTCGGAACGTACATAGATGAAGTGAATGCTCTTTACGCCTTCGTCGGAGTCGAGCCACCTTCCCCACTGAAAGGTTCTTCTGATGGTGATCTCAATCTACTCAACCAGAAGTTGCAGTTTCTTATGTCCATAGTAGGGGTCAAGTAGAGGTGTTAAAGTTTGCCATTCAATAAATTGCCATTGTGCATTTTTGTTTCCCAATGTCAATATTTCCTTATGCTTAACCCAGTTTGGTTTTGTAAGTTATGTGCCAAATTTTGGTTTTTTTTTTTTTTTTTTTTTTTTGTTAGAGATTATGGTAGCGTTAGATTAGTAAAGTTGTGTTTGATATCTATTTGAATTTTTTTAAATTCATTGAGAGTTAGGAAAGTTAAAAATACCAAGACCTATGAAATTACTTTAAATTGAGTGGTGATATCAAGATGAGAAAGAAGAATATAAACAAAACTATTGAACAATCTGAAATGAGTGTCAAGGTACCAGAATGATGAAAAAGAATACAAAACTTCCAATTTGCTAGAAAAATGAACTATATTTTTGTTAAGACAGGCACCTAAGTCTTGCGAATGTTAGATAACCGGTGTGACCTCTGGCCTCACTACACGGCCTAACCATGACCATCGTACTAGAATCATCGTTCATGTCATCTGATTCCTTGGATCTCAGCCGCCTCTTACATGGAGGAAGCTCAACAGAACCACCTCCATCAACCTGGTTACTCTCTGTTCTACCTTCCTTAACTTCGTATGTCCGAAGCAATACCTCAAATGTCCTTATATCTACACAAAAGAGATGACAAAAGGTGAACAATACAAATCAAGGTCACACTAAAACTAAAGTTAAATGGCATATAGGGTCATTCAGGAAGTACCTGTAAACTTAGATCGAAGAGTTTCTGCTGAACGCTGAACTTGCTCGATACACGGAGAGAAGGAGCATAATACGCCATCTTGTTTCAGCATTTTCTCAGCTGAAGGGATGGCCAACCAAGGTTGAGGTAGATCCAAGAAAACTGAATCTGCCAATCCAACAAACTCTTCAGGAAAGCCCTGACCTTGAATATCTCTAACCCCCACAGTGACAAGGCTTGTCAAGCCAGTCTTCTCAAAATCCTCTCTGAAAAAAGAGAGAAACAAGCAAATAAGTATTACTTCTTAAACTATCTCAAGATCTAACAATAATCACAGAACTATTACTCTGCAAGGGTAACTTGAGAACATACAATAGATCCATGTTCCTACCTCGCCGAGGAAGCTCTCTGTTCATGAAAATCAAACGTATAGACATGTCCAGTAGGTGCTACAGCCCTAGCTAACGACGTTGTCAACGATCCACTGCCTGTCCCTGATTCTAGAACTAAACAGCCAGGAACTACTTCTAAGAACATAATTACAAAGCTAATATCTGCAATGTATAGAATCTGTGTTCTGTGGCTTAGAACCAAAGTCCATAATTCAGGAGTTGGAGCTAACAGGTAAACAAATCCACCTTTGTTACTCAACACCTTGGACCCAAATGGCTTTCCAATCCAATCTGTATGTTTAAACACACCGAACCTATTCTGAAGTGTTGACCCTTCACATACTTTCACAGCCTTCATGATATCATGTCTCTCATATACAATGACTAAATCTCCATCCCTTATAGAACGGGTGAAAGATATCTTTTTCAACTCATCAGTTGGCAACATCCTTGGTCTTCAAAAGCTCATTAAGAATCAAGAATATCAACTTCTGTCAAAATTTGGGGGAAAAACAGCAACCAAATAAAATATAGATCTATTACAATAACATATCATGGACACTAAGCGTTGAAAAGTTGAAACTACTATCTGAAATCATTAATATCTCGAAAAAGTTTCAAGTTCTCAAACATCTTATTTGAAGAATTCCATGAAGCGTTTCTGAAAATTATCATATAACTCGAGAAAACGGTAAACGCGATTGAAACTAAATCGAAACAATGCAGAAAATGTTTAAAGTGAAGAACCAAGTATTTCTAACAAAGGGCTGCAAGTATTGGTAAAATAAGTGTAAAATGAAGCAAAACGAATTGAAACACTGTAAGCAATCATGAAGCAGATTCAGCCAGAAAAAAATTAAGTACTGGGAAATTCTAGTGTGCTGGAACATTCAAATAAAGGACTACCTACGGAGTGGAATTTGGAGTAGGGGGTTTCGCGTTCTGTTGCTACAGAGGGAACACAATCACCGGCGAGGAGGAAGATGGAAGCTGGTGGCGGCTGGTACGGGAAGAAAGAAAAACGAAGGAGAAAAAGCTAAATCAAGAAGAAAACGAGGAGTTAACAAGCAAACGAAGGAAGAGAAGCCAAGGGTAAATTTAGACTTTATGGGGGATAATTTGATGGTTTGAAAACAGAAATTTGAAAACAACCCATTTGAATAAAGAGTTGTATATATGGTATTAATTTTCGTCAACATGTCGACATCTTCATCGATATTATTTATATAAATACACTATGAGTAAACCAACATTTCAATTACATCGTACAAAATCCCATAAATCATTAGAATAAGCCAAAAAATTTCACAAGTAATCTTACTTAAAGCAACCTTAAATTTGATCCGAACACCTCGAATCGAATATAAACAACAAATAGAGAGTACACGAGAGTTATGCACTAAATTACAGCACCTTAATTGAAGTCAAAAGGATCTAAATAGAAGTCTAACACATACATGACTTGATTCTAGCCAGAAAGTGTTCGAATAGTTTCGAATTTATACGGAATATACAAAAAGAACCATAAACTAGTTGGAAGGAGAATTTAGACTGAGTGAAACTTACCGCCGGAAGAGAGGGTCGGGCTGTGAGTGCCGCACCACCGGCGCCGTAAGTGGGTAAGAAACGATGGGGAGGCAACGCCGGAAGTTAACTCCCACCACTGCTTCGTACTTGCGGGTTTCGGCGGCGGCTGGAAGGAGAAACTCACAGACGGGGGTGTTAGGCTGGTTTAACGAGAAGGGAAAGAAAGAGAAATAGACCGTTGTGGTGGGCTTAGGGTTTTCTATTTTTTTCTTTTTTTCTTCCGTTTTTTTTTTTTTTTTAAGAAAAAGTGTCAATAGTTTTAAATCTCATGATTTGAAATTTGAGAAAGGATTAGTTTGTTATTTTTTATAGGGATGACAGGATTACTTTTATTACTTATTCATTTATTTTTAACATCAAAATGCCATCATATAAAAATAGAAAGAAAAAAAAAAAAAAAAAAACTTTTAGATCGTTATATTGGCACGAGAAAATTAGCCAAAATGCGCTATCATCTAAACTTTAAAGGAAAACGGAACGCGTGTGAACTAAATTTTAATAATATTTTCTTTTTTTATTCCAAAACGACATTGTTTTGGCAAGTGAAAGCGCCATAAAAAAAACGCTTTCCAAAACAATGTCGTTTTGGCTTACATCTTAAAACAAATATTTTATTTTATTGAGAGCAGGCCGTGAATGTAACCCTAACAAGGCGTGCGACTTCAACATAGATGGCAGCTTCGACCTCATGCGACTTTGACTGCAACTTCAGTTTCTCGCACAACTTTGACGACAACGACTGACTCGACTCCGGCGACAACTGAATAAATCATAGACGATGGCAATTTCATTTTTGTGCCATTTATTTTATTGTGTGGAGTCCCATTTATAATTTTTCCACCTAATATTCTTGTGGTGGTGTATGTGAGAGTTTTAATCTTCTGGGTCCGCATTTTTTTTTACTGTTTTCTCTCTTATGTTCACACTTTAGTGTGTTATCGTTTAAGATCAGCACATTTTCATTATTTGGGGTTTTGTTTTCGATGATTTGGGAGATGGGTTGTGCTTAGATTTGAGTTTGATAGGCTATGGAATTTGTTTTGTTTCTGGGGCCGAGGTAAAAAAAAAAATAGTTTCAAAAATATCCTTATACTTATAAAAAAATACTCTTACTGTTGGTATATAAATACAAACATTTAATATTCGTTTCAAAAATATCTTTTTACTTTAAAAAATTGCATTAATACTCTTAATCATACAAAAAAAAAAGTTTTAAAATATTCATAATATTAGTATAGTGATCAATTTGTTTGAAGTTTTCTTGAGTTGAAAAATAATTGATATCAAAACAAATTATATTGATATCCTTTCTCTGGTTCATATCTATTTCCATCATTTTTCTCCCATATCATGTCTAGTTTATATTTTCTCTCAACAAAATATAAACTAAATCTTCAAGTTAAAACATATAATTCCACATATTCTCCTAAAATTTCAAAATAAAAATTTCCTTCCCCGTGCCTCTTAAAATATACCAAAACAATAAATGGACAAATATAAAAGGATGTTTTTGGCTAATAACACAACTTAACTATTATCTTTGTTTTTGTTATAATCTATCTATTGTAATTTTCGGGGACATTTTCGTTAATGAGATAAACAAAGGTAAAACAAAGGAGAATAAGAGTGTAGAGAAAAAATAAAAAGTGTTTATAAATTCAAATTGACGAAGAGAAAAGAGAGGAAATATAGGAGGAAGGTGATGGTTGTAGATAAATAGTAAACAAATTCTTATCTTTTTTAAGATAAAATTACTAATGCAAAATTAGAAAGTTTAGAGGAAGCGTATTTTTTAAAAAAGTTTTTTCAAATTTAAGAACATTTTTTAAACAAAATACTAATGGTTTCCATCTAAAATAAGAGTATTGTGTAACTTTTTTCTAAAGTTTAAAAATATTTAAAAGTTCAAAGATATTTTTACTTAAAATACAAAATTCAATAACATTTTTTTAACCTAAATATAAATATGAATTAAACTTCAAACTGTCATAAGTGCAAAAATTCAGTCTATTTTACTCAATTTTTCGTCATCGTACCCTATAATGACATGCAATAAGATGGTCGTTTGTATTACGTCATCATATGTATGTGTTGTCAATTCAGAACTAACATCTAAAGTCAAAATTATTGTAGTGATGGTTGGAAGTTAGTTACGATTAAATTTAACTTAAGTAATTTTGTTGTTAAGTAGTTTAAATGCTTCTTTTTTTTTTGGGTTTATACAACCTTGACAAATACATGCCTTAGGAATTTGATTTTTGTATGGAGGAACTGCCTTTGAACCATGTCTTAAGGGCATGTATTTATCAAGGTTGCATAAACAAAGAAAAAAAAAATGAAAAAACAAGGTCTTAACAAACTTAATAACAAAATTACTTAAGTTAGATTTAAATGCAACTCACTTCTAACAATTAACGAGTAAACTCGTACAATTATTCCACGTAAAGAATCAAACAACTTATGTTTATGTAACTAGCTAAACTACTTTAACAATGTTTTTTTTCTTAACCACACCTATTCAGATTAATGAGTGTATAAAAGGTATTATTCATGTCTTTTGTAATATACAGTCTAATTCCTTTTTCCTTATTCTGGTACACATACGAATATCAGTCTCAAACACTTTAGAATGAAGAAAAGTTTTTCAATGAAAGGCTTGTGCCTTTTGGTGGTCATGATAGGGGTGGTTGTCGATGAAACCCAACTAGCAAAGGCAGTGAAATGCGAGCCATAAGAGTTGAAACCATGTCTTTTGGCATACACAATCTCAGTTGAGCCATCATCAGCTTGTTGCAGCAAGGTGAAGGAGCAGAGACCATGCTATTGCGGGTACAAGAAAAATCCAAAGATTCAACCCTATTTGCAAGATAATGCCACCAAAAACATTATTTTTAAATGTGGTGTTACCGTCCCGGCTTGCTGAAATCTCCAATATGCTTGGGCTATAATTTCTTTTTTAATATTGCTTCACCATCCTCTTTCCTCTTGTCAGCTATTTACTTTATCACATAATAGTCACAAATATAAACATATGATTTTAGTAAAAATAATTAGATTAGTTTAAGAATTTAGTCCTTACAATTTGTTTATAGTGTTTCAGGTGGCTTCTTTTGTTTGGAACGTTTTGACCTAATTTCTCCTCATTAGTTATAACTCATTTGGTTTAGAAATTTTCAACTTTATCATTGGAGGGTTGTTTAAGGTGCTGAGATGATATAGGATGTGGAGGGTTCTGATATATAGAGAGTTCTGATCGAGTATGAAAGATCAAGTATGTTCAAACACTATGATGATATACGATACACGAAAGGAAAATGACGGTAAGATATGAAACATATTCCGAAAATGAGCCACAAACAATTAAAATCGATGAGATAGAATAATGATACTCCAAATACTGAGATGATATAGGATGTGGGGATATACCCTCTCATGTTGGGCCCCCAAACAGCCCCTGAAGTTTATTTAAACATGATTGTTCTTAACTTCCATTTATATAACAAAATAAGTAAATAAATAAATAAAAAGCAAAAAAATTCGCTTATTTACTTTTGTCTCGTACTTAATTGAAATTATTATTATAGTAAACTAGCGATATGAATGAAAATGGAGTTTTTTCTTTTAATATTGTGATTAGGAAAACTATTTAGGGAAATATAGTGGGTTTGAAACTATTTAGAAATATATGGTTGTTTTGGAGATTTTGAGGCGGTGATTTAGTTTAAAATATTTTGTCGAGGGTTCAACCCTCAACCTGTCGAAAATTAAAGAAGAGATCGAGAGTTTGACCCTCGACCTGAGAAGAGGACGAAGGTTCAACCCTCGACCTGTCGAAAATTAAAGAAGAGATCGAGTGTTTAACCGTCGACCTAAAGGAAATTGAGAAGAGGATGAGGGTTCAACCCTCGACCTGTCGAAAACCAAAGAAGATCTATAAGGGAAGATGAGAAATTTGAAAACCCTCGACCTTTCGAAAATTATAGAACAAACCCTCAACCTAAAGAAAATTAAAGAATCATTTAGTAATTATATACACGTTCGCACACAATCGTTTCGTAAAATTACTATGTGATCGTTTAGTAATTATTTATTAACGTAACAATATGTGCAAACTTCCGGAAAGAATAAGTGAACGATGACAACTTCTTTATTAGAAGCTAAACGATCATTTACAATCTCTCCACGATCGCTCAGTATGACTAAACGATCACTTATTCAATCCTCTGCGATCGGCCACAAACTCCTACACGATCGCCTTCTCGTAACATATACGATCCCATACCTTTTACTATACGATCGTATACCAAATGCTATCCGGATTTCATGAAAGCCTTTTACTATACGATCGATTAGTCGGAACATAGACGAGTGGAGCAGCATGCTGCGATGGCCTCTCCGCGACAGCGTCTTCCGAACTCCCCTCTCGAGAGCTCTCTTTCCTCACACACGATCGCCCACAAACTACACACGATCGCTTAGCTATTACATTAGAACGATACCTTTTCAAACCTATACGATCGCCTACTTTTACTATACGATCGTATACCAATGCTACATGATCGCTAAGTTTTACTACACGATCAATTAAAGAAAGTACACGATGAGGGCACGTTGCGGATGGACCTTCTCAATATAGCTCTCTTTTCCTCACTACACGATCACCCGACAAACTCGCTACACGATACACTTACCGATTACAAATAGATGATGGCCTTCTCAACCTATACAATCGCATACTTTTACTATACGATCGCTACCAAATGCTAACTATGACTCGGCTAAGCTTTTACAACCGATCGCCATGTTGAAGTACAAGATGAGGGCACACTTCCGAATAACCTCTCGAGAGCTCTTCTTTCCTACTACACGATTACCCTCACAAACTCCTACACGATGCTTACCTATTCAAATTTTAGACGATGGCCTTCTCAAGACCTATTACGATCGCCTACTTTTACTATACGATCGTATACCAAATGCTACATGATCGCTAAGTTTTACTACACGATCACATAAAGAAAGTACACGATGAGGGCACGTTGCGATGGCCTCTCAATAGCTCTCTTTCCTCACTACACGATCACCCACAAACTCCTACACGATCACTTACCTATTACAAATAGATGATGGCCTTCTCAAAACCTATACAATCGCATACCTTTTACTATACGATCGTATACCAAATGCTACATGATCGCTAAGCTTTACTACACGATCGCATAGTTGAAGTACAAGATGAGGGCACACTTCGATAACCTCTCGAGAGCTCTCTTTCCTCACTACACGATTACCCACAAACTCCTACACGATTGCTTACCTATTACAAATAGACGATGGCCTTCTCAAAACCTATACGATCGCATACCTTTTACTATATGATCGTATACCAAATGCTACACGATCGCATAGTGGAAGTACACGATGACATAATGGAAGTACACGATGAGGGCACGCTGCAATGGCCTCTCGAGAGCTCTCTTTCCTCACTACATGATCGCCCACAAACTCCTATACGATTGCTTATCTATTATAAATAGATGATGGCCTTCTCAAAACCTATACAATCTCATACCTTTTACTATACGATCGTATACCAAATGCTACAGATCGCATAGTTGAAGTACACGATGAGGGCACGCTTCGATGGCCTCTCGAGAGCTCTCTTTCCTCACTACACGATTTCCCACAAACTCCTACACGATCGCTTACTTATTACAAATAGACAATGGTCTTCTCAAAATCTATACGATCGCATACCTTTTACTATACGATCGTATACCAAATGCTACACGATCGCATAGTGGAAGTACACGATGAGGGCACGCTGTAATGACCTTTCGAGAGCTCTCTTTCCCTACTACACGATCGCCCACAAACTCCTACATCATCGGTTAGCTATTACAATTAGACGATCGCCTTCTCAAAACCTATACGATCGCCTACCTTTTACTATACGATCGTATACCAAATNTTACACGATCGCTAAGCTTTACTACACGATCGCCTAGTGGAAGTACACAATGAGGGCACGCTGCAATGGCCTCTCGAGAGCTCTCTTTCCTTACTACACGATCGCTTACCTATTACAAATAGACGATGGCCTTCTCAAAACCTATACGATCACATACCTTTTACTACACGATCGTATACCAAATGCTACACGATCGCTAAGCTTTACTACACGATCGCATAGTGGAAGTATACGATGAGGGCACACTGTGATGGCCTCTCGAGAGCTCTCTTTCTTCACTACACGATCGTATACCAAATGCTACACGATTGCATAGCTAAGAATCTGAATCTCTGTAGCGCGTGTCAGAGTGATTTGAATCGTCGACCTTCTTTAGAACGAATCTGAATCTCTGTAGCGCGTCAGCGTCTCGTTCCATCCAACACTACTTTCCTAACCCGTGAGGTCGAGTTTTGAAAACTCGACCATTTAGCTTATAACCCCACCGTCTCTTCTCATTTTCTCACACTGCTTTCTCATTTTTTCACACTGCTTTCGTTCTCTCACTCTCCTCACTACCTTCGTTCTGCCTCTCATTTTCTCCTCACTACCTTCATTCTCTCATTCTCACTGCCTTCAGCAAATCTTCTTCTTCTCCCACATTTGTCCATTAAATTGTGAGGTTTGTACTTTTTACTATACAAAATTTCATTTTTTTTTTAAAGAATTATACATTTTGTTCCTATTATATTTTTTTTATAGTTTTTGTTGCTGTTTGGGAAACAAAGAACAAAAAAGGTAAGTTAAATTTGTGAGTTTACTATTTATTTATTACTAGTTTTATTATATTTAGTAGATCTATCATGTTGAATTCAATAATATTTACATATTGATGTTAGTAGTTCTTTATCTATTAGTGTTAATCTTAGTAGTTGTTATTAGTGTTAATCTTATGGTTGGGATATTATATCAACATGTTAATCTTATTTATATTTTGTTTGTTTTTGTTTATACTTAAGTATAGTTTATTGTAAGAAATATACTTAAATAAACTATAGTTTAAAATAGTTGATTTTCTTATGATATTTGAGTTTTCTAGTATTAATATTGAAAATATAGTTTAAAATAGTTTGAAAAAGTTTAATTCTATTTTATTCTTTATTTTGTATTAAATTTTGTTTTAAAAAGTTTACCTCATTGTAATGTTTAAAAAGTTGATATTTATAGTTTAAAAACTTTAATATTTTTAGTTTAATACAAAATTATTTTGATTTTTTGAAATATATTTCTGATGATATTTGAATTTTCTAGTATTAACTTTGAAAATATAGTTTAAAATAGTTTGAAAAAGTTTAATTTAATTTTATTCTTTATTTTGTATTAAATTTGAAAAAATAGTTTTAAAAAGTTTTGAAAAGTTTAATTTGTTGTTATGTTTAAAAATAGTTATAAAAAGTTTAATTTATTGTTATATTTAAAAAGTTGATATTCATAAAACTTAAAAAGTTGATGTTTATAAATTCAAAAGTTTAATATTTTTAGTTTAATACAAATTATTGTGATTTTTTAATATACTTCTTATAAAAAGTATAATACAAAATTATTGTGATTTTTTTAAAAAGTTTAATATTTTTTTACCCACAAACTTCTTATATTTCCTATATATATGATTTTTATTGTGGTTTGTTTTTGTTTAAGTTTGATAATTAGTAGAACAATTAGTAATGTATTGTTTGTCTTTTTTTTTTTTTAAGAAAATGGCGGGCAAATGCTTGGAATGTCACTTAGTGTAGATATGGGAACAAATCAAATAGAAATAATATATAGACATCCTAATCTTGAACCATCAGATCCATAAGGTTTATGTCATTCCCTATTTCGAATACACAAGCTATGAACTTAATGTTCTCAATCGCAATGCCATTGCCTAGAATTTAGTGCATTTGTATGTAAATGTAAATAGGATAGGGGTCGATATAAACTTGAATACATCATTTAGCCAGTTTGAAGATCCAACTGAATGTATTGATCCTGATCTGGAGTCAGTTGCATCGTCATGTGATAATGAAGATATGATGGCTAACAACCTGTATAGAGACTTCAAAATTGAAATGGATGATGAATTTGAAGAGTTGGATTTCGATGGTCGTGAACATGAGTTACTTTCAGATACATTCAACGATTTGAATATCAATGTACTGGATAGCATTCGAGAACATGATCCAATTGTAGCCCCTGTGGACGTTGACAATACTCAATTGTATAAAGGGATGATTTGTCAAGACAAAGAAATGCTACAAACACGCGGTCAAATGTTTTGCAATAAAATGTCACGCACCATATGAGGTTCTTGAATCGACACTGACGATTTGGACAATTCGGTGTAAGAAGTGGGAGGAAGGTTGCAAGTGGAGACTTCGTCCAATAAAGAAAAAATCGCATGGCTTGTTTGAGATCACTAAGTACGATGAGCAACATATATGTTTTTATTCAGAACTAAGTCAAATCATGTGTAATTGGATTCATCAATGATTGCACTAGAGTTTTGTGATGTCGTAAGAGAAAAACCATATATCAGTGTGGCACAGCTATAGTCCGACATCAAATCAAAGTTTGGATATCATGTTCCTTACCATAGGGTATGGAAGGGAAAAAGAAAAGCGTTGGCTAAAGTGTTCGATGATTGGGATGAGTCTTACAAATTGTTATCCAGATGGTTGTATATGGTTAAGCAGACCAATCCCGGAACACGAGTGGAGAGTGAAAGAAATGCTTACTGAAGGCCATGTTATCCTAACTTCTGTATTTTAGGCATTTGGTCCTTGTATAGAAGCTTTTAATAAATGTCGGCCGATAATTCAGATAGGTGGTACACACTTGTATGGCAAATACAGAGGAAAATTGTCGATTGCTACATCAGTTGATTCGAACGGTCATCTTCTTCCACTTACATTTGCTGTTGCTGATGAAGAGTCCGCAGACTCATGGGGATGGTTCCTGAAACACCTGAGAGAAATTGTAACACATGAAGATTTCAGATCGACATGTTGGTATAATCACAACAGTGAACAATCCAGCAAATGGTTGGACGAGACCAAAATGTCATCATCGTTTCTGCTTACGACATATCGCCAGCAACTTTAATAAAAAAAATACAAATTTAATTCATTGAAAAATTATGTTTATCGTGCCGAGTGTCAGTTTCAAATTCGGAAGTTTAATAAAACAATTGAAGATATCAAAGAAATAAATCGGAGCTGGCTGAGTGTTTTTGACAACATTAGTTTAGAGCAATGGACTCAAACACATGATGAAAGATTCAGATATGGGCAGATGATGACAAATCTATCAGAGTGCATAAATGGAGTCCTCAAAGGAGCTCGAATGTTGCCTATAAATGCTCTTGCTCAGATAACATTCTTCAAATGCGTGAATTATTTCGAGAAAAGAAGAGAATAAATAAGGGATGCATTAGAGCGTCAAGATAAATACACCCAATAATTTTTTTTAATATATATATGTTATTAATAATTTATTTCAAACATATTTTATAATACTAAGTGGAGTAAAAATCCAGGTACGCACACGAGAAAATAAATAAATGGGCTGCAAGATCTAGTAAACATGAAGTACAATCATACGATCGGTATGAAGGTGTGTTTCATGTGAAGATCGGACGTCATAGTCTCAATGCCAAAGGAAGAAACGATCAAATATTGAGACTAAATAGGTCCGAGCGGTACTATTCATATAACAAGTGGCAAGCATTCGGCATTCTATGCTCGCATTTTATGGCCGTTTGCTCACATTTTAACATGAATTACGAAGACTTTATTGAGTACTACTATAAATTGTCAACGTATGATGAATGCTACTCTTCTCAATTTCAACTTGTACCGCATGAAGATTACTGGATAACGCACCCTAATATGCCTGTCTTACATCTTGATCCATCGTTGTTGAGAAAACCTGGTAGACCGAAAAGTTCACATTACAACAACGAGATGGATTGGACAGAACCAGTCACACAACAACGATATAGATTTTGTAATCAGTTAAGCCATAATTGAAGGAAGTGTCCTTCGTTACTAAGACGGGCTCCAAGTAGTTAGGGATTGAAAAATAAATATTTTTTTTATTATATATTTTTCATTTTTATTATATAATCCAATTTTTTTTATTATAATTTATTGGTATATTCAATTTTTTTATAAATAATTTATTGTAATATTTCATTTTTTTATTGTAATCTATAAAGTTATACATTATTACTTTTAATTTGAGAAATAATACTTTCTATTATCATGTATATTTAATTAAGTGTAGATACTTTTATGTATATTTATTTTTTTTTTTTTTTGTTAATCTATAAAGGTTATACATTATTCTTTTAATTAAGTTGACATTTATTTAAATGAGAAATAAAAATCTTTTTATTCATGAATATTTAATAAGTGTAGATATTTTTATTGATATATTCAATTTGTATTATAATTTGTAAAGTTGTACATTTTCTTTTAATTAGTTGTACATTATTTTAATTGAGAAATTAAATAATCTTTTTATCATGTATATTTAATTAAGTGTAGATACTTTTATTGTATATTCAATTTTTTTAATTATAATTTGTAAAGTTGTACATTATTCTTTTAATTAAGTTGTACATTATTTAATTAAGTTAATTAAGTTGTACATTATTCTTCTAATTGAGAAATAAATATTTTTTTTAATTGAGAAATAAATTTTTTTTAATTGAGAAATAATTTTTTTTTTCTTTCAGATCATGGCTTTAAACCCAGGACTTGTTGATCCTCATGTTTTATACGACCAGTCCATTCATCAATCATCTATTGTATAGCGAAATCGTACTACTGGAGAAATATCTTACAGGCGTCGAGAGGCAGTTCTCCAGCGCACTATCCCACTCCACCCTCAAATACTACCGCTGCTGCACACATCTGGATTATATGGATTGCCAGATTGGGATTTATTCAGTTGAACTGGCATCTGATCACAACCTTAGTCGAGAGATGGAGGTCTGAGACGCATACATTTTATATGTCTGTTGGAGAGTGCACTATCACTCTACAAGACATAGAAGTGTTGTTGGGGTTACCTGTTGACGGTGAGTCGATCACCGGAGTGATGTATGATGACTGGTCACAAGTTTGTCAACTGTACCTTGGTGTGACCTCGCCTGCCGACAAAATTAAAAGATCGAGGTTAAGTTTGATATGGTTAGGAACATAATTCCGTGAGCTCACAAATGATGCAAACGAGGAAACCGTCATAAGATATGCACGAGCATTTATACTACAAATGATAGGTAGAAGTTTGTTTTCCGACAAATCAAGTCATTTTGTTCCTGCCACTATTAGCTAACCTCTATAATGTGGGGCGGTATTCATGGGTTGGAGCATGTTTGGCATGGTTGTATAGACAACTATGCAAAGCAATAAGACCTGAGGTTCGAGAGATAGCTGGGCCTCTCATACTTTTGCAACTATGAGCTTGGGAGCGATTTCCAACAATGGCTCCACAGCTACAACATGTTAATATGCTCAGTTAGCTAGACGAGCCTATGGTTCTCAGTATGTTGTTTTAATTCAATTTAATTTTTATATCACTGATCTAGTTAATTTAGATTCTAAATTATCAATTTAAAAATTTAGATGGAGAGACAAATTTTGTGTGACTAAGATAGCCACACATGTAGTCAGTCAGTACAGATACATGTTTGATCTGCTTCAACCTGGTCAGGTTCATACACATTTTTATTGTAATTGTTTTTAATGTTCTCCAATATAATATTTTGTGTTTCAGGTTATTTGGGAGTCATACAAAATTATAATGCATACTTTGCCCAATTTCTATACGAATGGTCAAACCATATGGCGGACGATGAGTCCTCTCATATGTTTTCACATTGGTGAGTGACATTTTCCTGTCAGGGTGATGAGACAATTCGGTTTTCTGCAAGATGTCCCATCGCCTTGTAATACTGAACCCCTACTGCATGATATCGACTTAAGGACTGTAAATTGTTCCCAAAAAGTTGCACATTTGGTAGTGTGATGGCACTATCGTGCAAGGTTTATTACAGTGGGGGTTTCTATTGAACAGTTTGATAGGGATGTCACTCAAGACTACATTCATTGGTATAATAATATCACAAGGCGCCACGTCACTCGTCCGGGAGCAGCTGTAGGTCATCTAGTAAATGAATGAATATTATCTAATTATTTTTAATTTTAATTTATTTTAAATATTATCTAATTGTTTTATAATTCATAGAGATCGAACAACAGTAGACTCCATGATGTTGCGAATGATCCGAACCAGGTTCTTGCTATATGTATTGACAACCAAAGCTATATGGAGAAGATATATTATATGTACGATATACCTATTGTTCCTCCACCAGCTCCTAGACGTAGAGGACCTGTACGGGAAGAGGATGAGTTTGATGAGGTTGCTCATAATGTGGAAGAGTTGCCCCCTGTGATGCAGACGCAGAGTCAAACTGATTATGTTAGTCCGATGATGATGATGCCAGCATTTGGTTCAAGACATTATGACTCAGAGGCTGGTCCTTCATTTTCATACGCGTATGGACATGGTCGGGGTCGTGGAGAGCATAATGAATATTTATATCATGAAGCGTGTGCAGAGGTACCAGAGCAACATCAAGAAGAACCAGAGCAATCTCAAATTCGAAGTCGACAACGACAACCAGCTCGAAATCGACGTCGTCCACCTTGTGGGACACATTAATTTTTGTAATTATTTTTATATAAATGAGATATTTTAATTTACACTTTTTTATTTTTATGAGATATTATTTTTTTTAATTTATTCTTTTTAGAGTTTAAATAAAATAATAAAATATTTTTAGACATTGTTTTTATAAAATAGAAAATTAAAAAAAAAAAAAGAAAGAAGACGGTCGAATGTCTAAATTATTAAAAAGAAAAAAAAAGGTAAAGGTCGAGGGTAGGTCGAATTTTGAACCCTCGACCTATTAAAAAATATATATATTTTTCTAAATTGTTTCAAAAGTACAATATTTTTCTAAATAGTTTTTAAAACTACCATATTTTTTTAATTTTTCCAATGAAAATTCGTCCATAATCATTTTGGCAATAAGAGTGAAATCAGTTTTGAATAACTCTGAATTGACTTAAACGATATTTTTTTGGGAAACAAACCTGTTGAAATATTAACCATGATCCACCTCTTCTCCCTAAACCGTTGCAAATTGAAGTATTAATATCTAAAATCCTCATGAACTATCCCTATTACCAAATAAACTAGCACATTTAATCTTCTATTGCTATCCATGGGGGTATTCAAATATTACTCATATTATGTCTGCCCTTCTAATTTTGAGACTATTTTCTCTTATTGCTTCTATTATTTTTATTTTACTTTATCTCTAAATCATCTAGAAAAATTACTTAAAAGTAGGGGTGTACATGGGTTAGGTTGGGTTGGGTTGAGGATATTTTTGGACCAACCTGAAAATCTGAGTTGGTTTGATTGACAACCCAAATGACCGAAATAAAGTTTCCAATCCAACCCAACCCAACCCATAAAATTTGGGTCGGGTTGGGTTAGGTTGTCGGGTTATAACTTTTTTTTTAATGAAAAATATGTAAATTTATATATAACACATGACTAATAACTAAAATCTCATAAAATTAAGATGCTAAATACCAAATATCTATGATATTTATTGTAAACTTTAAACAAAGACAAATATCATAACAATTTTAAAAGAAAAATATTAAAAATTAAAAAATTAATCAATATAACGAAATCAAACTTTAAACAAAGAAGAATATATGTATATATATATATAAAAAATTCGGGTTGGGTTGGGTCAACCCAAATTTTTTTTAGTCAACCCACAACCCAACCCAACCCAACCCTTACATTTTAGGTTGGGTAGTCCAGGTTATTCGGGTTGTCGGGTTATTTACACCCCTACTTAAAAGTTGCATCTATTTTACTTATAAAGTGTTGTCATTGTAAATGGGCTCTATAATGAATATTAATGAGGCCCAAAACTCTTTATTTCAGGGTGAGTTGATCCAAGAAGTCCAAAAGGGGAGTAGATGCCGAGTATGTGAACTTCAACCTGCTACGTAGCTTCCCAGATAATATTATTCTCTCCTTATCTCTTTTCTTTCTGATTTCGATTAATAGCATTAAAGGAAAAACTTTTCAGCAAAAAAGATTTTGATTTCTCTCTGTTCTTATCTCTTCTCTGGTCGAGAAGTTTAACCTAAGATCTTTGATTCAATCGTGTGTAAAACCAGAATGCAAATTCAGAAATGAAATGAGAAAAAGAAGACAAACACAAAGAGATATAGTGATTCAATGATTATTTCCATCTACATCCACTTTAGAATTGATATTCAAGCTTTATTCATCCTTCAAGATTACAAACTTCAGATTCTACAAAGATAAGCATATCCTCCCAAGCTCCCTCTCAAACTTAGTTTTCCGAATGTATTTTTTTTATAGTATTTATTCATTTCTATTTATATCTTTCATTATAGATAACAAAAAAGAAAATAAAGCAGCTAACAAAAATATGTTGTTATTGTAACTCTTTAACAACTTTTAATTGTTTTTCTTGATTGGTTTGATTTTAATAGGAGCTGGAGCTTGGAGCTGAAGAAGGAGTTGGGGTTTCTGGTTCATCTTTTCAACAAATCTCCATCTTGAAGCAAAAACACCCTGAAGATCTTCAACATAAGGTAATTATTTTCCCTGATTTAAATCTACTACTTTGAGTAGATTTAGACAATGATCGAACTTAGGTCTTGGTAGGGCTTTAGTTAAAAAATTTGCTATATTGTCCTTTATCCTGACCTTTTGAATGTTGACTATTCCTTTCTCCATGATGTCTTTGACAAAATATAGTTTTACATCAATATACTTTGTTCTATCATGATATTGCTGGTTTTTAGTTTAATGTATTACACTCTGGTTATCATATAATAACTCTACTGATTCTTGTGTAGCCTAGCTCAGTAATTAAACCTTATAGCCAAATTGCTTCTTTAACTGCTCCTGATATTGCTATGAATTCGACCTTATGTTTCACTTCTTGATTGTTTTCTCCCAAGTATTTCTTCATATAAACCTACTTATAAGGAATGACTTCTTTGTTAATTGGTTTATTAGTCAGCTCCCACGTATTATTTTTGTAAAGTGAGTCAATTTCACTCTTCATAGCTGCAAGTGATGCGTTCTGTTCATGCGATGAACTAATGATACTTATGTGAATTAAACGCTTAGTTTTCTTCAGTCAAACCCAAGTGCAAATTTGACCAAAGTTCCTGGTGAGTCCAAGATCAAACGTAGGGATTGCTTGTAAATATGCGATGAAACTAAAAATATATGATCTTCGCGTGTAAAAAAAATGTTCAAAGGAGATTGGATAAATAAACTTAAATCTAAATATGCGATGGGGATTATGTCTAAAGTGAAGCAGTGTATTGGATAACAGTTATGCGATAGGAGGTTTGGGAAGAACTTTCACTAACATTTTCTAAACAACTGAATGAAATATGCGATCAAGTTATACACTCAATATTACAACCAGCAGTTCTCAGTGTCTTTTGCTACATTATCTTATCTCTAAGATGCATACGATAGGTGTAATATGCAGAGAATGTACTTATTTCTAAGGAACAGTTTCTCTCGTTTTATGTAGTCTTAATCTAAATTCTCTCAAACTTAGATTAGCTTTACTTAGAATAATTTCTTAATTGATTCAAGCAACAAATTTAAGTATGTATAAAACAAGTTGATCGCATGATTCCTCCAATTATATAGTCATGTTAGCTATAATCTTTCCAACCCATGAAACGATTTAGCTATGCATGATATAGGTGAAAATGATAGACAAGATATATAATAAACATGTATTCATACTGAAATTCTTAATTTGTCAATGTAATAAATACAATACAAATACACAAAAAGAGAAAGGGTCAGAGAATCAAGCTGTGGTTCGCAATGTCTTGCTTCCCCCAGCTTGTTTTACATTTGCTTCCTTAGATAATTGAACAAAATGATCTTTTTCTTTCCCTAAAATCCTAAGCTCTCACCAAGGAGTCTCTATGGAAGAATGACAGACGTTTCAATCAGAATCCCTTCTCAGGGTGTTCTTCTTGTCTCCCACAATGTATCCCCTAGTATAATAAGAACTTCGAACTCATAATTCTAACGACTATTACTCTCACTATTCACATATATATCTCTACGTGCCTCTGCATGGAATTTGCATGGGTATTTATAGGTGTTCACGATCACTACTTTTCTTAAGCTCATGATTACGTTGATGGGGTGCATTAAATTCCATATTCTGCTACACCGACTGCAATGTGTCAGTGGTTCATTGAATCTTCAACAAAGCTTTCATGTCAGCCACCAACACAACTTGTGATGTGACACCCACCGCCCAAGTCATGTTTTGCCTCATCACTTGCAGTCTATGTGATCGTCTTCATTTTCTTCTCAGGTCGCTTCTTGCTTTGAACACATTAACGGGCATGCGATCACGTGATCATCAGACTTCAAAAGGGTATACTACACAGAAGTAGTAAAATTAGTTTGGGATTTCAATATGTTATGCGTTAGAAGTAAGTGATCGTATGCTTTGCTTTTTGTATAAATTTATTGACAATTTTATCTAAGTTGTGTGCCTTTGCCTTGTTATTTTAAATAAAAGAGATATAATAACTTGTATTTTTACATATTATCAGCATGCCATTCATTCTTCTCTTCACTTTTTAAGGCTTCCTCAAAATTGTTAGGTTATTCACTATCGTCATCAATATAGTGATTAGAAATGCAATCAACCCTTGCAAATCTAGAAAGAAGTCTGGTGGTCCTTCTTTCTCTGTCTCTTGAAAGAAGCTAGTTTTCTAGATTCTTAGTTTGTTTTTTAGTTCTATCTTTAGAAGTGCTTGGAACATTTGAGAGTTGTACTTGTTCATCTATAGTTATAGAGGTTTCAATTATAGGATTAACTTCAAATGTGAGCTGGAAGGAGGGTCAAATTGATCTTTCTTAGCTGATCGATCACCTTACTATTTCAAAATTCATATAGGACTCATTCTCCTTGAAGATTACATATTTGCTTATTAGACTTCTATTAGAGCTGAAATCCCAAAATTTAAAGCCTTTTACTCCATCAGAATACTCTATGAACATGCATTTCATGGCTTTAGGTTCCAGCTTACTTTGTTTAATATGAACATAAGCAGTGCATCCAAGAGACTTTAGAATTGACAAATCAGGTGGTGTTCCTCTCCATTTTTCTTCAGGGGTTTACATATCAATAGAAACACTAAGGCTTCAGTTGCTTGTAAAGGTTATTATGGCTAGAGCTTACGACCAAAAATCCTTTGCTATTTTTGCATCAGACAGCATGCACCTAACCCTTTTCATCAGTGTTCTATTCATTCTCTCTACAACTCCATTCTATTGAGGAGTATAGGTTACTGTTCTGTGTCTAGTTATTCCACACTCAACACAAAGAGAGTTAAAATTATCCCCTAGAAATTCTAGGGCATTATCAATTATGAAGAATTTAATTTTCCTCTTAGTTTGAGCTTCTCCCTTGGTCTTCCAATTTTTAACACAAAAAGAGTTAAAAGGTCTGATCTTTAGATTTAAGAGAATAGATCCACACTTTTCTAGAAAAATCACCAATAAGAGATAAAAAATACCTGGAACCTCCGAAGGAAGGAGTTATTGCAGGCCCCATAAGTCTCCATGAATATAGACAAGGATGGCCTTGGTAGAATGAACCCTTTTTGTGAACTTCATTCTCTTGGACTTCCCAAGCACACAATGTCCACATAAACTGAGTCTTGTGCCTCTGAATCAAACCTTGCTTCAAGAGTTCATTCAAACATCTTTCACTAATATGTGAAAGTCTTCGATGTTATAATTCAAATTCACTATCCTTCTCAGTTTTTGACACTAGAGCATACTTAGGTTGATTAACCTTCTTCAAAACATATAATATATCAATTTTCTTTCGAACAAGGATTTTCCTTCCCTGTTTTTCTATCTTCAAAGAATTTCTTTCTCCAATGAATGTACAGTCTTGGTCATCAAGCATGTCTAAAGAGATGAGATTTCTCTTGAGTTTTGAAACATGCCTAACATCTCTTAAAAGTACTTCTCTGTTATCTAAAAGTCTTAGTAACATTAAGCCTCTGCCAATGATTTCATACTCATTGTAATTCCCTATGTAAACTGAGTCTCCTTCCTCTAATTTGTAATAAAAAAACCAGCTCCTTTTGGAAGTCATATGATAGGTACATCCTGAGTCTAAAACCCAGTCTCCCTCCTTAGTTTTAGAGTCCATGGTTTTATTGTTTGCAATAGCAAGAGCCCAGTGTAATAGGTTTCTTTACCAAGAAGCTTTTGATATCTACCATGCTCCCTTGACATCCTTTGATTGTCACTTCTGAAGTCCCTATTTCTAGTTGAATCATTTCTTCCATATGGCTTATATCTTCTATTTGTTGGGGTTGATGCCCTAAATCTCGTAGCGTCTTATAGTTTGTAAACCTTGTATGAACAAACTTGTATGTGATTAATAATATTTGATATTTTTATTCACTTTGTCTATGAAATATGTGATATTTTAGTTGCATTAACCATAAACCAATAAACTAACATCCAAGGTTATCGTTGTAACTTAAACATGTATGTGGAGACATACAGGTGGATCATGTTTAAGTAATAACCTAAATGGTCTGTAGTATATGGATAAGGCTGGATACCTTATCCTGGGTGACACTACGAGTATGGACCGTTTTGTAGATGTTATAAATGTTGTCAAGTGCTACTAACGATCTGATCCTGGTCATTCATGTATTAGACATGCGATCGGGGATATTCTATATAAAGAAGTTTGTATAAGATCGGTCGCGCAATGCTTAGTCTTATTATATAACACCGTTAATAATAAAGACTTTAATTTCACTAGGATGACCATAGGTAACACGACCTTAATCCTGAGTGACTTGTGAACTCCTGTCTATGAGGGCGATCTTTTTATTTATATGGGTGAGAGTGGCCAGATCGTCGACTCAACAAGCCTACCATTTTGGGGATTCGTTTGATTTGGGAGCTGCGAACTCAGCTACACAAGAAGGAATTCACTCATTCCCTGAAGCAGGGGCAAGTAGATAAATTACTCCCTTAAGGGCTGATTCTGGGTCTTGAATAATGTGGCGCCACACCCTCCCCTGGACCGAAAGGGGTTTAGTCATAGTAAGACTGATCAATTGTTCATTAGAGGGATCGGTGATACTTAAGGAGTTAAACGATAATTTGGACCAGTTGTACTTACGAGCAATTTGTGAAGGGTCATCGTACTGTTGATTGGTTATATCTAATGGATATAGAAATATATTTGTAGTGCGAAGAGTGCAGCTATCGGTCTTTAGTGAGTGTCCGACAGTTAATGGATGGTGGATAATGTAATTAAAGAGTTTAATTCATTATTCACGCAACGTTGGAGCTTCAAGCTATAGGTTCATAAGGTCCCCTTGGTAGCTCAAAAGAATTTAGTTGAGAATCAGTTATTGGGTTAATTTGTATTATTCAAATTAATAAGAGGGAATTTAATTATATATGATATAATTAAATTGATTCAATTATATATGATATAATTGTTATAATGTATTTGATACATTATAGTTTAATTGGAGGAATAAATATTTGAATGTGTTTCAAATATATTTTCTATGAATGAGATTCATAGTTGTTAAATTTAATATAAATATGGTTATATTAAATGCTATAAAATAGAGAAAATGAACTATAGTTTATATTGTATATGATGCAATATTAAAATTATAGGTTATAAATATAATATGATAAGTTGGTTATCTTATTTATTTATCTTATTTATTATTTTGAATAATAATTCATTTTTTCTCTCTAACCACCTTAGTGGGTAGTTGAGTAGTTTTTATGGCCAGTGAGATAAATAAAATAAGATTTTATTTTTCCATAACAAGTCTATACGATAGGCTTATACACTACACGGTTGAGAAACTTGCTATACGATACAGAGTTTCTTCAATCTTCTTCCTCCTCTAAACTCAAAATCCCTCCTAACCAAAATAGTCAGAGCCCAAACTCCTGGACTCTCACTCCGAGCATACTGATGGTTCCAAGTGGTCGTGTCTTCTATTTTCGTTCGTGATTTTTTTTAAGAGAGTCTTCAAAGTTGCTATTTGTTGAGTTCGTGAAAGTTCGAGGATTTTACGAGAAGAAGTGTTCTTCATTGGTATAATCTCTTGAACTCTATTTCTAGTTTAAAAAGCATGTTGTATTTTACTTAAAATGTATAATCTGTATGTTTTACTGTAAATTTGTGTTTTCAATCTAAATAGAATTTGGACAATCTACTTCCGCTCAAGGATCTCTTTAAATGAGTTCCTTCACTGTTATCATCTTTTTTTATGATATTTTACCCTTTTAGGAAAATTTCTCTTGAAATGTCCTTCCTTATAGCAAATAAAGCATTTCAAGGTTGGTCTCTCTCTATGCATTTTCTGATCCTTGTTGAAAGAGCTCTTCTTAAATTGATTCTTACCTTTAAAAAATAGGAACTCTGCACCACCAGCACTCTTACCTTCTGCTTGTAAATCTAGTTCTCTTCTTTTTAGGGTTGTAATGACATTATCTACTGTCACATTCTCTTTTCCATATTTCAGGGTTGTTTTTACCTCCTCATATGTGTCATGAAGTGAGTTAATTAGCAAGGCAGCTTCACTTTCTGCTCCTAATTTCTCCCCGGATTGATTAAACTCATTTGTACGTCTCTTAAATTCATCTAAATTTTCATTCAAGGATTTGGAGTGATTCATTTTAAAGGAGAAGAGCCTTTCTTGAGTGTACAACTTATTAGGAAGGTCCTTTTTATCGTAGAGAGCCTATAATTTCTCTCATACTTCATGTGCAGTATTTTCATTTATGACTTGTCTGAGAACACTGTCAGAAATTTTGAGTATTAGAGTTCCATATGTAATTTCTTCCATGTTTTGTTTATCTTTAGTACTAAAAAAGGTAGGCAGGGACTTTGGGTCATCCAAAACTTTTAGGTCCTTTTGTGAGATAAAAAAGGCCTTGACCCTCTCTGTCCAAAGTGTAAAATCTCCAACTCCATTGAACTTCTCAATTTCGAATTTAGCAGTTGCCATTCCAAGAATTTCAAGAATCCGAATTGTGCTCTCTCAAGAATTTCAAGAAACTGACCTATGACCTCTCAAGAACTTCAAGAAACTAACATGTGCTCTAATACCAGTTGTAAATGAGCTCTATAGTTAATATTAATGAGGCCTAAAACTCTTTATTTCAAGTTGAGATGATCAAATAAGTCCAAAAAAGGAGTAGATGCCGAGTGTATGAACTTCAACCTGTCGCGTAGCTTCACTAGATGGTAAGTATTCTTCTCTCTTTATCTTTTTTCTTTCTGATTTCGATTTGTAATATTAAAGGAAAAACTTTTCAACAAAAAGGATTATGATCTCTCTATCTATTCTTATCTTTCTCTGGTTGAGAAGTTCAACCTAAGATCTTTGATTCAATCGTGTGTAAAACCAACATGCAAATTCAGAAATGAAAGAAAAAGATAAGACAAACAAAAATATGTATAGTGGTTCGGTGATTATATCCACCTACATCCACTTTAGAATTGATCTTCAAGCTTTATTCATCCTTCAAGATTACAGACTTCAGATTCTACAAAGACAAACATATCCTCTCAACCTCCCTCTCAAATTTATTTTTCTAAATGTATGTTTTCTTAGTTTTCTGAATGTATGTTTTTTTTACTCACTCATCAAGAGAGTATTTATTCATTTCTATTTAAAATTTTTATTACAGATAACAAAAAAGAAAATAAATCAACTAACAAAGATAAGTTGTTATAACTCTTTAACAACTTCTAACTGTTTTTCTTGATTGGTTTGATTTTAATAGGAGTTAGAGCTTGAAGCTGAAGGAGCTGGGATTTTGGTTCATCTTCTCAACTGTGATTTTATCATTTTAACTTGACATCTCACTTATCAACTTAGAGATATGCATAAGGCACAACTCTATCCAAAAAACCTACGGGGTCGGGGCCTCACGGGGACCCGCCCCGAACGGGGCAGGGAATCCCCGAATACACGAGGAATGGGGGAGGGAGTGGGGAATTTTTTTCTCCATTTACAATTCGGGGTTGGGGACGGGGAATATATTCCCCATCTCCGGCCCCGCCCCGTTTTCCCGTCCCACTCCGACTTTGTATATAAATTATAAATTTTTAATATATATATATATATTCATACTAATAGACTTTATTAAGATAATTATGGATATTTTAATTATTTAAGTTCAAGATTTTTATTACTTTAATTCTTTAGATGTTGTAATATTTAAAATATGATGCTCTAAATGTTGAATTTTAATTTTTACAGATTATGAGAACTTAGCATTTTAATTATATATTTTTTAAATTGCATGTGTATTATTGTTTTAATTAGTAAAATTGATAATATTTCATTAAAATGAAAATTTCATTGAAAATGTTTAAAGAAATGTAAAAAAAATATATTTTTAATTGAAATTAAAAAAAATGTTATAAAAAAATAAAGACGGAGAATTTTTCCCTACGGGAAATCCGATCCCCGCGGAATCCTGTGGGGAATCCCCGCCCCGTTCCCTGCGAGGAAATTCGCGGGGACGGGGAATGGAATAGGGGGCCTGTCCCTGCCCCGTCCCGTGGACATCTTTAAGGCATCTCCATGAGGTATTTCAAGTCCATACAAAAGTCAAATTCCTTAGGCATGTATTTGTCAAGGTTGTATTAAAAAGAAAAAAACAAAAAACTCTTTAACCAACTTAACAACAAAATTACTTAAGTTAGATTTACAGGTAAGTAATTTCCAATAACTTTGGATTTAGATGTTAGTTCTAAAATGACAAATATATGTATAATGACGAATTACAAACGGGCACCGTATCATGTGTCTCATATAGTTCTCTCACTCATAGGTCTTTGGCCTTTAATTAAATCAAATTTTTAAGCCCTTTTTTTTAACTTCATTCTAGACAATCCAACCAGAAGGTAGCTACTAGAGATGTCTACGAGTGGGACTGACAAAGTCTTCCCCATCCCTGTTCCCGCCTTCTATTTCATTTTCCATTGCTGCAAACTTCCTTACGGAGAATGAGGGCGGAGATTCCTTGTGGAAAAAATTCCCCATCTTTGTTTTTTTTTTTTTTTTTTTTCCAACATAGCCAAGCAATCAATGTATATTTCATCCTGTGAAAAACAAATATTTGAAATATATATAAGCTATGGTAAAACAAAGATTCAAAACTTGAGGAATATGAACAAATGAATAAAGGGGTCTTATGCTTTGGTGGCGGCATAACCATAGACAGTATACAGGGAATATGGACATGTTTGGTTTCTAACTTTAATTAAAGAAAAAAAATTCCTACTTTTGTTGGAGCTTTCTTCTTCTTTTTAATTGATGAAGTCTTAGCAGAATCAATTTTCAGAAATTGAGAAGCAATTTTTTCAAAAATTGCAATAGCAGATAAGTGGAAATGGGTAAAGATCAAGTGAGACAAATTTCGTTTATTTTGCACATCAAACCCTTTATGTTGCTTCAACCAAAACTAATTTTGCCTTGATGGAACTGAAGAAATAAGAAGAAAAAGAAGATAAAATATCAGATTTGAAACATACCTTGACTGATGGAAAATGGCCGCGGCGGGTGTGAGGTTTCCGACAGAACACGTCGGAGAGGGGAGGAGAGGAAGATGACGGCGGCTGGGCAGCGTAACTTGATTGAAACGGACGCTGGCTTCGAACTCGCAATAAGAGAAGACAATGAGGACTTGAGGAGAGATGCTGGGCTTGGAACTTAGAAGAGATGAGACTTGAGAGAGGCAGCAACGCTGGACTCATTTCAGGGTTTTTAATATATATACACACAAATAAATAGAGATGTTTCCCACTCCCTTCCTGTTTACTGTGTATTCGGGGATTTCCTGTCCCATTCGAAAAAACCTATTTATTAATTGAGAATTGAGAGTGGAAAAATCTATGGGTTCCAACATGGGGTTTTTGAAGATGTAACTATAAAAAATTCATTATATATTTAGAGGTGATATTTACAATTTATCGTTCAATTTTTAACAATTTAATCTCTATCATAAAAATTTTCATTGAAATAAAATGTCATTTTTTTAATTGTGTAATAACTTAACTTTTATATATAGTTTTATAAATACATTTGGTTCTTGATCAATTTATCGATCAATATAAGTAAGAAGTTCATTAATTGATGATCTTAGTAATATTTTTATGTCTAGAACTAAATTGTTTTAAATTTGATTAAATTGTTATATATAAAAATTAAAATACTATAACAATAATTCGAGGACTAAATTGGTTGAAAACTCGCACCCAAAAGTATTACTCAACCAAATAATAATCAATTTCATCAGACATCAACTGAGCTAGATTCTTCTTCCCTCTTAGAATTACTCAAAAGTACACACATAACACAACTTAAGATTAATTATCATTGAAACTTATTATTTATCTATTGATGGCATACAAGGCTATATTATGCATTAAACATCTTTTTTTTCTAAAAAAAACTTAGCTGATATAAATAATAATTGCAACATTATTCAAAATGTAAAGTAAGTTTTAGTAATTTAAACATAATATTATGATCCCAATTAGTTGAAGTTGACTGAGTACTTAGGCTGCTTATTTGGAGAGAATAAACCCCAATGTCTCTCAACCTCAGGAGGAGTTGTCTTCTCATTCTCATCAAACATAGCAAACAAATAAGTTTCAATAGCCCTTCCTCGTCTCTTAGGAGTCCCTTGATTCACATGTTGAATTAGATTGTTATTGTAAGTCCTTGCATTGTCTACCGTTGCGGCGTCCCCATGGTCCGTCGGCCAACCAGTTTCCGACACAACAATCTCCAATGATCCTCCACCACTCTTCTCCAAAGCAGAGTAAACAGCATCCAAAATAGCATCAAACAAGTTCTGGTAATTAAGCTCCCCATCTCCAATTAACGATGTCCCAGTAAAAATGGCATAATCAAGTCCCATTCTTGGAGTGGTGACATAACTAAAGTATGGGTACAAGTTGACAAGCAACGGCGAGCTATTGTCGAGAAGGAAGCGGAAGGTCGGGTTGAGAATTGGAAGATAGTTGGTGTCGAAGGAGCCTTGTGAAGGAGGGAAGGACTGGGAAAGAATTCCAGTGTCGAATGCGGTGGAGACTTTGATTTGGCCTTGTAAACCAACAGCTGAAATTGCGTTTTGGATATTTTGCATGGCGGGTACGAGGAATGTAGCAGCTTCTTCGTTGGTTTTTATTTCGTTTCCGACAACAATGTACTTGAATTTTACGTCGGGAAAGTTGAGGATGTTCTCTTGAACCCATGCATTAGCGTTGTCTTGGGTGGCAGCCATAGATCGAATTTGATCGTTGGGGATGCCGAGCATGAGCTCAATGTTGGAGCCTCGAAGGGCATCGAAAGTAGGTTGGTTTGGAGCGTAAAGTCGCATTCTTTGGATGTTGTTTTGTTTGTAAAGTTCGATAACTTCTTGGGGAGATGGTAAGTCGTTCCCGAGTTGTCCGTAGCATACCCCAATTTCAGCACCTGCATCCAATTTGGATAAATTAAATAATTATTATTATCTCGAACAACAATGATTAGGTTGCACTTAATCACATACTCTTCGTTTTTGTATATAAAAAGAAATCATATTTTTGAAAAAAATACAAAACTATCACATGGCAATTTTTTATTGAACAACTTCCTAAATGTAGGAACACCCAAGTATTTTTCTATTCAGAAATGAAATCATATTTTAGGTGTTAAACCACCCTCCAACAAAAAGGATAAAAACTGTTTAAAAAATAAAATGCTAGGACTCAGAATTTTTTAATAAAGATTACACATTGAAGACCATTCATATATATATATATTTCTTTTTTTTTTTTTTTCCTATTGTAGGTTAACATTCATGAATTTAGAGGGAGAGGGACAGAAACCTGCTATCTGCAAATTTGCCAGTTGCAAAGAAAGAAGAGACAAAAAGGTCAAAGTGGAAAGGGCTTTGGCATTGGAATGGAAAAGGTTTGCCATGGAGAGAGCAAAAAACAAATAAAAATAAAATTTTAAAAGAAAAAAAGGGATTTTTTTTCCCTTCTATGCTTAGAGTAATGCTTCTTATTTATGAAGTAGCTTGATTTTTATAATTAAAAATTTGCCTTGTCTTTTGGTTCAAGACTTCAACTTAGGGTTGACTTAGAAAAGTTGCTAGGAGAGTATTTAATTTTACGAGAAGAAATTAGTGCTTATAAACGAGTAGATGGAAACATTGGAATTTTAACTGGTCAAATTTGTATATATATATAATTCTAACCAGAACATTTCCATGGAATTAAGAAGGTTGAACACTACAACACCATTAATTTTGCCTTCTTTGACCCGATCCAACCTAATAGAGATCTAATAACTTTAGTTTGGACTGGGACATTTATTTCCTTTTTGTTGTATTAATTCTATTTAAATAATTTGGAACTTTATTTTCTTTGTATGAATTAGGTTAACTCCCATGAGTTTTCTTAAACTCAGCTTACATTCAAATGGACGATCGTAAAACATGGGTAATTTAATTGGCTTTCATGACGTCTATATTGTCACTCTATGATCTCTAGATTTTTTTTAATGTGTTGAATTGCAAGAAAGAGAAGGAAACTTTAAAGTCTGAAGTCAAGGCATAAACAAATCGTCACCACTAAAAAAGATATAAGATTTGGACAAAAGCAAACAACCAAACTCACCCAATAAATCTCAAGTAACACTACTCCACAAGAATAACACATCTCCCTAGTAAATAGGTTAAAGAGGCAGTCAAAGAATAAATACCCTTGAGATTTAGTTCCAATTGTTACAAAGAACACAAGCACAAGGGACATCAAGATACTAATAGGTAAACTATAAGATCGACTTCAAAAACCATATGGATAATCAAAATTTCGTCTGCAAGGATTTTCTTGATAAATAAAAAAAAACTATAACGACCCAATCCCCCTGCATCTTAGCAAGGTCATAGGAACTTGAAATTTAAGCGTGCTTAGCTTGAAAAAGCTTAAGAACGACTTAAAAGAATTGAAAATTACTATCTATACGAACAAGGGTACACATTCCTTTTCGGTGGATCAATCATAGGAACTTCAAATTTAAACATGCTTAGTTTTAAGCAACCCTTTGCTGGCTGACCTCCTCAGAATTTTCTTAAAAAGATGTGAACGTGGACAATACATGTTGAGTAACTGCATTGGTTTATGGAGATAGTTTTCACTCTTGAAACAATTCAAAACAAGTTAAGGATGATGTTTCCTAGTTGTAGGGGAATGTGGGGGCCATCATGTGCCAGATCTGAATTCCGAATTCTAATTTTGAATCTTAAGCCTAAATGTTACAAAAAAAAAATCATCAGAGAGGTTCATTGGCAGAACCTCGTTGTAAGACACTTTGCGGATATCGAAACACAAAGCACCACAAAGATGAATTTTGCGGATAGTTTCTTCAAATAGTCGACAATTCCTAATTTTTTTTAATCTCAACGACATCAATTCGATCTAGCAGATGTTGACGCGTGTAGATGACCAATCAAATACATTTAAAATACTGATATGTACTACTATACTACTACTAAAGTGTAACTTTAGTAGCAAGGCCGGGTAGATCTGCAGGAAAGCGTGAGATGTGTCTCAATAGGCTAGTTTTCTAATTATAACGGTAAATGATGGGGGGATTAGTGTGGAATTTAGATAAATTGCATAAAAGTAAAGACAAGAAAATAAAAGATAAAGGGTAAATATAATCTCAAATTGGATAATCTAGTTCTAGGAGCAAGAAAGTTTTCCAATAAAATTTTGATCATTGGCTTCTCTTAATTAAACATACATTTGATCTATGTGTTCACAACAACTTACTTGGTCCAACCAACTCATTGACATAAGGAACTGCCAACTCATTGGGTAAACCAAGCAAACGCCTTAATTATCAATTAAACTACAATCCTAATTAATCTAAATTCTTTAGTCCTATTGGGATTGAAAGT
Organism: Benincasa hispida; assembly: GCF_009727055.1. Lineage (NCBI taxonomy): Eukaryota > Viridiplantae > Streptophyta > Magnoliopsida > Cucurbitales > Cucurbitaceae > Benincasa > Benincasa hispida. The sequence goes on from NC_052356.1 coordinate 30,899,769, forward strand.
GTTCATTTAGAACTAACACATTTACATTAAGATTTAAGGTTCCATTAAGTGATTAAGCAATTAGGTAGTCTAATTAATTAACCAATCTATCTTTGAACCTAGGTTTAACACACATTTTAAAGACTATGGGAACCCTATATTCCTTAGCATACATGATTTAACCTTCGCTACTTATGAGATTTAAGCTAGACAAACAAAAGAGAAATATGCAATTCAAATCTTTAGCTAAGACATACATTCATGAAAGGAGAGTCAATCCATACATAAAGATATATCTAGATTAAACAAGATTAAAAAAAATAAATCTAAAACGTATTATGTTAATAAAAAGAAGACTCACAAATTTACATTGGGTCCTTAATTACAAATCTACAATTCATAGAGATGAAGAAGAGAGGGAGTTTCCAATCTTTAATTACAACCCCAGAACAAAAGAAACCTAAGCTAAAATACCAAAAAGAATGAAAAAGAAGAATAATTTTGAAGTTTCTTCTCAGTCTCCATAAATCCCAACATGCTAAAACCTTAAAACTTGAAGAGAATATATAAAGAATCGCAAAAGCGTTGTGATGCTATGGGGCATCGTTGTGGCACTCAACGACGCTTTTTGTTAGGTGCCTCATGTGCGTTGAGTTTTTCGTCAAAATTTGGAGAGTGATAGCTCTCAAACATAGCTATTATTCCTAGCTTGATTTGGGCTCGATATCGGATTTTACGTATTTATTTCCCTATTTTGTAAGTATTGAGAAACCAATAGGTAGAATTGGCGATTTGGAGCTGATCAAGGTTAATGTGAAGCAAATTGGAGTTGATTTGAGCATCTGAGCTTGAAAAGACCAAAATTTCCCTGCTTCAGCGTCGTAACGGTAACCTTATACGAAGCCCCAACACTCGCATGACGCTGCAAGGCAGTAGCCTGATGTGCAGGGGAGCATTGCAACACCCTAAGTTGGCAGCAACGCCAGCGTTGCAACGTTTCCCTGACGCTCGTGACCTTTTTTTTGTGGAGCGTTGCAACGTTGTTTCCAGTGTTGCAACATTATGAAGATTTTTATAAATACCTCTCTTCGTCTTTAGGTCAAAATATGCTAACTTTTGGGCGTTTAACTGATGAAGGCCAAAGTTAAACTTCAATCTTCTTTCTTTCCTTTCAGATTTTAGTTTCTTTAGGTTAGTTTTTCTTTTTGTTTTGGGTTGTAATTGACGAATTGGATGTGTATCTCGGATTTGCCTATGAATTTAGAGGTAACTCCTATCTAATTTCTTTTGAGCAAGAGCCCTATGTTTAATTTCTTGAAGGTTCTCTAATTAATTTAATTGAATTGTTGTGAACTCTTTGTTATGATTTGATTGAATCTTAATGGATTTTTTTATAAATTGATCTGACAAGTTAGTTTATTGAAATTCATGCTTGCAAAATCGTCATAGCCTATGCATATATTGATTGATTTAGTTGCACATATTAGGATCACATGTGTAAAGTCTAGACTTTTTCTGACAAAATGTATGTATGCCCTAATATAATATTTTCCAAATAAATCATGCTATAAGATATGGATTTTTCAGCTTATAGTATGTCTCAACAATTGAACCCTTTCGTAATGCAATTCAATTTTAACTTGTATTTCGCTAAGAAGGAAGAGTTGTAAATTGAATTAGGGCTAATTTGATTTAATATCAAATTTGGCTAATTGGTCTATTAGATTTTCTAGTAGGTTGAGGGGTTGACAGATTTAGTGTAATTAATTGATGCCTAATGAAAGAAATTGCATAAGAAACTCTCTCTTGCTCTAGAAATTAGATAGTAACCTATTTTAGATTACATTTACCCATTTTATTTTCATTTCACGCATATATCTCTTCCACACACAACTCCCATTTACTTCTCTAGTTAGAAAATTAATTTAACGAAACAAATCGTGCTTCCCTGCGGATTGACTCGGACTTACTTCGGTATTATACAAATTTTCTTTTGATCAAGTTTGAGGCTTATTAACGATGTAAGTCTTGGGCTCGTCAGAGCAATGGGGCTTCAAGATAGTGGTGTGCATAAGTGTCGCACCTGCCTTTCTTGGGGCATTTTTGTCTTTTCTCATCCCTTGAAGCCTTAGATGGTCGGTATGACTACTAATAGCTTCAAATTAACCTCGAACGACATTTAACTCTCTAGAATGCATGGATTAATTACTCGAGACATACAATAATAAATAATCAAGAACATTAAACATAATAAACGAGCGAGATTAAAGGCATAAAACTAGCTCCTTTCGAGAGCTAACAAACACCCACGGCCTAAAATTTGTTCGTCCTCGAGCAAGGAAAAATAAAACAACAATATGAATCATTTGATGCAAATGAATGACGACTCTAATCTCAAAAGCTAAAGATAAGAACATAATTCACAAGGCTAGAATCATTCAAATGCATGTAATCAATGAGTAATTTAAAATTAATCCTCTATCCTTACTATGTGTGTTAGCCAATCCTAACTAGGTCTCTACAAGTATCGAGAGGTTTTATTCAACTCTCAGCTCATTTTCTCCCTATACTCTGGCTCAAAGGATCAAGCATTAAGCTTTATTCACTCAAAGTGACAAAGTGACACTTAAGGGAACCAAACTTTTATTCTTTTTTTTCCCTCATATATTTCTTTAGTATACAAAAGAAGAAATCTTATCTAGATACATCACCTTCGTGAATTCTAAACAATGTTAATAGAGATTATCTAAAGCCTTTCTTAGATTGACCATCACAATACTTGCAACAAAATTAACATATCATTCGACTCAACCATAAAGTTCAAGCTCAGATGCTTAAAGACTTTCCAGACATGCAAACCAACTACCCCCAATAAAAATGATATATTGCCCCCAATGTATCTTTAATCAGATCATATATAAGAAAAAATAAGAGAATAGAAAATCTCCCTTGATAACAGTTTTGTGCACGGGTCTTAGTGTGGTGACAAGGCTTGTCACTTAAAATGATGCTTTTCTTCTTCTAGGAATGGGTCCTAAAAAGGAAAAACAAGAAGCTAAGCAAGAAAGCTATAAAGAAAACAACAAAAATTTTCACTTGGCTCCTTCCAGAAACAGTAAATTTTTTAAAATCGGTTGCTCAACGTGACCTATCTCCTTTCAAGGAATGAAGAAATTCTCATATTTCTTCGGCCCCTTCTTACTAGAGTTGATGGAACGCTCTACACTCACTAAGAATTCTACTTTGAAAGGGAGTCGAACTGGTCAAATTTTGGTTTTTTGGTATATCTGAAAAAAGGTAAAAAGAAAGAATCAAAAGATTCAAGCAGCTTGAACAAGCCTAAAGAAATAAAAGACTCTACAACTGACTTTGGAGAACAAAAAGAAGAATACTAAAAAATGTACGAAATACCAGACGACAGAATAAGGCGAGTTCTTTCGACCTCTAACTCTATCACCTGAAGTTTGTCGGATATAGTGTTAGGTCCTTCTCCTCAATCGACAACTAATCTTACCTATGACTCAAGATCCATGTCTTCATCCTCACAATCGAAGCAAATTACCTCAGGGTGACCTACCTTGGTAGTGGCAAAGATGTGGTACTGCAGTGGAGTATCCTCGATCCCCATTACTAAGTCAGTTATTTGAGTGAGGTGGTCACTCAAATGCTGCATCCTAACTTTAGTGTCCTCCATGAATTGAAGACTTTCCTGCTGGATACAAACATATTCCTGCTGTAAAAAGAGATTATGGTTACATACACTACATCCCTTAAAGACATACTTGGGTTTGCCTTTTGAGCAAACTCTGATGGCTCGGAGATGACAAGATGGTCGTAATACTGTGGTTGTGTCTAAGAATTTCCATAGTTATAGGATTAAGTGGTCTATTCAGGATGGATGCAAGGCTTGGGTTCCCAATGACTAGGATAACCCCATAAGGCATGGTTGTAGGCCTCAAGCTCTGTAGACACGGGCACACTTCATAAGAGTGAGTTTGAGATTCCTGCAATTGCCTTTCAGCCAAAACTTCAACATAAGAGGTTAATTAACCAAGTAATAACTCAATCTCCTTGGCTTCTTCTTCTTCTTGTTAACTTGCCTTATACACAACATATAGTATATATGACGTACATCTTATGTGATAAAAAACTTGACACAAGAAAAAAAAACAAATAAAAAAAAAATAAAAGAATGCTCTAACTAGGAATTAAACTACACCTAAACGATGGCACTAATTTAATCTAGCCAAATGTTTTATGTGTCTATCATGAACTACACTAGAATGTCTATGCGTTGAACTTATTCTGTCCTATTATAGCTAATCATGCGTTTGTCACAAGTTTTCTTATCGTTTGCTAAGTATAAAGAAACTACAAGTTTCTCAGTGTGAGTCAAGGTTGAACTTAGGGATTTGTGCTATGAATGTTTGGAAAGTATGTGAATGCGGCAAGAACTAAGATAATTATAAGAGAGTGAAAAAAAATCATGCGATTAAATAAATCTATGCGATGAAAGTCTCTAAACAAGCAAGAAATACTTCGAGTTTTGTTATGAGAAAATTAAGATAGACAGCAACTTTAACATGTGTAAAATAAATGGAGAAGGCGGGGTTTGAGTGAAGTCAATGTCGCATCCTTAAGTTTAATTTTTAAGGATAATTCTGGCTGGCAACATTCGTTTATCGCACACTTCTTTGCAGCCAGCCACACTTATCATATTTCTATGATGTGTGAGTGATTTTGCATTGAGCATATGGTTATTTCTATCTCTAGAAATACTTATTACTTTGCTTAATGAGATCCACAACTACTTACCCTCTCGGGTAGTTAGTCATAGTTGCTTGACTCAATGAGTGATCATAGGTAAGCATTTAAATAGCCATACATTAAAAAAACAGGGTTAATGTTTAAAGGTTCAACTTAGTTCATAGCAATAACCTTCCTTCTTACTCCATGAAGATTAGCTACTCATGGTAAATGAGAAAGCGAAGGTAAAGATAAAACAGATGATGAAAATAGACATGATGATATATATAGATAGATATAGAGTACTTATTTACAAAATGAATAATCTTTTAAGTCAAAATGCGTTACAACAATAAGCAAGAGTAAAGAAGTAAATGAAAGGGCAGTTGTCAGTAATTTTTTGCTTCCAACAAATGTATGTCAAGGCTACTGATGATGAGATGGTAGTGTGGAATGGAGAAGGCTCTCTCAGACACTTGCTCCGGTGAGGCTCTGATGATGAATCGGGGTGCGTTTAGAGATGGAAGTTCTAAGAAAAATGCTCTCTATTCTCTCTTTGCTTGTGGTGCAAGTATTGGGCCTAAGCCTAAGGTTTCTCTCAGGAAAAATCTCGACTCTTGAACATTTTCTTCATGGGCATCAAGGCTCTATTATAAAGCCATACGTTGACAATCATTGGGATTCCCACTCTGACCAAACGTCATTTCTGATGTGATAAGTGAGGATCAGCATTGCCATCATGGTCAACATTTTGAAGGTTTTTCAGAAGATCTGTTGGCACAGGTTCATAAATCCCAAGACATGCGATAAACTATTTGTTCATCGGGTAGAAGATCAGCGCATGTGAACATATCCTGCTGTCAACTGCAAAATAAACACTTTGGCGCAATTTAACTCATGATATGCGGTCAACGGGGGTTTTTTAGTGTACTTCAGTGCAAGTATAATATTAATCATGAATTCTTAGCATAATCAATGCATATCTTGCATATCTACCTTCAGTATTCTAAGAAAAAGGCTAGAATAACTTTGTTCGGTGCAATTTCATAATACTCACACAATAACTGGTCAATCTACAAGGAACTTCTATTAATTGGCAAGATTTAAATTTTGAATCCAAATTGGGGGGGGGGGGGGGGGGAAGGGGATTTCAATGAAAAGAATCTTGGGGATATTATGTAAATTAACCTAATTCTATCATAGACTTAACAGATTTCATGCAATTCAATTTTTCTATGGTTCATTAAAGCTAAGACCTAATGCCCTAATTAGCCAATTAACCAATTAGCCTTAATTTAGTTCATAATTGCTTCCAAAAGACATCCCACAATTAATCCCTAAATTTCATTAATTCCTTAGGTTTTCTTAATTATGACATTCTTGAAATTCAAAAGACTGAAAAATCAAGAATGATTATATGAATGTTCTAAACTAGTGGATTCTTTCAAGAAAATAGGAAAAAAGTCCAAACTTTTAATCAAGATCACTAGTTCTTGCAACCTAATTACAATTTTGTTATAGAGCCATGTAATTTTTCATACAAAAATCAATTATAATTGAGTCGTCAGTTCATTTTTAACTGGTTTTATTAAAATTCACAGTAAGAACATTCAAGAACAACAAGTTACAAGAAAGAAATTAAAGAAAAGCCTCAAGAATTAGCTAATCTAACATAATCCCCAAGAAAAGAACTTACCTACTCATGGAGAGGGAAAGTCTTCAAAAAATCCATTGAATCTTACAGAATTTGTACAAAGATAGAAGAAAATTATGGAAATCTCTCTAAAAAATACATGGAAAAAGCTATCAATTTCGTCTAAATCATCTTTCTCCATAAATCTGGAAAAACTAAGTCTTTATTGATTGAAGGTCACAGCGTTATGACTCTACGTTGACGCTCGTCTGACGCTCACTTACCCAAAGGCACACACACTGATTTTTATTTTTCCGTCAATGTTCGAAGCATTGCGACGCTTGGGGTAGCATTGCGATGTTGCCCTATTTTGTAGCTACTGTCTTCCAGCGTCAGGCAAGCATTGGTCCAAGTCATGTTGGGAGCGTTGCGACCCTTCGATTATTGCATGAGGCATCCAAATTTGGTACAGTTGAGGGGTAGAATGGTAATTTGTCATGGTCTCTTCTTCTTAGTTTATTCTTTTGCCTAATTTGACTCCATTTAGTTCCAAACTTCTTGGAATGACTCCAAAGGTGTTGGGATTGGATTTTTCCTACAAAATTGACATTTTAAGCAAATAAATAATGTAAAATTGAGGGATTTTAACACTAAGAATACAGCTCTTTTCAAGACCTATCAAACTTGTATTTCTACAAGTTAGTATATATGAAGTACATCTTATGCAATAAAAAAATTGACACAAAAAAAAATAAATAAATAAAACAAAAGAATGCTCTAACTAGAAACTAAACTACTCCCCGATAATGACACTAATTTGATTGAACCAATTTTTTATCACGTGTAAATAACCAACCAAATCCAATTTAAGCTAATTCTCTAGTTATAGCAGTAAATGGGTGGGTTTAGTGTGGAAATGAGATAAATTACACAAAATTAAATGCATGAAAATAAAAGATAAAGGGTAAATGTAATCTCAAATTGGATAATCAAATTCTAGGAGCAAGAAAGGTTGGGGGAGTTTGTGTTTGATAATTGTGCATTAAATGTAAAAGCGTGAAATAAAATGGCATGAAGTGAATGTATCGAATGCAAACGGGGAATTGAGTGCACGGAGTGTGAATATCAATCAAACAAACATCTAGCTTGGGTTTAGTGAGGTCTTTTCTACTCTTTGGTACTCTCTCATTGATTATTTTTTAAGTAAAGCACTCAATTCTATAATTAATACTTAGCCAATATCATTTAGAATCCTAAATGGAAGTCCTTACATCATGTTAATCGTAAGTATAGGATGGAATCCTCTCCTAAACATGCAATTAACAACATTAAGATTATGGACATGTTGTCTCACCCCCTTCCAGATTACCCTTTAAACCTGTAAGGGAATGTGACTGCAGCAGTTACCACCTAAATAGTAGTACTTACTCCCCAACTAACTTACTTCACCTCTTAGAAACCCTGGTAAACAAACATATTTAAGAAACATACAGAACAATTCAACTAGCAATTCCCATATTGAAATAGTAACTGGGTTTCATACAACTTTTGATAAAAATAACATATGTACAACACAAAATCCAGTGGGTCCCAACATGCTAGCCTAGTCCCTATATGAACAAGACATGTGTACAAGTATATACAGAACCAACACCTAAACTTCTTCCCAAGCTAAGTCCTTGAGTGGCAGAGCAGCAGCATAGTTACCTCTTGGGAAATTGACCGCTACCTAGGAAGAGAAAACATTTCAAACGAGGTGAGCTACTAGCCTAGTGAGTGACTAAGTAAATATAACATCGTGCTTAAAATTTGAAAACTACCAAGCAAACTCATACTTAAAACTTTAAAAACCTATAACATCTAGAAAGCATTAAACATCTAAATCCTTAGTTGAGAAAGAACTTCTTTGCTCAATCCCTCAACATCAAACCTTAGCTGTTGTAGAGTAACCTCAATGCAACCAACGTCAAATCTACCTACGTGCACATGGTAATAACTAAGTACCATCATACCTTAGGTACTATGACCCAAATATATTCTCAAAGTCCTTTAGTATCGGGTTTATTGCTCATCATAAAACTTATTCTTTACAACATGTATACTTGAAAGCATAGCAACATGAATAAGAGCTTTCTCATCTTTTAAAAATTCTAATGCATGCTTTGAGTACATAAACACATAATTACTTAAACATGCTATATAAACATTCTTTTAACTAACATGCGATACTAGCTCTTAAAACATGGATTCCTAGCCTTTATATCTTGCCACATAGCCTCTACAGTTGGACTTCTCCTCAAATTCGACTAAGTATCATGAAGTCACCTTATGCTTCAACCATATTAGATATCTTTCACTACCCAAAACATTACTTCCAATGCATAGGGCTTGCTTCAATGCATGGAAGTTCCTTTGCCTCCAGTGCATCACTAGGTTTCAAGCTTCTCATCGCATGACTTATCTCCACGCAAACTTTGTTCCCATAGTAAGCCATTCCAACGCATGGCTTGCTTCTTCCTCTAGTCCAACTCCTCAAAATGAGCTTCCCTTACTTCAAAACTTGTTTCCTTGGTCTTTCAACGCATGGCAGTCATCCACACATGGTTACCACTTAACTTCCAATGCATAGAGCTTGTTTTGGGTGCCTTGCATGTTCTACTTCGCCCTACTTCTTAGGTATCCTTTACTTAATGCATGGTTCATCACTTTTACCCTTCCTAAGGATTCCTTGGATGCATAGTATCCCTTTCCATGCGTTTAACCTCCCCTATTTTCCTTATTCCTTAGTTTTTAAACTATTGTTTAAAGCATTGTTTCTCTATTTGGGTTTAAAGCATAGTTCTTGTGTTTCTCAGTGTGCTAAGCGTCCACGTGGCTATTTTCTTAAGGTATGCATCCACTTGGCCTTCCTTAAGGTTCCTTGGTGTAACTCCTTCTCAAATGGAGGTCTCATGCTTTGTCTATACTCCAAATATAGCCTTTACCATGCCTGAACTCCTTAATTCTCTTGACCATGCCTTTAATGTATAGTTGGCTTTCCCTTATCTTTACTTAGCTTGGCCACACATCTCTTGTCTTTCCCCTTGTTCATTACTACACATGGTCTACTAAACTAGATGAAGGTGTGATGCAGTCTCCTCCCCTCAGACTACCTCCAACACATGGTTGCCTCTCTTGGCAACATTTAACAATTTATCTCCATGCTAAGTATGTTTGTGTACCTCCACCTCCTAGAGCATACCTATCCTTGACTTAACCAACTCAAGTATTCCTCCTCAAACTCTCCCAAGGCCAACGCAAGCCTTGCTTTCAAGCATCTCGGTAAGTCTTCACAAGTCCCTCACCTCGGAGAATCCTTAGGGAGAAGTTTCGGGGGTTACAATCACTCTACTAAATATCGACAGTTGCACTCTTCGCACTGTAGATGTATTTCTGTGTGCATTGGATATAACCAGTCAACAATGCATGGTAGGATGGTCATTCAAATCGCAAAAATCGAACCATTTCCCAAAATCGAACCAAAACTTAGTGAAATAAAAAAATGCAGTTCGGTCCAATTTGAAGAAATTTTGAAACCGAATTAATTCAGTTTGGTTCGGTTTAAGTTTCAAAAACTTAATTTAAAATAGAACTGAACCGTTTTTAGATAATAATATATATATATATATATATATTAAAAAAATAAAACCGAATTTAAAACGAATCATTTTTAATGTGAACAAAATCGAATTTAAAACCAAACTATTTTTTAATTAAAAAATATATAACATAGATTTTTTTAAAATACCAAAATCGAATTTGAAACCGAACCGAACCGCATGTGCGATTGGGTTCGATTTGGTTTTACATATTAGAAATTCGGTTCGGTTCGGTTTGACGACCAAACCAAATCGTTTCCACCCCTAATGCATGGACCCTTCACAAATTGCTCGTAAGTATATCTAGGCTAAAATTACCATTTTGTCCCTATAGTTACATCTAACTCCTTAAGTACCACTGATCCCTCTAATGAAAGTTATAGTCCAACTATAACCAAACCCTCTCGTGTTGGGTTGAATGTCCTAAAACTCGTGGTTTGTAAACTTTAAACATATTCTATTTTGCAATAAAGATATTATGGAGGTTTATTCAGTAAAAGATGTTATTGAATATGCGAATTGCACCTTTTTACCCAAAATCCAATAAACTAAGAATCCCTAGCTATAGTATGAATACTTGAACTTTATGTGGAGACATAAAAGTGGATGAAGTTCGAGTAATAGCGAAAACGGTTTATAATATAGGGACAAGGTTGGGTACCTTAATTGGGGACACTATGGATGCGGCCCACTTTATAGTTGATACAAACGATGTGATCTTGAATCGTTCATGTGGAGATATGCGAGTGGAGGTATCCTATGCAATGAGTTTGCATAAGATTGGACTATGAAATAATCACTTTTACTTTATAACGTTGTTTACTGATAAGACTGACTATTTCATTTCGATGACCAAGGTAACTCAATCTTAATCCTAAGTTAACTATGAACTTCTGTTATTCAGATTATCCTTTAATCTGCATGGGTGAGAGTGGCTCAACATCGCCGACTCAATATGCCTTCCATTTTACGGGTAAGACTGCGTTGATATTTGGAGACATAACCCGATTCTAGGGATAGTAGATAGGTTGTTATATTAAGTGTTGATTCCAGGTCTTGAACAAGGGGCCCCACTCTCTCATTGTCCCAAGAGGGACTTATTGGTTGGTTGGACCATAAACCAATTGTGCATTACATGATCAATGGGATTTACGGAGCAAGATGTAATTATAGGAGTAAAACAGTAATTTTGACCTATTTGTAATTACGAAAAACCTATGAAGGATAAAATTACTAATCATGATTAAATCAAATGGCTAGGAATATATCTACATTGAGGAAAGTAAATCAAGTGGACAGAAATATATCTACAGTGAGGAAAGTACAACTATAGGACTTTAGTTGAGTGTCTCGGTGGTTAACGAATATTGGTTAATTAAGTTAAAAAGTTTAGCCAATTAATCTCAAATTGTTGGAGCCCATAATTTGTAGATCCAGCAGGTCCTTCTGCTAGCTCATATCGAACTAAACCTTAGGACAGTGTTGAGAGAATATGAAACGTTCAAATTCGATTTAGGGAATTATAGTTAATTATATGTGATATAGTTAATGCAATTATATAGTTTAATTGTTGAATTAAACTAACTGGAGAGTTAAAAATATTTAAACAAGATTTAAATTACACGTGAATAGGGATTCATGTTCGGAATTGGTGTTTTATTAATTTAATATTTGATATTAAATTAATTAAATTAATTAAATTATTTAATTAATTTTTAAAATTAATTATTAGAATTAATTTTATTTAAAATTGTCTTAAAAGATATTTATTTGATTTAAAATTGATTATTTGAATTGATTTTAAATTGAAATTAAATGACATTTTAAATTTGAATTTGTGAAATTCCAATTTAAATGAAAATTTTGAGTTAGTGGGAAAATGCCAATTTTTTTTTAATTTCTAAAAAACCTATTAATTCCACTTAATTAAAATTATTTTGGTGTCATTTTTTGGTGCAATTAGACTATATGAACATCTTCTTTAAATAGAACAAAATAGGGCTGAAGAATTCTTCATGCAACTTTGAAATCCTGGAGAAATTTTGTTCTTTCAAAATTTTACACCAAAAAATACATACTCTCTCAATTCCCTTCAATCTCGCCAAAAATTGGATAGCACAATCCGTTCAAAGGCCGGAGAATAGTGGGAAAGACTCTAGCGGTGGTCCATGAACCGTTCGTGATCATATTCAAGCAAACAGTTGCACCAATTTTCAGTTACTACAAATGTTGTTTTCTCAAACCCTAATTTTATGTTATGAACTTGCTTACTTTAATTCAAAATTAGTGTAGTTAGAGTGTTTAAGATCCTAATGTCTTTCACATGTGCATCGTTAACTCTAATAATTAGTATTAGAACATGATTTAAGCACTCAATTTGCATTAATTTTAACTTAGTGGGTGTTAATTTATGTGATGAATGCAATGGTTGTTAAAGTGGATATATTAATGTTTTGGCATCTAGTTTTACCTTCAATTTAGTTGTAATTATTGTAATTTTCTCCTTTTTTACGGGTTTTAATGTATGAAGAAGGGTCTGTAAATTTGCTAGAGTCATTAGAGTTGAAATTAGGATGTAACTGGAAGAAATTGGAGCAATTGCATAGCAAGAAAAGCAGCATGTTGCTTCTTCTGTCAAGTGGCGTCGTGACGCTCCTTCAATAGCGCCGCAACGTTGTTCTTCAATAAGCCCAAAAACGCATGCGTGCGAGGGAAGCAATCCAGCTGGACCGATTTGGCTCGGTTAAGCCCATTCACGTTTTGTTCAGCATGGTTTTGTGTATTCGAGGTTCGTTCAAAGGTTCTTCAACTGGTTTGGGCCAGTTCGAAGTGTTCAGAAGCAGTTTAGAATAATTACTGATTTATGATTGTAATATTTTAGCGTTTTGCTTTCTTAGGATACCAAAACCAATCCACTTCAAGGTGTGTTTAATTAATTATGCATTATGAATGTATGTTTAAATTAAATTAAATCTTGTTTGTGCATATAAGTTGTTATATTAAATTATGAAATGTAGGATGTATGTTATGGAGAATGTCTAAGTTATAAGTGCTATAAAATGAATTAGATATTTAAAATCTATACAAAGATAAATGCATGCTCACCTAGAGTTGACAAATGATAACTTGTTTTATTAGTTAAAATAGGTCAATTGTAAAACTTCAGTTACAAACTCACTCAACAAGATCCTATCTAAGGTTGGGGGCACTTAAGTTGACGACTTACGGAACCCCTGTACCTGGGGATCGAGCCGGTACTTGAGTTATGTTAATCCATTTTTATGAGTATGCGTGAGCGGTATGAGGTAATAAAAGGTTTATCATTTAGATATCATAGGTTAAATCTAGTATAAGAGTTATACTTGGATAAACACCTAAACTTAGGTTGTATTTAATTAGCTAGAATATACGTAAGTAAAAGTATACCCAAACCATCTAGAATAGTTTAGTGGGAGAAAATTGCTTTTAGCTTTCACGTCCCTATGAGTTCACATTGTGAGATTCATGCTTGGTTTTGTGTCATTTTTAAACGACCGCACTATTCGAAAAGTGTTTGCATGGGTTAATAGCAAGGTGAATAGGGGAAGTTGTTCATAGTAAGTCGGAGAAGGAAGTATGTCAACACATCCTACAGTCTCCTCCATTAGATTGCACCTTGAGATTCCTATGTTCCGCGTGGGTGTCGGTTTTAGGCAACCACCCATTCGGAGGGTCGTTTCATAGGGATCGAAATGAAAAAAACTCGAAAAATGGATAAGGTTTCTTAGGTCCATCCTTAGCATTGTCTACCCCCTCGGTAGCTTGTTGATACCGATCTCTAGGATCTGAAAATTGCGAGTCACACTTACAAGAATTACTAAGTATTAGTAAGTTCTTAACCAAAAGGCAATAACTAAATGATATAGGAATAAGAGTTATTTTGGTATTAGTATTTGGTAAAGAATGTCTTGATTCAATGAAGGAGTAATTGACTGCCCTTTGGTAACGATTATTCTAACTCACTAAAGTATCGTTGCAAATTAATGAGATATGGGTACCTTATTACTTTTGCTAAAACTTGATTGGATTTAATAGCATTTCACTAATAGAATTTGTTTATATTTTATATATATCGTACTCAATAATTCAACTATTGCTTTGGATAAGTTTAATGGTGACAATTACTCAATAGGGAAATCAAATATAAACACGATACTAGTAATTAATGATCTGAGGTTCATTTTAACGGAGGAATGTCCTCTAGTTCCCAACTCGTAGCAAACCGAAATGTTCGGGATGCCTATAACAGTTGGGTAAGGGCAAATGAAAATGCCTAAGCCTATATTTTAGTGATTTCTAGACTAAAAAACACGAGAGCATGGTCACTGCTAAGGCGATCATGGATTCACTGCAGGTGATGTTCGAATAATCGTCCACATCTGTCAAGCATGATGCTCTTAAGTATGTTTAAAACTCCCGCATGAAGGAAGGAACCTTTGTTAGAGAACATGTTATGGATATGATGGTTCACTTCAATGATGCAGAGGAAAACGACGTTGTCATAGATGAAAAGAGTCGAGTCAATTTCAACATGGAATCTCTTTCAAAGTGTTTCCTACAATTCCGCACGAATGCAATGATGAATAAAATTGAATATAATCTGACAACTTTTTTAAACAAGCTCATACTTATCAGTCTCTTATGAAGAATAAGGGAAAAGAAGGGGAAACAAATGTTATTACCTCTAAAAAGTCTCAAAAGGGATCGTTCTCAGGAACAAAGTCTTGACCTTCCACTTCACATAATAAGAGTATTTCAATGAAGAAGAAGGGTAAAAGGAAAAGAAAGGCTACTGCAAAATGCAAAGGCAAGGGAAAAGTTGCAAAAAAGTAAAATATTTCTATTGCAATGAAGAAGGGCACTAGAAAAGGAACTTTCCCAAATACCTTGCTGAAAAGAAAGCTGAAAAGGAAAAACAAGGTAAATATGATTTACTCGTTGTTGAAACATGTTTAGTGAAAAATGATAACTCTACCTGGATACTTGATACAAGAGCGGCTAACCATATTTGTACTTTTATTCAGGAAACTAATTCCTGGAGGCGGCTTGCAGAGGGCGAGACGACTTTCAAGGTTGGAATAGGAGATGTCGTCTTAGCTAAAGCAGTGGGAGACCTAAAGTTGATTCTCAGAGATAGATTCATTTTACTTGAACATGTCTTTTTATGTTCCTGATATGAAAAGGAACTAATATCTATCTTCTATTTATTAGTGTTACGGTTGATGCCCTAAATCATGTAGGGTCCTACAGTTTGTAATTGTAATGTACAAACATTTTATTTATGTAATAAAATATGTGATGTTTTATTTCATTTTTAGTTGTATTAACCACAAACCAATAAACTAACATCTTAGGTTATCTAGTAGCTTAAACATGTATGTAGAGACATACAGGTGGATCATGTTTAAGTGACAGCCTAAATGGTCTGTAGTAGATGGATAAGGCTGGAACCTTATCCTGGTGACACTATGAGTACAACCCGTTTTGTTGATGTTACAATTGTTGTAAAGTGCTACAAATGATTTGATCTTGATCATTCATGTGGAGACATGTGAGTGAGGGTATTCTATGCAAAGGAGTTTGTATAAGACTGGTTCATCAAATGTCTAGTCTCATTATATAACGTCATTCATAATTGATACTGACATTTCACCAAGATGAGTATAGGTAACATGACTTGAATCCTAAGTGGGTTGTGAACTCCTGCCTATGAAGGCGGTCTTTTGATTTGTATGGGTGAGAGTCGCCAAATCGCTGACTTAAAAAGCCTCCTTTTTTTGTGATTCGTCTAATTGGGGAGTTGGGAACACAACTATACAAGAAGGAATTCACTCATTCCTTAACGTCGAGGTAAGTAGATAAATAGCTCCTTTAAGGGCTGATTCCAGGGCTCGAACAATGTAATGCCCCACCCTCTCTTGGCCCGAGAAGGGTTTGGTCATAGTTAGACTATGATTTATTGTTCATTAGAGGGTTCAGTGGTACATAAGAAGATAGATGTAACTACAGGGAAAAAACGATAATTTTTGCCTAGTTGTACTTACGAGCAATTTGTAAAGGGTCATCGTACTGTTGACTTGTTATATCCAATGGACACAAAAACATATCTGTAGTGTGAAGAGTGTAGTTGTTGGTCTTTAGTGGAGTGTCCAACAGTTAACGTATAGTGAATAATTTAATTAAAGAGTTTAATTAATTATTTACCTACCGTTGGAGCTTCAAGCTATAGGTCCATGAGGTCCCTTCTGTAGCTCAACGTAAATTAGCGAGAATCAGTTTTTAGACTAGTTTCAATGGTTCGAATTAATTGGGGGAATTACTTATATATGATATGATTAATTTAATTTAATTTTAATTATATATGGTATAATTACTATAATTTATTTGATACATTATATCATATAAAGTATATTTGAGAGGAAATAAATATTTGAATATAATTCAAATATTAATTATATGAATTGGATTCATATAATTAAATTTAATATAAATGGAATTTATATTAAAAGTCATTGGTAAGAGAATATTGAAACTATAGGTTATATTGCATTTTGATACAATATAGAAACTATAGGTTGTATGTTATATTTGATATAACATTTAGTTTAATATATATGTATTATATAATAAGGTAGTTAGTATATAAATATATATATTAATTTATTTTTTATTTTTTAAATCATATTTTGCAAAAGAGTTCTGTTGAGAATTTTTTTTTTTTAGAGAGGTTAGACAAAAAGTTTTTCTTTTTTCCCCTCCTCCTTTCTACTAAAAATCCATTCTCTCACCAAAATAGTTAGAGCCCATAAACTCCTGGATTCTCATCCTAGAGAATACGGAGGTTTCTGATGGTGGTGCCCAATTGGTGTTCGTGACCGTTCTTAGGGAGGATTTCCGTGAAGAATTATTCTTTAAAGGTAAGGGTTCTGAACCCATTTTATTCTTCTGTTTTATTTTTATTTTTTGGGTTTTAAGCATGCAGTAATTACTGAATTAAATACATAATTCTTGTTCTTCTCTGTAAAACTATTGTTTTGTAGAAAAATAGGAAATTGGGACAATCTACTTCCGCTAAAGGATCCCAATCTAAGGGATTCTTCAATTGGTATCAGGGACTTTGGTTTTGATCCCAATTTCCCTTATTTTTCAAGAATATATTTTTTTATAGTGTTGGTGGTTTTGCATTCTGTATGTTCATATGATGTTCTGTGTTGAATATGGTTTGCATTAATGGATGTTTTGGGATTGGACATTTAGATTTAATTGATTTATTTTACAAATTTGGTTTGTAAGTGAAATAGTCAGTTTTAACAGTAAACGATCGTTATAAAGAAAAGTGACTATTTCATGGTCCAATATTAACGTCTTTTGCATAGGATGCCCCCGCTAGCATATCTCCACATGAACGATTTCGAGATCACATCGTTTGTATTAGTATACAAAGCGGGCCACATCCATAGTATCCCCAGAATTGGGTACCAAAAAAATATGAGTGCTTTATTACTTTTGCTAAAATAGGATTTAGATGCATTTTTCTCATAGAATTTGTTTATGTTTCAGCATGTCGAACTTGATTATACAACTCTTAGCCTCTAATAAGTTCAATGGAAAGGATTATTCAAATTGGAAGTCAAATAGTAAGAGTCCATGTTTTTTAGGCATTATTATGTGATCGAGTCTATATATTTGTTGTTGAGTCATTCTAATGTTCCTGATCGAATTATGAGGAAAACAAGGCAAAAATCGATGAAGTTTCGAAGGAGTTCAAAGCAGTACAGTGGCCGATTATACTGCAACGTCGCAATGTTGTGCCCTAGTGTTGCGACGCTGCAATGCGACGGACGAAGAAAATCTTCGTAGCATCACAACGCTAGGGCACGGCGTCATGACGCTCTGAGACGAAGATTTCATGCTGTTCAGCTTCAGTTCATGCGTGGTTCGTGGTCTACTGGTCCGGTTCGGTTTGTGGATTCTTCGGTTCGAGCTGTTTGGGTTCATCTGGACCTGTTCCTAGTTTGGCTCGAGCTGTTTGGGTTCATCAAGGCTTAGTTCACCTGGATGGATTTTTTTTTTTTTTTTTGTAATAGTTAGTTTTTAATTTTCTTATAAGTGTCCAATCTCGGTCCATTAATTGCTTTTATATTATGCATGTGATATATGATTTAATTTTATTTTTATATGTCATAATGTATGTCATATAGTATAACATCCTACCATAGGTTATGCATTTAATTTCATGCATCATATTATAAATGTTATAATTTTAGATGCATGATTTAATTTTATAGCATGTTCATGCATCATTTAATATAAATGACATAATATATGCATGCATGCATTAATAGCATATTCATGCATCATTTATACTATAATTGTAATAATATATGGTTCAATGTATGTAGATGTATGTTATAGTATGTTTCATTACCTAATTATATAAATGTTATATGAGTTAGTAATGAAATGAAATTGCATGAAGTATGACACTACCTTAGATAATTTATAAATGTTATAATTTGCTAAAGTATGTCAAAGCATGCAATGTATGTTTTAATTTGTTTCATTTGTTTATAATGGCTATAACTAAATGGAATTAGAAATTAAAATCGATAATTCAGAATTGCATGCAAATCTTAAGTTAAAATCATCTTTTAAAATTATTTCAAAACATGATTCTGATAGACCTAAGCTGGGGTATTTAATCGGTTTAATAGGATTAAATTGATTCTTAATTAAAAGATTAATATTGTAACAAATGCATCTACAAGGGACCTTTTATCTAAGGCTAGTTTTGTCTAAGCTGGGGTATTTAAGTTAACGGAAACGTAACACCCCTATCTGGGAACTTACCGAAAAGGTGAATTAGATAGATTTGTTACAAGCATGCAACGCGTTATTAAAGTTTGTTAAAGTGTTCAATAAATCTTAATAAAAAATTGTTTAACTATCCAAAGGCAAGTATTGTTTTTTAGAAAATTAAACAATGACTTAGTTAAAATTAATAGCAGAATTTTCCTAAGTTAATTAACCCTAGGTAAGACGCTCAATGGGAGAAAATAGGGTATGTGATACTTCATTTTATCCTCTTCACGTTTCTCCCTAAAAGTTCACACTTTGAGATCTATACTCGGCCTCGATGTACCTTGAGTGTCCTCCTACGGATGATATTTTAATAGATCAATATCAAGGTGAATGGAGTGAGTGTTTATAGTAAATAGGAGCGGGAAGTGTGACAATACATTTCTCGGTCTCTCTCATTAGTTTGAAGTAAAGTTCCATGCACGGCCTCGTGGCACCTTGAGTGTCCCCTTATGGATGGCATTTTTGCATGACGCTTTATTCAAACTCCAGTAATGAATAGGGTTACTTTAGTTTCATGTCCCAATCGATTTTTTCCTAAGGTCGGCTTATAAGGGCAGAAATCTAGAACCTAAAATGAGGGGTTACACTTACAAGAATTGTTAAGCGAGTTTAACAGTTTCTGGACCCAACAATGGTGACTGATAGTTCAGTAACAAAGAGTTGTTATGTCTATTGGTTGAGATTGTCTCATTCCAGTGAATGGGCACCTGATCACCCTACGGTGGCTTTTGTTCTGCCTCACTGAAATATCATTGCAAAATAGATATCACTAAGGGTACGTTAGATTATTTTGCTAAAATTGATTGATTTTTCTAAGTGGTTTAATGTAAATAGACTAATATATATAATTTGTATGGTTTCAGCAAACTTATTCAAAATGACTTCTGCAACGCTTAATTTACTCGTCGCTGACAAATTAACGAGGGAAAATTACACATCTTGGAAAAAATACAATCAATATAATCCTAATCATTGATGACCTCCGTTTTGCCCTAATCGAGGGTTGTCTTCCCATTCTAACTCCAAATGTTGCTCGAAATGTTCGAAGCATACGAGCATTGGACATGGGCAAATGAGAAGGCCAATTTTCTTCTGGAAGCCTAGGGACATCAACTATATTCATCAACCATTCGAATGGCTCTAGAATCACTCTTTTAGCACGAGTAACATTACCAAACCAAATTCTTGAAGTGAGCCTATCCTTCTATACTTGAAGCTGCATGGCCATAATCAAGCTTAAGCTGCCACCTATCCCACTAGGTAAAATTAGATCCTCTAATCACGACAACTGGCCACCAAAACTGGTGATTAAGCTAAGAGCTTCCTCCAATCACCAACGCATGACCCCTCATATCTTACCAACGCATAGCTTCACTTGAATGCTTACATCACTCGGTCAACGCACACATCAACGCCTCCCTTGCGCCCGTCGCCTAGTCACAAGATCATCACATGGCCCTACTTCACACTCATCCTCACCCGGTCGTCGCACACCAACGCGCACACAAGTCACATCACTTAAGGCATCCTTACTCATGCACACGCGTTCATGCCCTACTAACCTCAATGCATGACTTGGTTAACAAATTGCTCATACGCCTGTTTTAGCCCGCGACTCACGCCTCGCTTGCAGCTTTGCGCGATTGCTAGCCTCTCCTAACCTCAATACTTACTTCAGCCCATATTCACTCACGCGTAGGCCAATGCTCATCGCATGGCATCCCTCTCGGTCCTTGCTAACTAGTGCATGCTTAAACCTTGCCCCCATCAGCGCATAACTCATGTTCAATGCATGGACTTCTCCTTATGACCCACCGCCACTTCCTTCCATCTTATGCGTCAATGTCTCCCCAACCAATGCATTCAGCAGCTCTAACACTTAGGCATCTTGTTATGTCGCGCCCATCTAACCTCACATGGCTTTAGTTGGCCCATTGCTCATGCTAACACATGGCAACAACTCAACCCACACTTAGTCTCTCACTTCATGCCTTACGCTCATCATGCTCTCAATTAACCTCCATGAAACTAGGCTGCTGCCCACCCCATCAACCTTCAATGCATGGCTTTCATCACATGGGCTTTTCTAGCTTCCACACTTAGCCAAATTTCCTTACCTAATATCTCAATGCCAATACTACCCGAGAGCTACAATCTCAACACTTAGAACATTTTCCTCCTTTCCACTCATTCTCAAGCTTCTTCCCTACATATATAATATTAACTTACACTTAATCTTACTTTATATACTAATATCACACTTAAGTAGGAAAACTAGGGTTCGGGGTTTATAGTACGTCCCATCGTGAGGGCTGAAGAATCGGGGCAGTGGTCAACTTTTCCTTCAAAGTGTTAAAACCTACTAACATTCTTTGTCAAAATAAAAAGGCACATCCTTCTACAACAAAGTGGATAATGGTAGAGTCAGCTTCGAAAAATATTTGATGAAATGCCTGTAAAAACTTGTGCTGCCAAGAAAAGAACAAATCTCCCTAATACAAGTAGGATAGGGGAGGTTAGCAATAACATTTATCTTTTGGCTTGCTACCTCAATTCCCTTAGCAGAAACTAGATGTCCTAGAACAATACCAATTGAAGCCATAAAATGACACTTCTCATAATTCAGCACAAGATTAGTTTCAGTGCAACGTATCATCATAAGACCAAGGTTATGAAAACAATCATTGAAAGACTCTCCATAAACTGTAAAATCATATAAGAAAACCTCAATGCACTTTTCTATGAAATCAGAAAAAATACTCATCATATACCTTTGGAATGTACCTGGGGCATTGCAAAGCCCAAATGACATTCTCCTAAAGGCATAGGTCCCGTAAGTGCAAATGAAGGTAGTCTTTTCTTGGTTCTCTTGAGCGATCGGGATTTGGTAAAATCCGAAGAATCCATCAAGAAAACAAAAGAATGGCTTCCCGGCGAGTTGTTCCACCATCTGGTTAAGAAAAGGGATAGAAAAGTGATCATTTTTAGTTCATTGAGCTTTCAAAAGTCAATCCACATTCTCCATCCATTCTAGACACGTATCGGCACCATCTCACCTTTATCGTTCTCCACAATCGTCATGCCGATCTTCTTTGGCACCACGTAAATTGGACTTACCCATTTATTGTCAGGAACTGGGTAGATTATACCGACCTCATTGAGCTTGATAATTTCTTTGAGAACGTCCTTCATCGTGGGATTGAGCCTTCTTAGTGGTTAAACTGTGGCTTTGGCTCCTTCCTTCAAGGTTATTCTGTGCATGCAAAGAGAAGGACTTACTCCTTTAAGATCATCAAGAGTCCACCCAATGGCCTTCTTATAAGTTTTCAAGGTCTCAACTAAAGACTCCTCTTAGGTGGGTGTCAACTCCCTGGATATTATAACTAGAAATCCTTCCCCTAGGTACACGTATTTCAAATGATTAGGGAGAGATTTCAACTTAATCCTTTGTACCTGCAAATTGACAACATCAAAAAAAGGCTCCTTGTGGTTGCTAACATCAATAGAAGAGAGAGATAAATCATACAAGTCATGCAAATCCAAATCAATATATGGAGCAATCAACTTATCAGTCATCATCTCCATCATGTAAATCAATCTCATACACTAGATCCTGTGTTTCAATCATACAAAGGGATAGATATTCCTCACAAAATTTCATAGCAACAAAGATATTAATGTGACCACTTCTCCATCAAACTCTATAGAAAGACAACCCTTATCAACATCGATTTTTGTTTTTGCAGTTTTCATAAAGGGCCTATCTAACATAATTGTAGAAGAAGAAGGGGAAGAGACCTCATCCATTTTCAAAATATAGAAATCAACAGGGAAAATCAAAATTTTAAGTTGCAATAACACATCCTCAACTATCCCTAAGGGCTAAATGTAAGATCTATCAACTAATTAGATACATATAGTAGTTTTTTTAAAATCATTTAATTTAAGATCTCCATATACATGATGAGACATGACATTAATAGAAGCCCCCAGATCAAGCATGGCATGACGAATGACTCTACTACCAATGACACAGGGTAAAGTAAACATACTAGGTCTCAACATTTCTCAAGCATATTATGTTTAAGCAAAACCAAAACAATTTTACTTACCACAACCCGCTCCTTATTCTTACTTATCATCTTCTTGGTGCAAAGTTCCTTGAGGAACTTACCTCAAGCATGCGTTATACTCAAGAAATTCTTAACTCACCTTATGGCATTTCTTTGCGATGACCAGCTTAAGATATAATTTACACACACCTCTGACAATCACCGCAATGCTTTCCTCCACTTTGGTTGTTTCTTCAAAAAGATCTTTTCTAAGTTAAATTCGGCAAGCCTTTGCTCAAAAACTTTTTATTCATTCTCCACAACTTTGTGTTCAGCTCTTGAGAATGCATTCGTTTAAAACAATTCAAGATTATGCGATTACTTATTCGAATGCGGCGTTGAACTTGGTTACGCTCTTCGTTTTGGCTTACCCCCACGTGTGTCATGCGGGCATCCAACTTCGGTTGCGTTCCATATTCAACTCAACTCATGTCTTGCTTAATTTAGCTTGTGCCCAACAGAGGAGTTGCGCTAATGGGCTAATCTTGGTGACTTGCCTTCGTTTTGGCTTGCCCCTATATTTGTCATGCAGACATCCAACTTCAAGCAAGTGTCTTTCATAGCTTAACTCTTATCAACATGGGATTTCCCATTGCATTGACAACGGAGTTATTATTCCGATCTTTTAGGAATCATCGCAATGTAATGAACGCAATTCTCCGAGACCACTGCCACCCCCAAACTTAGAGGGTGGCAGCGTTCTCACCGCAAGCTAAAAGCAAACTCACAGGAATGCAGTAACCAACGTTTGAACAAAGGTTTGCGCACAATAAAACTTAGACTTTCAAACATTGAACAAGCTATTAAAAGTAAGGAAAGACTTGCATTACTTAGTTAGCAGATGCGGTGAATTATTTTTACCATCATAGATGCATCACAAAACAATGCAATCGGACAAGGAGAATTTCAAAAGGATAATGCATAAAAGATAACAAGAAAAGAACCTTAAGTAGAATAACGCATGTGACAATGCGTTGGAATTCATGCGATTAAGGCCATGCGTTGAAGAGTGTGGAGGATTCTTCCGTTGTAACTGCGCACCAAGGAGAGTTATTATTGCACCTGCAAGGAGCAAATGCACCACAACAAAGGAAGCAGCCGCATATCCAAAATAATAATAAAAATAAACTAAACTAAGAAAGCAAGGTAAAGATAGAGTAGAAGACGTCCCTGGAGAAATTGGAGTGTTGTCACCGTAAGGAGTCTCCCATGCAGAAGATGGCTCTCAACTGCTTGGGTCAAGGGGCTCGCCTTGACCATTGTGAGCTTCCAGCAATTGTTGGATGCATGATGGTTGATATGCGCCTAAGATTGCTTCCAGCTCATGCGACAGATAACCTTTCTATCTTGGGGTCAATATTTGACTTTCGATGCATCGCCTATACTTCAAATATTGTTTGCAGCTTGGTCGCATAATCTACAATACGCCTAAATTGAAAGGGTGCCTGCGAAAACAAAAAACTTAACAAAGCATTACCTGCCAAGTCCCCAGCAACGGCGCCAAAAACTTGTTGGTTGGAAAATTAGGGACGGATGGGGTTGTACATGCAATATGTGTTAGACATGGCTTAAGCTATGCGTTTACGCCCATGCATCTGAGGTCATGCATTCGAATGAAAATGCGTTAATCTAGTATGCAATGACCATGCGTTCCTATCACAAGTTTTCTTACGTTCACGCCAAGTATAACGCGACAAGTTTCTCGGGTAATCCGATGTCGAACACAGAGACTTGTCACTCAATAATGTTTGTGAAGCAATGCATTTGAGGCAATGAATAAAAATAAAACGAAGAAATTTTAATGAATTTACACATTACTCCTACTTTTATCTAAACAGATTGAGCAATAGAAGACTTACGATGAGAATAGGTAGATATAAACAACCGTTAATGCATAGTAATGTTTATTATCTTAAATCGCTCAAGTAATCCCAGCTCGTCACACTAACGCATCACACACCTCTCGGTGGTCAGCCGCATGACTATATCTCTATAGTATATGATTGCGTTGAGCATAAGATTGTGCCTATCTCTAGGAACAATGCATACTTTGCTTTAATGGGTTCCATCTCTTACCTTCTCAGGCAGTTAGACGCGGGTAATTACTTATAGACAAATAGTGCAACAACTCATAGACAAGCGTTGCTACAGCCTATGCACTAAAGCAAAGAGGATTAAATCACTATACTGGCACAATGCACACCTCTCGGTGGGTTGCTACATGCGTCCTATCTCTAGACTACACGATTAAGTATGCGATCGCCTTTGATAAATAAACAAAGAAGTTAAATGATGATGAAGAAGATGGTATTGAAGGAATCAAGAGATGCATTGATTACAAAATGTCTTAATTTCTTAAGCTAAAATGTAATACAATATAGAGGTTAGAAGAGAAATGAAGGACTCTGCGTCAAGGCTGCCGGTTGTGCCATGGATGAATGATGGAGATGTCTCTCTCGAGCTCTATCTCTGGTGAAAGCTCTAGTTGTCACTAGGTCTGGTTGGTGGAGATGAAGAATTCTCACTGGAAATCTCGCTCATGCTCTCATTTGTGATCGCAAACCTCTTCCTTGAGGTAGAAGTTCGGATACTTTGAAATGAAGTCGAAGGGGCTATTTATAGGGTTTAAACACCGACAGCTATCATGATTGCATTATGTCTCATTGCTGCCTTTGTCGCCGTATGGGCAATGTCACATCGTCTTATCTTGTTGATACTCTCAAGGTATGCGTCCGAGCTTGATTCAGCTGAAGTATCAATGCGTTTTACCCATCTTGCGATCATCCTTCTATTAAGGTTGTCACTCTGTGGCCGCAATCTTCAATTGATCACCGCAACTTCCATGCGTTGGACGCATTCGATCACCGCAATTTTCATGCGATGGACGCATTCGATCACCACAACTTCCATGCGATGGACGCATTCGATCACCACATGCATTTGTCTATGTGATAGATCGGTTTTCAGCGCATGCGTTTGTCTTTATGGTCGCCTGGCTTCAGCGAATGCATTTGTCTTTGATTGCTTATTTCCAACGCATGTGTTTGATTCCTGCGATAGCTACAAAAATAGACACTTTGGCATGGAGTAACGCATAATATTGGGGTCAGTGAGGATTTAGGTGCTAATCGACGCAAAACTCAATTCTTCGCAAATTCTAAGTATTGTCACCACATTTTCTACTTATTAGTCCTCAAAATTCTAAATAAAAGGCTTATAATAACTGGCATTTCTGCCAGTTATCACATACCTTGGAATTCTGCTAGATTGCATTCTAGAGAGGAATATTGATTTGAACCTTTTTAAACATTTCGATCAACTCTTTGTGCTCGTTGTCCTGCTTCAGTTGTTTGCCTCATGATTTGTATGTAAAAATGAATGTAAACAAAAGTGAAAAGTGAGGTTGAGATAGATGGAGATGAATGATGAATCACTTGTCTAGGTGAGAAGATTAGGCGATGCGTTGCACTTTGGGTAATGCATACAAGTTTTTCCTAAATCAAATCCAAGTATAAATTTGACTCAGGTTCCTAGTAAGTCCAGGGTCGAACACAAGGATTTTATGACAAAATAATTCAGGTCTTGCATTGCTTCAGTTTCAGAAAGATCCTAGATAAATGCGGGAGAGGTTTATTTACACTATTCTCAACGCACGCAAGAGGACCTATGAGTTCAAGTGAAACAGGGGGATTTATGAATAAGTGGTACTAGATGCTTGGGATATGCATTGTTTCCAAGTAAGATGAACATGTGTGTGAAGGTGTAAGGATGAAGTGAAGATGATAGGAATGCTTGTTTACAAACCAAGTGTATGTGGACGCGTTAGGTTTTTGTTCCTTATATTACATTATTCAACATTTCTCAATACGAATGCCACATATATTCCTATCTCTAGGGTGCATGCGTTGGTCACATAAAGTAGTAAAATAAAAGTATTTTTATTTCTACATATACTGTGCATTCTGAATCAATGCGTTCTCTAGTTATCCTATTCTCTCGAATAGTTTACCTAATTTATAACTTAAACTAAGTGATCAAGATGATTAAAGCTTGAAATTTAAGTATGCAACAAGTCAGGAATGTGTCAATCTCATACAATGGAATGTAAACATAGAGACAGAAGTGGATGGATCAAATGTGAGATTGAATTTTGAAGATAGAAACTGTTTTTACAATAATCACACTTAATCACATGAAATGGAAAACGGAAAGGAAATGAGAGAAAGGGAAGAAGTCAAGCCATAGAGTTCAATCTCTTGTCCTCTTTGGTTTGATTTAAATGCGTGTGCAACCAACTTGGTGAAGAAATGATGAAGAATTCTCTCTCGAGCTTGGTCTTCAACAACTCTTATTGATCAACGATGACAATGGTTCTTTTCCTCCTATCTTCTTCTTGCAACGACAGAGCAACTACGATCTAAGTTCTATGGTTTCTCTAAGAATGGTATCCCTTTCTTTGGCTGCAAGTCTTCTTATTTATAGGCATTTTTCTCAATAACTTGTGATAAGACAACATTAATTTCCATGCGTTGTTCAGTCGCCTGCCAGTTTAGAGGCTTTTCAAATGCCAACAGTTAGATGCCCATACTCGCAAGTGGTGGTTTGACAGGAACAGCGTGAATCAATGTATCTTTTCTGCGTTGGACAACTTCGAACGTATGCCCTTGCATTAGCTTGGCCTACAACACTTGGTGATTTTCATGAAATCCTGTAATAAGATGCATTAGTGAAGCAATTTTAACAAGAAATATGCTTTTTCAAGAGTTAGTGATATGTTTGAAGAATTCCATGTGTTTTCCTTTAAGATGAATGTGTTTTTATCATTAAGTATTATAATTGTTCCAACTTTTAAGAGATAATAACTTATATTTCTACAAGTTATCAGACTATGAGAAGGTATCTGGGTAGTAGTACCTAAGGTATGACGGTACTTAGTTATTATCACGTGCACATAGGTAGAGTTGACGTTGGTAGTGTTAAGATTACTCCACACCAACTAAGGATTGACGTTGAGGGATTAAGCAAA
Source organism: Benincasa hispida (assembly GCF_009727055.1). Lineage (NCBI taxonomy): Eukaryota > Viridiplantae > Streptophyta > Magnoliopsida > Cucurbitales > Cucurbitaceae > Benincasa > Benincasa hispida. The sequence goes on from NC_052356.1 coordinate 30,927,804, forward strand.
AGAGTTCTCTCTCAATTAAGGATACAGATGCTTACTGTTTTCTAGCAGTTTCACGTTTTAAAGTTTTAAATATGAGTTTTCCTGGCAGATTTCAGTTTAAAGCATGATGTTTATGTTTAATTGGTCACTCACTGGGCCTAGTAGCTCACTCATTTTAAATGTATTCCTCCTCCTCAAGTAGTGGTCATCTCCCCATAAGTTAACTGCATTGTCGCTCTACCACTCAAGGACTCCAGTTAAAGCTCAAATTTAAGACAAGTATTAGGTGTTTACATGTAAATGTCTGTACATATGTGCGTTCATGTTAGGGACTAGTGATAAGTGTTGGGACGTAGTGAACTTTGTTTCTGTATATATGTTGTAGTTATGTTGTTTGTTGAACCCCGAGTGTTGTTGAAGTTGTTTTAGGTTCTATTAGCATATTGAATATTGAGTATGGATTTCTAGGGTTTTCTAAGCAAGTTAAAGATGTCAGTTAGGCAGTAAGTGCCACAAAGGATTGGTAACTGTTGCTATCTCGTTCTCTTCTGGATTAAGAGGGTAATCTGGGAAGAGATGTGAAAGCTTTAACATCGGCATCTATTTGTTTTGTGTAATTTTAGCAATAATCAGATCTAAATTGGTGACTTGATTTATAATATGCTCTATGTGGGCCAATTAGACATAAATTTTGAGCTTTAAAGCTAAGAGAAGAAGTGTTGCAACAATTTTACCTAGTAGGAAAATATTGAGACCCTACGAATAGTGTCTAACGTCCAACATTTCGAAAGAGTCATCTGAGTTATTGAATTGGCCGAGTCTAATCCAATAAATGAAGTCTATTTCAAAGTGTCATCTCCAATTGATATTCTCAATGAAGAAGATTTTACGATTATTTTAGATTAATTCAACTTTCATATGCAAGGTTATGAAGGAAAAAAAAATTGTTGCTATCTACGATACTCAACAAATTAACAAGCTAATTCCAAAGACGATACTCAGACTAAATTGTCTATAATAAACACGTGTAACTTATTATTGCTAACGTTATATTGCTATCATATAGAAAGGAAGTAGTTTTTTTTACTTCTCAACCCTCTTTTTTTTAGGAGATAAATACCTTTAAGACTAACCGATTTTAGTTTTTTTATTTTATTGATGTATAGTAATCCAACGACAATTCATGAACAATACAAGAAAGATTCCAACCAAATAAAGGGAGAAAACTAACAAGAAGATTCCCCCTATTTATAAGATTCATTATAACAAAAAAAAAAAAAAAAAAAAAAACTGTAATTATTTTGATATTGTTGAAGATTTATAAAACATTAAAAAAAGAAACTACAACAATTAATATGATTATCTCTTCACAATATCCTTTTTCCATAAACTTGTAGATCATTGTTTTTCTTATTTGTAAAATTGGACGAGGGTGACCTAAAATATAGGCACAATACTTGTATTAAAAGCATAAACAAGAACTCTTAATTGAGGGGGTTTGAAAGAAAATTGGGGTTGATGAGGTACTCATAACGACACAATTCAAGTTGAAATAGATAGGGGAAAACGTGCTCTAGGATGCATCAAAATTTTAAACTTATATTCTTTTCTCTCAAAGAAAGGAAGGAGCATGCCGATGCGGCGAAGGAGGTAGGTAGCCGCCTTAGGTCCTTTGACTCGGCCCAGATGGAGGAATATGCACACCTTTAGATAATATTCCGAAGTTAATCTTAGATTCCTTTTGTAAACCGATAGATCGGGCATGCAGTGGGGGAGGTGGAGTGTCCAAAGTTTTTTGACTTGGCCCAAATGGAGGAATATGCACACCTTTTGGTAATCTTCCGAAGTTAATTGTAGATTCTTTTGGTAAATCGATTGACGGGACATACAGTGGAGGAGGTGGATTGTCTGAAGTTCTGTGACTGAGCCTAGACGGAGGACTATGTATGTCTTTTGATAGTATTCCCAAGCTGAAAGGTGGAGCTAAGTCAGATATTCTCTTTGGTTTCCCGAGTGAGAAATGGAAAAGCTTTCTTGGATGTTTTATAATGTGATCCCTTAATTCATTTTCTAGAACAGAGTCATTTTCATCGACCACGAAAATTCTTTTTGCATCCGTTTGATAGATTCCGAAGTGAAACCCAAGAAGTATGAGAGCAAAAGCTCCAAAAGTTACATTAAAACTAATGGACGTCATTTTTCCTTTGTGTTTTCCATCTTCTTCCGTTGCCTCCTTTTTATATCTCTTTTTTCTCCCTCTATTGAAATTAAAACAACATTTGGCATAAAAAGGAATATTAACGTTTTAGTTTTAGGCAAACAGGCTAAACACGGAATTTGTTAGAATTCTTTTTGTCAAGAAGTTTTTAGAATGAAACTAACTACCCAAAATTGGCATTTTGTTTTTGTAGTTTTTGAATGATGTTTTCAAATTTTTTATATGCAACATGTTGACTCCACTTATTTTTCTTTTCCTTCTTCAATTAAATATCACAAATTTTTTACCACTTGTTAAATGTTCATGTGACTAATTTGAAACAGTGTGAGAATCAATGTGTCTTGAAGAAGTGACATTGATAAGGTTCATCTATAATCGACATCATAAAACATAAAGCAGTTAATTTTGTTTTTTCTAGGAAGGCTTATTGTGCTCTCGAAAGCAATCTAAAATGCATACCAAAAACAACTTCATTATATTATCTTTTGTTGACAGCTTAAAGAAGCCATTAAAGGTTCCTTTTGATGACATTTTAAAATTGTCGTCGGTTATCCCTTATTCATCAATTTTTTGCTATTTACAATCAAAATAGGCAAGTTTTCTCTAAACCATCATCATTTTTCCTGTTCAATGATTTATTTTAGCGCTTTAACATTGACATCTATTTGTTTTGTGTAATTTTGGCAATAATCGGAGCTAAATTGGTGATTTGGTTTATAACTTGCTCTATTTGGGCCAATTTGACATAAATTTGAGCTTTGAAGCTAAGAGAAGAAGTGTTGCAACCATTTTACTTGGTAGGAAAAATATCGAGATCTTATGTATAATGTCTAACGCCCAAAATTTTCGAAAGAGTTGTTTAAGTTGTTGAATTGGCTGAATACTAATCTAATGTACGAAGTCTATTTCAAAGTGTCATTTCCAATTGATATTCCCTGAAGTATATACGATTATTTTAGATTAATTCAATTTTCATATGCAAGGTTCTGAAGGTTTTTTTTCTTTTTTTTTTTTTTTTTTGGCTATCTACGATACTTAACAAACTAACAAGCTAATATCAGATACTTGGACTAAATTGTCTATAACAAATACATGTAACTTATTATTGCTAACATTATATTGTTAACATCTAGAAACAAAGTGCTTTTTTTTTTTTTTTACTTCTCAACCCTCGAATTATTATTATTTTTTTTTATCTTGCACAATATTTATTTCTTACAAATGAGCAAAAGTTTTTAGGAGATAAATATCTTTAAGAATAATTGATTTTAGTTCTTTATTTGATTGATGTATCGTTATTCCGCTAATTGCATGCTAACTCCATCAATTGGTATCAGAGCATGATTTAAGCACTCAATTCGTGTTAATTTTAGCTTGGTGTGTGTTTTTTATATGATGTATGAAAATGGTGGACTGATATGATATTTTCCAGTTTTGGCATTAAATTCTCTTCAATTAAGTGTTAATTTTTGTAATTGACTCATTGTTTATGGGCCTTAATGTTAAGACAACTTCACCAATCCCTATCTTAAAGGTTGTCTCGCCTTCTATAAGTTACCTCCAGGAATTGGTTTCTTGAGCGAAGGCTCAAATATGATTAGTGGCCTTGAATATCCAGGTTAATTTATCCTTTTCCACTAAACATGTTTCAACAACAAGTAAATCACATTTACTTTGTTGTGCTTTCTCATCTATGATAATATTGTTTATTATCTTCAACACATCTAGAACATGTTTGCTAACAGAGGTTCCATCCTTTATGTCGAGGTTATAAACATTATCAAGAGTATCGTGCTTGATAGATTATCCAAACAATGTTTGTAACGAATCTATGGTCTCTTTAGCGAAGACCGTGCTCGCGTATTTCTTAGTTAGTATATCTGATATACTTGCTAAGATATAGATTCGGACTTTGTCATTCGCCTTAATCCATTTGTCATAAGCATTCCAAACAATTTGGTTTACAGATAAGCTAGGAGTTAGAGGACATTCCTCTGTTAAAACAAACTTTAAATCATCTTCTACTAGTATTGCGTTTATATTTGATTTCCATGTTGAATAATTTTTACCGTTAAAATTATCATAAGCAAATGTTTGTTTAGAAGAATTTGACATGTTGTGTTTGTTTAGAAGAATTCAACATGCTGAAGATATAAACAAATTCTATTAGTAAATTACTTTTAAACCCAATCAAAATTTTAGCAAAAGTAATAATGTACCCAAATTTCATTATTTATTTGCAACAATACTTTAGTGAGTCAGAATAGATGCTATCGAGGGGCAGTCAAATACTTCTTTACTGAAGCAAGATATTCTTGACTAAATACTAACACCATAATAACTCTTTATTCCTATAGTCATTTGGTTACAGTTTTTTGTCAAGAACTTACTAACACTTAGTAACTCTTGTAAATGCAACCCTCCATTTTCAGATTTCATAGAATGGTATTAACAAGCTCCCGAATTGGAAGACGATGTTGAAGACGGAACTAAGAAACCCTAATCATTTTTTAAGTTTGTGGTGTTCTGATCCCCATGAAATAGTCTTCCGAATGGGTTGTCGTCTAAAAACGAGAAGCAAGCAAAACATGAGAATCTCACAGTGCAACGTAATGGAGGAGACCGCAGGATATGTTGACACATTTTCTTCACCGAATTACTATGAACTATTTCTCCTATTCACCTTGCTATTGACCCATGCAAACACTTTCAGAATGGAGCAGTCACGGTAAAAGTGACATGAAGCCGAGCATGGACCTTACGGTACGAACTCTTAGGGACGTGAGAGCTAAAAACAATATATCGTATATATTATTGATCTCCCACTAAAGTGTTCTATTTGTTTTGGATAAATGTTTACTTAGGAATATTTTGGTTGAAAACAACCTAAGTCTAGATATTTATCCAAGTATAACGTTTATATTTGGATTTAACCTACGATGTCTAAGTGATAGACCAATTTATTACCTCACATCACTCACGCATGCTCATAAAAAGGGCTTAACAACACTCAAGAACCGGCTAAAATCCACAGGTAGCAGGTGTTCCGTAAACCATCAACTTAAGTATCTCCAGCCTTAGACAAGATTTAGCCCGGGTGAGTTTGTAACCAAAGTTTTACAAGATAACGATCTAATTTAATTATTTAAAATAAGTTGTTATTTGTTAACCCTTGGTGAGCATGCATTTTATCTTTGTTATATATTTTAAATGTCTAATTCATTTTAAACACTTTATAAAAGATAGACATGCTTGCAATCCATAACATTTATCCAACATTCCATAATTTAATATAACCAATTATATTAAACATGAAATCCTAGTACATGCATATTATATATTATATAGTTATAATATATTTTCAATCCATGCTACATGCTTCCTATGGTGGAATTTTAAATCTACATGGCATACTAAGCACGTAAAAGATAAATTATTTAATCCATACATTCACAATGCATAATTAAATAAATCACACTAAAATGGACCGATTTTGGCATCTTAAACAAGCTTAACACTGGATTATTACAATAATAATTTGAAGCTTGACGAGTCGGTTTTGGCATCTTGAACCGCTCTGAACTCTTCGAACCGGCCTAAACCAGGTGGAAGCAACTTGAACCAAACCTCACTCCTCAAACAATGCTTACTTGTTCCTCGATGATCAAGCACCAATTCTCTATTTCGGTTTTAGCTTGTACTTTGCTCTGAACGTCTTGAAATTATAGCTTAATTTCAATTCTAATGACTCTCAGCAAATTACAAACTCTTCTTCACACATTAAAGCCTATAAATCACTGGGCAATTACAATAATTATTACAAACCGTAAGAGAAAAAAGATGAAACTATCCATTTAGCACACATACATTCATCACATGAATAAATATCCACCAATTCCAAAATTAAAAATAATTAAGTACTAAAAGCATGCTCTGATACCACTTGTTGAAGTTGACATTCAACAAGCAGAAAAAAAAACGGATCTTTAGTACTCTAATTATGCTAATTTATAAGGAATAAGCATGAAAATAAGTATAAAAGAAAACTTAGAGAATACAACCTTTGTAGCACCAAATTGACCACGAATTCCATTTCAATCTCCTCACGAACTGACTGTAAACCACCATAAGAGCCTTCTGGACTATTCTCCGGCCTTAGAATGGGATGATGGGATCCGGTGAGTGACTAAGATAGGGATGAGTTTAGTATAGAAATTGAGAGAGAATTGTGGACTTAATTTCTAAAATTCTTTTAGAATCTCTAAGTTGCCAAGAAGAATTTGTTTTTCATCTAACTTGAAATTCACCAAATGGCCAATAAGCTTTAATCTCTATCAAAGCATCCTATTTATAGAGAAATTACATGAAATTCATGCAAAATTGAGTTAACCAAATTTTGACACTTCAAAATGCACTCAATTTAGTGGGATAAGTGGCATTTTGTGGAATCAACACTTTGCCAAATGAATTACTCACTAATTCACTAAAAGTTGGATTTTTCCACTAAAAATCATTCTTAGATTTTTCCACTAAGTGAAGTCAACATTTTGATTTTTTACAATTTTGAAGTTCGTCAAATTTTGATTAAATACAATTTTAACTCAAAATTAATTCAAAACTAATTTTGGAATTTTCCACTTAGTGAAGTCAACTTTTGAACTTTGACCTTCAAAGCTTGGTGAAATCAACATTTGATGACCAACTTTGATTAATTCCATTTAATTCAAAATTAATTCAAATAAATAATTTTAAATTAAATTAACATTAAATAATTAATTTAATTTAAAATTAAATTATTAAATCCAACACTAATCCTGATGAATCCTTAATCATAGTTTTGATATTTAAATCTTATTTAAATGTCTTTAACTCTCTCTTTATCATTCAATTCCCAATTGAATGATACGCCGCTAAATATATTGCATATATTTAACGTTTATTCCCTAATTCGAATATGAACACTCCAAACTCACTCGTCACACTATTCTAAGGTTTAGTCTATATGAGCTAACAGGGAGACCTCATGAACCTACAGATCATGAGCTCCAACAATTCGAGATTAATCGACTAAACTCTTTAACCTAATTAACCAACATTCATTAACTACTAGGACACTTCACTAAAGCCTAGTACCTGCGCTTTCCTCACTTTAGATATATTTTTATCTACATGATTTATCCATGATTAGTAAATCGATCCTTCACAGGTTGTTCGTAATTACAGCTAGATCAAAATTATCATTTACCCCTTTAATAGATCTTACTCCTTAAGTCTCCACTGATTCACTAATGAACAATTGGTTTGTGGTCCTACCACTGAACCGAGTCCCTTTCAGTCATAGAGAGGGTGAGGGCCCCTTGTTCAAGACTAGGGGTCAGTACTTAAGGGAACAACCCTGAAATTAGGTAGGAATGAATTCCATCTTGCGAGACTATGTCCCCAACTATCTATTCGATCTTATCCCTAAAATGGGAGGCTTATTGAGTCGGCATTGTTGAGCCACTCTCACCTATGCAAATTAAAGGATAATCCCAAATAAACAGGAGTTCATAGTTAGGTCAGGATTAAGATCGAGTTACCTTAGGTTATCGAATTGAAACAGTCAGTTTTAACAGTAACGGGTATTATAATGAAAAGTGACTATTTCGTGATCTGGTCTTATGCAAACATATTTTGCATAGGATGACTTCACTCACATGTCTCTACATGAACGATTTTAGGATCACATCTTTTGTATCAAATATAAAGCGGGCCACATCCATAGTGTCTCCAAGATAAGGTACCTAACCCTATTCTTATACTTATAGACCATTTTGGTTATATACTCAAACTTGATCCACTTTTATATCCTCACACAAAGTTGAAGTATTCATGTTATAGCTAAGGATTCGTTAGTTTATTGGATTTAGGTTTTAACATGTGCACTTTATCTATTCAATAATAACTTTACTGAATAAGCTTCAATAACATTTTTATTTCAAATCGAATATGTTTAATTATTTACAAATTGCGTGTTTTAAGACAAACAACCCAACAAACATGATGTTTGATATGAGTAATCGTGATTTTTAGCCCTTTTTTAAAAAAATTCTTACTTCTCATGCACGCTTAAGTTCTTTGTCTACCTGCCTTACATGCATAAAATTGTATTACGTGATTGTATTTTTGCTATCGCTCCGATAGGCCCAATTAATTAGAGAGTGTCTTGCATGATGGGTTGTAATGTAATAATGAGGGAGAAAATTGATTTACATGCCTACTTTTTAAAAAAAAAAAAAAAAAAAAAAAAAAATTGGCTGATATATTTGCACTAAAAGAAAATATCATAAAAAAATGAACTAGTAATGTTATGCATGACTAGAGGTAGAAAGAGCTACCTTGCTGTGATTAGTTAGGACACTCGTGAGAAAAGAGTGAGTATAGTTCCTTGTAGTGATGTATGAAAGTTTATACCCCTTGGTAAAATAAATGCAAGTTTAGGGATCCCAAAAGTTAAATTTTAAGCACCTTAGTTGAAATATTACCATCTTGATTGTTTTGGTGCTTAATGGTTAGTGCATGAGCCAGTGTAGGAGAAAATAAATTGAGAGCCATTTAATGCCATTCCGATTGCTATAACTTAATTGGAAGGGCTTTGAACTCACTCTTGCATAAATCAGTCTAGAATTGGTTTTAAATTGTGCTTCATTGATTTCATTATTGAGTGGAAGTTGAATCCTAGGAGACTATTGAGGCTTGAATAACAAATCATGCAATTGAGTGAGCATATCATTTGTATGACTATGTGTTTTATTCTACCTTGCTCGAGGACGGTCAAGAATTAAGTTAGGGTGTTTGATAATACCAAAAATATGTTATCTGGCTCCACTTAATTCAGGATTGTTCTTGTATTTTATGTATTTATTTGGCTATTTTATAGGTTTTGAGCATTTAAAGGGGTAGAACGGGACGTTAGTGACAATACGAAACTAAAACAGGCCAAAACGGAGCTTAATTGCACCAACCATAAAAGAGAAGGCCAGAATGACCAAAATTCCTCTGGAGTCACAATGCATAGCACAACGAATTTGGTGTAGCAATGAATTTGGTGTAGCGTTGCGGCGCTCCGAACTCCAGACTCGCAAGGATTCCTATCAGCGTTGCGGTGTTGCACCCTAGCGTCGTGGCATTATCATGATTTTATAAATAGTAGTCTTTGTCGCCTAGGTTAGGAGTTCTGCTGATCTGCCGATTTTAGCCGACTTCTACACGATTTCTCTCCTCTTTTCTTCTCTTTTTAGTCTGAGAATGATTCCTTGGCACTATTCATGAATATTATGGGCTAAGGTATTCGTTTCTAGCTTGGGTTTTAGGATTTTTCCTTATTTCGATGTATTTCTGAGTTTTTGAACTAGATTATTGTAATTGTTGGATTCAATTCTACTCTTTATTGATTATGATTATATTATTGGACGCTAGGGAATTTTATAATTAGCTTTTGATTAACATTTTATACTTGACATATAATTTTGTGTTAATCACCTAGAAGCAATAAGTTAGGTTAGTTTGTGAATCAATTTGGATTAGTATTTTCTAACAAACATAGAACTGAACCAATGAATACTTAATTAAGGTTTTTCCTATTAGATATTGAACCTAACTTTTCCTTACACCTTAATGCAATTAGGCCAAATTGAATTTGCATTTTGTTCATGGACTAATTAGTTGATTTGGATGAATTAATTGGTTTTTCAATTAATTTGGTTAGGTATAAACAATTACGGGATTCGGGTATTGAGAATTATATGATCAAATTGTTAGTTTCAATAAGCATGCAGCGGAAGAAGATAGAATCATTAAGCACTCTAATTCATCAATCTTTAGCTTCAAACTAAGAATGTTCATCAAATGAAAAGAGGATTTCATAAGTACCTGTGAAGATCTTCTTGAATCTTCAAATTCAGTTGCAATCTTCTCCTTTTTTGGTCGTGAACCACTGCAAGGTCTTCCCTACTATCCTCTAGGAACTTTAAATTGAGTTGTGGGACTCAAAATTAGCTAAATTAAGGGAAGATTGAGGGAGAACTCACCGGTTTTCACTGAAGGTTTAAAGAACACTTCTCCAAGATTTCTCAAGCTAAACCTTCTTTGTGCAAGGCCTCATTCTCCAGCAAAAACTGATGATTTTGTTCATATTACCCAAACAATCTGATTGCATAAGCTGTAGACACCTCCTACTTGGAGGATTAAATGGAATTTGGTGACTTGTGTGGGAAAAACACACTTTGGCTTGAAATTCAATTTTAAAACACAAAACCCACTTTACTAATTTCCCAAATTAGGAAAATTTTGATTTTGCATTTTCAAAATTGATTTAAAACAATTAATAGGATTTTCATTTAACCTTATTTCAATCTAATTAAATCAAATAAAATTGATTTTTTTAAAATTTGAATTTTCACGAAATTCAAATTTTCAGTTCAATTAATTAAATAATTTAATTAATTCTATTAATTTAATATCAAATATTAAATTAATTAAACACCAATTCCATTACTATGAATTCCTATTCATGCAATTTTGATATTTAAATTGAATTTAAATATCAACATGTTCTCCAATTTCGCTTAATTCAATAATTAAACGAGTAATTATATCGCATACAATTATGAATTCCCTTAATTCGAATTTGAACGTTTCAAATTAACTCATCACGCTATTCTAAGCTTTATTCCGTTTGTGAGCTAGTAAGGGGGCCTAATGGACCTACAAATCATGGACTCCAACAATCTGAGATTAACCAGCTAAACTCTTTAACCTAATTAACCACCATTCGTTAACTACCAGATCACTCCACTAAAGCTCAGTAGTTGCACTCCCCTCACTGTAGATGTATTGTGTCCACTCGATATAACCATTATTAGTAAGTTAGCCCTTTACAGGTTGTTCGTAATAATGGCTGGTCAACAGTTGTTTTACCCCCGAGGTTACCTCTTATTCCTTAAGTTCCACTGATCCTCTAATGAACAATTGGCTTGAGATCTAATCATCAAACTGAGTCCCTCTCAGGCCAATGAGAGGGTGGGGCCCCTTGTTCAAGACTCGGAGTCATCACTTAAGGGAATAATCTCTCTCCTATCCCTAAAAGCGGGTAGGAGTGAATTCCATCTTGCACCCTATGTCCCTAGCTATTTACCCGGTTTTACCCCTGAAATGGGAGGCTTATTGAGCCGACACTATTGAGTCGACCCTCACCTATGCAAATCTAAGGATAAGCCCGAATAAACAGAAGTTTATAGTTAGCTCGAGATTAAGGTTAAGTTATCTAGGTCATCGCTTTGAAATAGTTAGTCTTAAATAGTAAACAACATTATAAAGTAAGATTGACTTATTTCTTGGTATGATCTTGTGCAAACTCATTGCACAGGATGCCCCCACTCCTTATGTCACCATATGAATGAATCAAGATCACTAAGTTTGTAGCACTCTACAACAAATTGTAACAACTACAGAATGGGTCACATCCAATAGTGTTACCAGAATAAGGTACCCAGCCTTATACGTATACTATAGATCATTTTGACTATTTACTTGAACCTGATCCACTCTTATGTGTCTCCACACAAAGTTCAAGTACTCACGTAATAGTCATGGATCTTTTAGTTTATTGGATTTATTTCTAAAACGAAATAAACAATTCATATATTCAATAACAACTTTATTGAATTTAAACTTCGATAACAACTTTATAAATTTATAGAATAAATTTATCGTTTACAAACCACTAGTTTTAAGACATAAAACCTAACACAAATACATTGAATAAGAGAATTCTGTCATAAGCCAAGCTAGGCTTTCTCACATAGACTTTCGACACTTTACTTTCTACTTTTATTTTATGCTTTTAAATTTCATTTGCAATAAACAATTTCAAAACCCCTCCCCCTATTTATCCTTGGACTACAAACTGTTTAATTGAGAAATTTGAGGGCTCTCTTAGTTCGACCCGCGCTACTACTACTACATTAGTTTTGAGTGGATACAGATAAATTATTTAGTCTAAATTTAGGTGACGAAATCCACTTCGACCATTCATGATTTTGTTGTTTTTGCAACCTAGTTGATCTTAATGACTTATAGTATTTTAATAATTTTACTTCTTCGTGTGCTCAATGTTCTTGGTGACTTGTAATATTTTAGTAATTGCAATATCTCTAACTATATTTTTAATGTTTTTTCAGATGCATTTCAAGAATAGCAGAAGTCGCCATTGATTACAATTATCAAGACACCATTGATCAACGGTGGCGAAGTAGATAGTAGCAATATTCCATTAAATGAACTCAATGTAGAGAATCGTTGCCAACGCAGCAGACGTTGTCGTCGCTCATCACTGCCCCCGCCCCCACCCCATGTCCGCAGCAATATATTACTAATTCAAATTACATAATGATTTGATGTATTAATTATAGCATTTTTTTTGTTTTACAAAATGTTTTTAAGTATCGTTCTCTCATAGGCAGTTTTTTTAAATATTTTTAAAATGAAAAATTTAACTACAATTAATATATATTTATATATTATCTTAAAAAACATAACTTGAAATTGTAAGTGCTATGGACTATTTTGGGCTTAGGGACAAAAGCATGAAGAATAAAATCTACAGTCGAACGGCGAAGCAATAACGAGGCTGGGAGTGGAATAGGGCCATGGGGAGAGAAGTGGCATGGGTCGAGGACAACCCAATGAAAACAACCCTAGAATGGGGGCCGTTGGAAGATGAGGCTTAGGGGAAGAATTTAGGCCCAAGGGATAACTTACAAACCCTATAGGAAAAATATTAGGTCAAGAGAATTCTATAAATGGAAGGACTTTTCTCAAGGAAAGTAAGTCTATTCTCAAACTAAAACTTCCTTCTTGCTACATAGATTTTCTTGCTGACCTAACCGTCAGAGTTTGTGTGGCAAGCACCACATTGATGTGTAGATTTTTCTATTTTGTAGTTCTTCCCTTAATTACAAATTTACTATGGTTGTCACTTGGAGATCAAGTGCGGATTCCCTTAGCCAAAATTTGGCATCAACAATAAGTTTTATAAAAATAAAAAATAAAAACTCAAATGATTATTATCTTAATATTCGAATTAAAATTGAAATACTATATGACTAATTTAAAAAACAAAAATGATATTTTTTAGTTAAACTATATGTAGTGTTGATTTTGTATATTATATTGAATAATTAGCTTGATAATTAGTCTTTTACAATACTGAATAAATAGACACCAAGAAATCAATAAAAAAAAACATAGAAGAAAATACTAATTAGGAAAAAACCCTAATTTACATTAACACCCTCCCTCAAATGCAAGGTGATAGAATGACGAATATTTTGAGTTTGTGAAGAAAACTTCTAGATCAAATTACAACATATCTGGATTGGAAACAGAAACCCACAAAGAATAGAAACAAAAACTTTTGGACTAGAAATGGAGATCTTCATAGAGAGATCTAAAACAGAATCCACGAACGACATATTTGAAAATGGAAAAGAACTGAGCTGAAGCGTATAAAAAATAAGACTAAACAGCAAAATCAACTATGCAGGTGAACCAAACCAAACCAAATTGGGCTGAGAGAACCGAACCGGGCTTGAACCAAACTAAATCTAGGTTGATTAGACTGACATGGATAAAATTGAACCAGATTTGGGATGAATGAACCCAATTGAAATAAATTTGAATCGAACAGATGTGCAAAACTAACGAACTTGCACGAATATGTTGGGTCGTATGTCCTAAAACTCGTAGTTTGTAAATAGTAAACATACATGAAGTTTATCAGACAACTGTTGTTGAATAAAAATGAATTGATAACTCTAAATTCAATAAACTACGAACCTTAGCTATTGTAATGAATACTTGGACTTTATGTGGAGACAAACTAGATCAAGTTCGAGTAAAATAGCCTAAATAGTCTATGATACGTGGATTAGGTTGGGTACCTATTTCTGGAGATACTATTGAATATGGCCCGCTTTATGATTGTTACAAATTTTATAAAGTGTCGTAAACGATGTGATCAGATCATTCATGTAGAGACATATGAGTGGCGGTGTTCTACACGATGAGATTATGTAAGACTGACCACGAAATAATCATTGTTACGTATTAACCCTATTTATTCTTAACACTTATTAATTTCACTTCTTGATAACCTATATAACTTAATCTGAATTCTGCGTTGTCTATGAACTCATGTTTATTCAGGATTGTCCCTTGATCTGCATAGGTGAAGGATCAACTTATCAATGACGTTTATATCAAATGGACATATAATATATATATAGTGAGGGGAGTGCAACTACAGGCTACAGTAGACAGTCCTATTAGTTAATGAATGTTGATTAACTAGGTTAAAGAGTTTGACTGGTTAGTTTCGAATCATTGGAACCCATGATCTGTAGGTCTATCGGGTCTCCTTGCTAGCTCACTACGGACAAAATTGAAGAACTAGATGAAGTGAGAATTTGAAATGTTCAAATTCAGTCTTTAAGGAAAACTATATTTTATATAAGATATAATTTACAATTAAACAATTAATTAATAATTTTGGAGAGTATATTTATATTAGCATAGTGTTTTTAAAAATTGATTAATGTGATTAATCAAAATTAGGTGTCAAAGTCAATTTAATATGTGATATTAAATTTGTTTATTTTATTTAATTAAATAATTTCTAAAATATGAAAATAGTATTTCATATTTTTTTCAAGATTTTGTTTTATTATAAATTTTTTTAATAAAAAATTAGTTAGTGGAAAAATCCAATTGTTGGATTTTCCCACTAAGTGGGTTTTGAAGTGGCTCTTGCTAAATTTGACACCTATCTTTTTCATGCTAATGGAGTTTGAGGTGAAAGCCATGCAAGAAGGGTTTTTGCATGTGTTTTGTTTATAAATAGGTTTTTTATTTTCAAAAATTTAAAACTAATGCTTCCTTAATATTCCACATTTTATTCTTCCATAAACACTCTTTGACTCTCCAAATTTAATTACTAAAATTCCCTACCTTTCACTAATATTTTGGTCCCACAACCGTATTCTTCAACTGGAGAATAGCCAGGATTTACCATTGGTGGTTCCGATTGCTCACAGAGACAAAGTTTATCGTGGAAACTACAAAGGTTGTATCTCTAACTCTCTTTGCATGATTAATCCTTAGTTAATTATTTGTAATAGAGCGTTATGATCTGTTGCTTCCACTATGCATACTTCTATTTTTCAACAATTGGTATCAGAGCCTGCTTATAACGATCTATTACATCTGGTGGGTGTTATTCATGTGATGAATGCTTTGTGGACTAAAATAGATACATTACGGTTTTGGCATTTGTTTTCTCGTTAATTTGTTGATGAAATTGTAATTGCTCACATGTATGTGAGTTTTAATGTGCTGTAAAGGGTCTATAATTTTTTATGGAGTCATTAGAGTCAAATTAGGCCTTAAATTGTTCAAAAGAAGTGGTTGAACTCAAGCTAGCCGAGAGTATTTGAGAAAAAATGACTCACAGACCCAGTTCATGCTCTTAAACCCGACGACCTGACCCGCTGCTCGCAATCCGACCCGCTTTGTTAAAGCTCCTACACGCGCTGTCTAGACCTGCCTCTAACTCGACCCAATTCCCTAAGTCCCGCGTACGTTTGCTTTCCTTCGCCCGACTCGTTTCGCAACCCGGTTTCGCGTTGACCTGCTCCAGCTCGTTGACCGGTTCAACCTAATCTTTTGGAGTTTTTAGGCCGGTTCGAGTGGTTTTTGGCCAGTTTGGTTTGGTTCACAAAGTTTGAGGCCGATTCGGGGGTGTTGCTTGTTGATTTTTGTAAATTTTAGTTTTTTTTTAATGCCAAAATTAGTCCACTTTAGTGTTGTTTAAGTATTATGCATGTGATGTATAATATTGTTTTTAGTATGTGTGCATAAAGTATACCATATAGTTTTTAAAACCCCACCATAGGATAAGCATGTGGCATGCATTTGTTATAATGTATATAGGGTTATAATTGTTATGAGATATATTATTTCTGCCTCTCACGTCTCTAAGAGTTCTTACCGTGAGTTCCATGCTCGGCTTCGAGTTGCTATTTGTGGCAACCTCCCTTCAGAAAGTATTTGCATGGGTCATAAACAAGGTGAATAGAAGAAGTAGTTCATAGTAAGTGGGTGAAGGGTGTGTGTCAACACGTTCTACGGTCTCTTTCATTAGGTAACACCATGAGATTTCTATATTGCGCTTGCTGTCATTTTTAGGCGGCACTAGCTAGTCATTAACCGTGGCAATCCCTACGGAGGGTTGTAACATAGGATTTGGAACACCGTGAACTCCAGAAATGGATAGAGTTACTTGGGTCCATTTTTAAACAATTGTTTCTCCTTTGAGGGCTTGTTTGATTCTGATCTCTGTAATTCGAAAATGGTGGGTTTAAACTTACAAGACTTACTAAGTGTTAGTAAAGTTCTTGACCAAATAAATGGTAACTAAGTACTATAAGGATAAGAGTTATTATGGTATTAATATTTAGTCAATAATGTCTTAATCCAGTGAATGAGTAGTCGACTACCCTTCGATAGGGGCTATTTTGACTCACTGAAGTATCGTAGCGAAAGAATAATGAGTATGGATACATTATTATTTGTTTAATAAATTGGATTAAATTCTAGAGGTAATCAATTCACTGATAAATTGTTTACTTTTCAGCAATGACAACATCAATTATTCAGCTATTAGCTTCAGAAAAAAGTTTAACGGTAACAATTACGGAACTTGGAAATCGAATATCAACACAATACTAGTAATAGATGATCTTTGATTCGTTTTAATGGAGGAGTGTCCTCCAACCCCTAGTCTCAATGCAAATCGAACAGTTCGGGATGCGTATGACAAATGGGTCAAAGCTTATGAGAAGGCTCAAGTTTATATTTTAGCCAGTATCTCTAATGTACTGTCTAAGATACACGAGAGGTTAGCTACTGCAAGAGAGATCATGGAATATTTGTAGGACTTGTTTGGACAATCGTCCACATCTAGCATGCATGACGCAATTAAATTCGTTTACAACTGCAGATTAAAGGAAGGAACCTAAGTAAGGGAACATGTTTTGAATATGATGGTTCACTTCAATATTGTAGAAGTGAACGGGGTCATCATGAATGAGAAGAGTCAAGTTGGATTCATCATGCAGTCTCTTATGAAGAGCATTTTTCAATTTGGAACGAATGTTATGATGAATAATATAGAGTACAACTTGACGACTCTTCTCAATGAACTCTAGATTTACGAATCTTTAGTAAAAAATAAAGGTTTAGAGGTAGAAGCAAATGTTGCTTCCATCGCAAAGAGGAAACCCCAGAAAGAATCATCTTCTGGAAATAAATCCGGCCTTTCTTTTTCTAAAAATAAAGATATTCAAAAGAAAAAAAAAAGGAAATTGGAAAGAGGAAGGCTCCAACTGCAGATAAAGAGAATAAGGTAGTTGCTAAAGGAAAATATTTCTATTGCAACGAAAATGGGCATTGGAAAAGAAATTGTCCTAAATATCTTGCCAAGAAGAAAACTGAAAAAGAAAAACAAGGTAAATTAGATTTATTAGTTATTGAAACATGTATAGTGAAGAACGAAGATTTTACCTGGATATTGGATTCAGGGACCACTATTCATGTTTATTTTTCTTCTCAGGAAACTAGTTCCTGGAGGTAGCTTGAAAAAGATGAGATTACTCTTCAAGTTGGATCAGGGGAGTGTATTTCAACAAAAGCAGTGGGAGCAGTTAAGTTAACTTTTGGAAATAGATATTTGTATTTACAAAATGTTCTTTATGTACCTTCTGTAAAAAAAAAAATTTTGATATTTATTTCCTGTTTCTTGGAACGTTTGTACTATGTAAATTTTGGTCATAATCAAGCGTTTAATAATAAAAGAGGTGTACAAATCTATTCCGCAAACTTAGAAAGTAACTTGTACAAGTTAAAACAATCTAAAGTTGAATCTATATATAACACCGAAATGTTTAAAACAGTTGAATCTGAAAGAAAAAGGCAACACATTTCTCAAAATACCTATCTTTGTCACTTGAGACTTGGTCACATTAATCTCAATAAAATTGAGAGATTGGTTAACAGTGGATTTCTAAACAAGTTAGAAGATAATTCTTTGCCACCAAGTGAGTCATGTCTCGAAGAAAAAAAGACAAAAAGATCCTTTTCTGGAAAAAGTCTTCGAGCCAAAGAGACCTTAGAGCTCGTGCATTCGGACCTCTATGGATCGATGAATGTTAAAGCACGGAGAGGTTATGAATATTTCATTAGCTTTATTGATGATTATTCAAGGTACGGTTACATTTACCTAATTCATTAAAAGTCTGAAGCTCTTGAAAAGTTCAAGGAATTTAAGACTGAGATTGAGAACCAATTAGGTAAATCTCTCAAGATACTTCGATCAAATCGAGGTGGGGAATATTTGGACTTGAAATTTCAGGACGATATGATAGAAGAGATTCAGTTACAACTCTTAGCACTGGGAATGCCTCAGCAGAATGGTGTATCTGAACAGAGAAACAGAACCTTGTTAGATCTAGTTCGGTCCATGATGAGTTATGCTCAGTTTCCTAACTCGTTCTAGGGGTATACAGTAGAGACTGCAGCTTACATTTTGAATGACATTTCCTCTAAGAGTGTATAAGAAACTCCTTATGAATTATGAATAGAACGTAAAGCTAGTTTACGTCATTTTCGGATCTAGGGTTGCCCGACACACGTGTTGGTGCAAAATCCTAAGAAATTAGAACATTGTTCAACATTATGTCTATTTGTAGGTTACCCTAAAGGAACGAGAGGTGGTAAGTTTTATGATCCTCAAGATGATAAAGTAATTGTATCGACAAACACCACATTCCTAGAGGAAGACCACATACGAGATCAAAAATCCCGCAGTAAACTGGTATTGGAAGAGATTTCAAAAGATGCTACAGACGGATCAACAAAAGTTGTTAATCATGCTCACTTATCAACAAGAGTTGTTGATAGATCAAGGACATCTGGTTCATCACATTCTACTCAAGAGTTAAGAGAGCCTCGACGTGGTGGGAGGGTTATGAGATAGCCTAACCGCTATATAGGTTTAATTGAAACGGAAGTCAGCATGCTTGATGATGGCTTAAAGGATCCATTAACTTATAAACAAGCAATGGATGATGTTGATCGAGATCCGTGGATCAAAGCTATGGACCTTGAAATAGGGTCTATATACTTTAATTCAATCTGGGAACTTGTAGATAAACCTGATGAGGTAAGACCTATCGGTTGTAAGTGGATTAACATGTTAGGTTTTATGTCCTAAAACTCGCAGTTTGTAAAAGTAAACATATTATATATTCAATAAACTTATCATTGATTCTATAAATTGCATACGTAAAAGTCTAAATCCAATAAATTAAGATTCATGGCTATTATATGAATACTTAAACTTTATGTAAAATACATAGAGATGGATCAATTTCGAGTCAATAGCTAAAACGGTCTATAGCACATGATTAAGGTTGGGTATCTTATTCTGGTAACACTATGGGATGTGGCCTACTCTGTAGTTGTTATAAAGATACTACAAACAAAGTGATTCAGATTCGTTCATGTATTGACATGAGGAGTGGGGGCGTTCTATGCAATGAGTTTGCATTGTTGGGATTGGTGTCCTAATTCTCCCGGAGTCTCGTTGCTTTGTAAAGGTACATATTGTTTGATGAATAAAATAAGTGTTATTTAATTCTGACATTTACTCATATCCAATAAACAAAGCTCCTTGGTTATCTTATGTGAACTTAAGCATGTATATGTGATATACAAGTGGATCATGCCTTAAGTGATAACCTAAATAGGTCTGTAGTATAAGGATTAAGGTGGATACCTGATCCTGGTGACACTATGGATACGGCCCACTTTTTAGAGGTTTGCAAGTGTTATAAACTAACTACAGATGGTAGAGTCCTGATCATTCATGTGGAGACGTGCGAGGCGGGGGTGTCCTATACAAAGAGTTTGTATAAAACCTGGACCACGAGATGACTAGACTCTCGTATATAACGCCGTTGATACTAGAGACTTCATCTCAACCTAAACGACCATAGGTGACACGACCTAATCCTGAGGTTGTTTAGGGAACTCCTGCCTTTTAAGGGGTCCTTTGATTACTATGGGTGAGAGTGGCCAGATTGCCAACTCAACATGGCTACCTTTTTGGGGACTTGTCTGATCTGGGAGCTGGAAACTCAATCCACAAGATGGAATTCAATCCTTTCCCGAAGCAAGAATAAGTAGAGAGATTGCTCCCATAAGGGCTGATTCCGGGGCTTGAACATAATGGCCACAGCTTCTCTTTGGAAGAAAAGATTCAGTCATAGTTGGACTATGACTTATATTTATTAGAGAGATCAGTGGTACTTAAGGAGATAGATGTAACTACAGAAACATAACGGTTATTGGCCCAACTGTACTTACGAGCGATCTGTGAAAGGTTGTCATGCAGCTTATTGGTTAAGATGGACATATAATATATCTGTGGTAAGGAGAGTTCAACTTTCAGTCTTTAGTTGAGTGCCTGGCAATTAACGGATGGTGGATACCATGACTAAAGAGTTTAGTCAGTTATTCACGTACCGTTGGAGCTTTGAGCTACAGGTCCATGAGGTCCCCTTGGTAGCTCAATGGATTCAGTTGAGGATTAGCTATTGGTGTTGATTTGAAATGTTCAAATTGACAAGAGGTATTTTGATTATATATGATATAATCGGTATGATGTATGAGATACATCTAGTGGAGGATTGATGTAAATGAGATTTACATTAAATATCATGGAATAGAAAAAGAACTATGGTTTATATGTTTCATGAGATGAAATATTAAAACTATAGGATATAAATATAGTATGATAAGTTGGTTATCATTTATATTTATAATAATAATAATTATTGGATAATTAATTATTTTTCTTTAATAACCAAGTGAATGAGTGGTTATTGAATTCATGGTAACCGTTAGTTTAAAAGGAAAATGGTTTTCCTATTTTTAAAAGGGAGTTTTACAAATGATTGAAAAAGTTTTGGAGTTTTTTCTCTCGGCATAAAGGATCTCACGGAGTCGTCAAGTAAATACAGATTTACTAAACGCCGGCTAGGCGAGCTAAATTATCATGCAGTGTCGAGCTAAATGATCGTGCAGTATTTACTAAACGATCGCATAGTTTTGCTAGACGATCGCTTGCCCTAAGTAAATAATCGTGTAGAGTCTGTAGGCGACAGACCGAGCTAAATGATGAGCTAAACGATCGCATCAGATTTTTGCTGGACAATCGTTTTAGTTTTATTTAAAGATTGGGCATCAAACCTAACGATAGGTTCTTCGCCATCTCCCACTTGCCCAGGTCTGTACACGATCGGTGTTTCCTTCTTCGTTTCCTTATACCAAGCTGAAAACATAGCCCACCCTCTGGTTTTCTGAAGGTTGTCCGTGGTGCTGTGGAGGTCGTGCTGTTGCTGAGGAATTCGTGGCCGAAGCGATCGTTGAAGACGAGCGCGAAGTGTTCGTGCTGTGTGCTATTGTGTTGCGGTCGTGTAGATCGAGCATTCGTGGTCACTATTGTTTTCGAGCGGTCGTGCAACCGGAGCGTTGGAGACGCATCTGCAAATGTTCGTAGGTTTTTCCCTCTGTCATTTGTAGTTTTCATGCTGTAATTTCTATATGAATTGTATAACCTCTCTGTTTGAAGTCGACTATAAATGTATTGTTCCATTCATGATTGTTATTTGGAATTATTTTTTCTTCCGCTGCTTATGGAAATCTCGCTTCCAATTTCCTTCATGCATAAGATTGGAACCAAGAATAAATCATTCATACTTTATAACGTTGTTTACTGTATAAGACTGACTATTTCACTTAGATGACCTAGGTAACTCAATCTTAATCCTGAGACTTACTATGACCTCCTAATTTATTTGGGATTATCCTTAGATTTGCATAGGTGGGGTTGGCTCAACGGGTGGCTGCTCAATAAGCCTCCCATTTCAAGGGGTAAGACCGGGTAGATAGATGGAGACATAGGGTGCAAAACGGAATTCACGCCTACCCGATTTAGGGATAGAAGAAAAGTTGTTCTCTTAAGTACTGAATCTAGGTCTTGAACAAAGGGTCCCACCCTTTCACTGGGCTGAGAAGGACCTGGTTTAGTGACTGAATCACAAACCAATTGTTCATTAGAGGATTAGTAGGAACTTGAGGAACAAGACGTGATCACTGAAGGAACTCTTATAAAAAAAAATCATGAGCGGAAGTGCGATCGATCCAAATTCATTGTGATATAATTACAAGCATTCACAAACATACAAACCAATTATGCATCTATTGACAAATTACGGCATGCTTTAATGAATAATGATAAAAGGGACGAGAGACATACCTTTGAAGAACTTTTCTTCCACAGACCTCTCACTCTCGTGAAGACTTGAACCAGCAACCTCTCGTTGTCGCTATGATCGTCTACCCAATCGTCTGGTCAATCAAGAACAATCTTCTCCATGAACACGTAGCCTCTCGGACACCACCACTCAGTAACCTTGGTATTCCCAGAGTGAGAATCTAGGAGGTGTAGGGTCTGTTATGAATTTGGTAGAGGGTTTCAGGAAACTACGATCGCATTATACGACCAAGCAAGTGGGAGAAATGAACTGTCTATCGTATAGACTTGTGTGCTTGATCGTTTAGTAAAACTCAGTAGGTATACGATCTTTTAGAAAAATAGATTTGATTGTTTACACGGTCGTTTAGTGAATCTCGCTTGTTACGCGGTCGTTTAGTAAAAAGCTACACGATCATTTAGAGAATGGCACATCTACACGATCTTTTAAACAAACACTTGAAGGCTATCGTGTAGTCTCTCATGAGCTAAACGTTTAGCAGTGTACTTAATAAAGCGATCCTTTACAAAATGAAAGATTTTTCATTTTTTCCTTCCTTTATGAAAACTGAATACAACCTCCCACTTTCACACATGGTTAAAGGAGAAACCACCCCCAATTATCTCATAATTATTCTAATTTAAATAAATATAATAGCTAACTTACCACATTATATTTATAACCTATAGTTTTAATATCACATCATATGTAATATTTAAACCATAGTCCTTTTCTCCTTTACTTGATATAAATCATATTTATATCAAATTCCTCCAATCAATGTATCTCATACATCATGTCAACTATATCACATATAATTGAACTAGTTTAATCATATCATATAAAATCAAACTCCGTCTTGTCAATTTGAACACTTCAAATTGACCCAAAAACTTATTCTCAACTTGAATCCATTGAGTTACCAAGGGAACCATATGGACCTGTAGCTTGAAGCTCCAACGATACGTGAGTAGCTGACTAAACTCTTTAATCATGAGATCCACCATCCGTTAACTACTGGGCACTCCACTAGAGATCGACAGATGCACTCTTCTCACTACAGATATATTTCTGTGTTCATCAAATATAACCAATCAATAGTACGATAACCCTTCACAGATGCTCATAAGTACAGCTAGGCCAATTTACCGTTTTGCCCTTGTAGTTACATCTAACTCCTTAAGTACCATTGATCCCTCTAATGAACGATACATCATAGTCCTACTATGAGTGGACACCTCTCAGGCTTTGAGAAGGTGTATGGCGCCACATCGTTCAAGCCCCAGAATCAGCCCTTAAGGGAGCAATCTATCTACTTACCCCTGCTTCAGGGAATAAGTGAATTCCATCTTGTGTAGCTAAGTTCCCAGCTCCCTAATCAGACGAATCCCCAAAGTGGTAGGTTTGAGTCGGCAATCTGGCCACTCGCACCCATGCAAATCAAAAGACCGCTCTCATAGGCAGGAGCTCCCAACTCATTCAGGATCATGTTACCTATGGTCATTCTAGTGAAATCAAAGTCTCTGTCATGAACGGCGTTATATAACGAGACTAAACACTTCGTGATCTGGTCTTATACAA
Organism: Benincasa hispida; assembly: GCF_009727055.1. NCBI lineage: Eukaryota > Viridiplantae > Streptophyta > Magnoliopsida > Cucurbitales > Cucurbitaceae > Benincasa > Benincasa hispida. The sequence continues at coordinate 30,952,056 of NC_052356.1, forward strand.
ACTCTTTTGTATAGGACACCCCCGCTCGAATGTCTCCACATGAATGATCAGGATCAGACCATCTGTAGCACGTCATAACACTTGTAACTATCTACAAAGCAGGTCGTATTCATAACGTCACCAAGATAAGATTTCCCTCCTATATCCATATACTACAGATCATTTAGGTTATCACTTAAGGATTGATCCACTTGTATGTTTCCATATACATGCTTAAGTTACAACGACAATTAAGGATCTTAGTTTATTGGTTTGTGGTAAATGAGATAAAATATCTCATATTTCATAGACAACAGTGAATAAAATATCACATATTATTACATTACAAGCATTTGTTCATACAGGAGTTTACAAACTACAGGACCCTACTAGAGTTTAAGGCATCAACCCCAACAATCTCCCACTTGTTCTAAAGCAAGTGGCTGTACAAGATAACACAAAACAATAAACTAGGGCACTAAGGCCCAGTACAAAAATCTCCCACTTGCCCTAGTCCAACTGGGGCACTCTCTAGACGTTGCTCTGAAAGTGATCCTAAAAAACTATAGTTGTGAGAGCCTTCATAAATAGGTCAGCAACATTATGCTCCAAAGCAATCTTCGTGACTATCACGTCCCCTCGATGCTCTATCTCGTGGATGAGATGATAGTTCCACTCTATATGTTTGTCGTGCTTGTGACTCCTAGGCTCCCTGGAGTTTGCCATAGCACCATTATTATCACAATAAAGGGTGATGGGCCTAGACATGTTTGGAACAACTTCCAGATCAGTCAAGAACTTCCTGAGCCAAATATCCTCCATAGCAGCTTCACAAGCTGCTACATACTCGGCCTCCATCGTGGAATCAACGATGCACCCCTGCTTGGTGCTTCGTCACACTATAGCTTCTCCGTTAAGAGTGAACACTGAGCCTGAAGTGGATTTTCGAGAATTCTTATCAGTCTGAAAATCAGAGTACGTGTATCCAGTAAGGATCAAATCCTTAGATTCATACACGAGCAAGTAGTCTCTCGTTCTCCAAAGATACTTGAGGATGTTCTTGACAGTGGTCCAGTGACCCTGTCCTGGATTAGATTGATATCTATTGACAATCTCCACAGCATAGCAAATGTCTGATCTAGAACATAACATCGCATACATCAAACTGCCAACGACAGATGCATAAGGGACACATATCATCTCCTCGACCTCTTGAGGTGTCTTAGAACACATTTCCTTAGACAATATAACTCCATGCCTGAAAGGAAGTAGGCCCCTTTTGGAGTTCTACATCGAGTACTTAAGCAACATCTTGTCAATGTACAATGTCTAAGACAGTGCTAGCACTTTGTTCCTGAAAGATCTGAATATCCAAAACTGAGCCTTTCCTAAATCTTTCATTTGGAATTGGGTCGCTAGCCAGTTCTTAACTGATGTCAGTAAACCTACATCATTCCCAATGAGTAGAATATCGTCTACATACAACACTAGGAAAACTACTGAACTGTTGATGATTTTCTTGTAGACACAAGGCTCATAAACGTTTTGGTCAAAGCCGTACGATTTGATCACAGTATCAAACCGGATGTTCCAAGATCGAGACACCTGTTTCAGCCTATAAATGGACCGATTCAGTTTGCAAACCTTTTGTTCTTAACCTTAGGCTATGAATCCTTTGGGCTGCATCATATAAATAATCTCCTCAAGATTACCATTCAGAAAGCTAGTCTTGACGTCTATTTTCCATATCTCGTAATCATAATATGAGGCAATAGACAGAAGGATACGGATATACTTCCACATGGCAATAGGCGAGAAAGTCTCCTCATAGTCGACTCCTTCCACCTGAGTATAACCCTTTGCCACAGGTCTAGCCTTGAAGGTTTGCACCTTCCCATCGGCACCCCGTTTCCTCTTATAGATCCATTTACAATCTATAGGTTTTACCCATTCAGGTTGATCTACAAGATCCCATACTGAGTTGAAGTACAACGACTCCATCTCGAGATCTATGGCTTTGACCCATTTATCCTGGTCAACAGCCTCCATTGCCTTCTGATAAGACAACGGATCCTCAACCTCGCCATCGGCTACTATAGCCAGGATTTCCGTGAAACCCATATAGCAAACAAGTGGGTTCGCAACCCTCCTACTATGTCGAGGTTCCCTCAACTCTTGAGGTGGTTCTGACCTACCAGATGAACTTCCATCAACAACTCTTGTTGATCAAGCAAGCCCTTCAACGACTCTTGTTGAACTTTCAGTAGTTTTATTGGAAATTTCACGTAATACGATCTTACTACGTGGACTGTGCTCCCTCATATGATCCTCCTCCAGGAAGGTAGCGTTCATCGACACAAACACTCTGTTTTCCTTAGGATCATAAAAGTAACCCCCTTGTGTACCTTTAAGGTAGCCTACAAATAGGCACAGCCTTGATCGTGATTCCAGCTTCTTTGGATTGGCCTCAAGCACATGTGTTAGGCAACCCCATATGTGGAAGTGACGCAAAATAGCTTTACGCCCGTTTCACAACTCCAAAGGTGTTCTGGCAACACTCATGGAAGGAACACAGTTGAGGATATAAGTTGCAGTCTCCACTGCAAAATCCCAAAACGAGTCTGGTAAGGAAGCATAACTCATCATCGACCAAACCATATCTAACAAGGTTTTGTTTCTCCTTCTGCTACTCCAATCTACTGAGGTATACCTGATGCTAAGAGTTGGGAAACAATTACATGTTCTATCATATAATTCTGGAACTCAAAATCCAAAAACTCTCCACTTCAATCCAATCAAAGATTTTTAATCCGTCTATCCAATGCATTTTCAAATTCAGCCTTGAACTCTTTGAACTTTTAAAAAGATTTTGACTTCCGTTGCATCAAATAAACATACTCATACCTAGAGTAATCATCGGTAAAAGTGATGAAATTCTCATAGCCTCCCTTGGCTCGCACATTCATCGAACCAAAAAGGTCTTAATGCACTAACTCTAGAAGCTCTTTGACTTGATATACTTTTCCAGTAAAAAGCCTTTTAGTCATCTTGCCTTCAAGGCATGACTCGCACACAGGTAAAGAATTTTCCTCTAACTCTCTTAGAAGTTCATTCTTCACTAACCTCTCAATCCTATTGAGATTGATGTGTCCTAATCGAAGGTGCCAAAGATGGACATTTTCCTTTGGAGAAACCTTAAGTCTTTTATTTTGAGTTACAGCAGTTTTAATCATCTCTATGTTATGGAGGGAATTTGTTGCTAACAGCCTTAGCACATACAAATTATTTTCCAGTTTTGCTGAACAAATCTCAACACCATCTTTAAGAATAAACACTTTATTCAATTCGAAGTGAAAAGTATATTTACATTCTATTAGATACTTTACAGAAATTAAGTTCCAACTCGGAAACTACATACACATCATTCAAAATGATAAATTTCTTCTTTAAAGTCAACTAGAGCCTTCCTACTGCCACAGTTGAGGCGACATGCCCAGTGCCTACTCGCATCGTCATCTCTCCAGCCTCAAGCTACTGCTAGGATCTAATCCCTTGAAAAGAAGAATAAACATGATTAGTGGCCTCAGAGTTAATAATTCAAGAAAAATCATTATACTCCACTAAATAGGTTTCCAAAACTAGTAAATCATATTAAACTTATTTTGCACTAGCCTTAGCCTTCTTCTTCTCCTTTATCTAGCGAGCACAATTCCATTTCCAGTGCCCATCCTGGTTGCAATGGAAACACTTTCCTTTGTCAACCGGCACTGATCACCTTTCCCGCTGTGCGACAGGCTGTGGGTTAGTAGGTGCCTTCCCCTTACCACCATTCTTCTTCTTCCACTAGGAAGTGTTAAAAGTAGAATATGTAGACTTTGTTCCTAAGGTCGAACCCCAATAGAACTACTTTGAAGATGAAGCAATATTTACCTCACCTCCCTTCTTCTCTTTACTTCTCAGTAAGGATTGGAATGCCTGCAACTCGTTGAGGAGAATTGTAAAGGTATAGTCTACTTTGTTCAACACAGCATTGCTGACAAGGAAGGTATCTGGCAACGAGTGTAGAATGATGCTAACCTGGCTGCCCTCATCGATGCATGACCCATTCATCTCTTCCACATTGAAGTGGACTATCATGTTCAGAACATGTTCACGAATAGATGTGCCTTCCTCCATTTTGGAGTGGAAGATGCATTTCAGAGCTTCATGCTTGAGTTGTCCAGACGGTTGTCTGAAAATTACCCGCAGAGACTTCATGATCTCACACGTCAAGACCATAGGTTCATGCTTCTTGGCCAAAACGTCATTTAGATTGACCAAGATGTAAGCTCGTACCTTCTTGTTCACCCGTGTTCATCTCTCATAAGCCTCCTGAACGTTTCAAGTGGCGTTCTGAGGTGGAATAAGAGGACACTCCTTCATAAGGACGAACCTTAAATCATCGATGATTAAAATTATAATTATCGCATGTTTCTAACTAGCGTAATTATCGCCAGTCAGTTTGTCAGCGCTTAATAGAGCTAATGTGGCTGTAGTCATTTTTACATTGCTGAATAAAGAACAAACTTAATGAGTATATGCATTACCACTTTTAACACCAATTTTAGTTTTAGCAAAATAGTTTCTATGTTCCCTAAGTGAAAAGACATCTATTTCGCAATGATGCCCAAGCGAGGTAGGACAAAAGTCACCGGTGGGGTGATCAAATGCCCTTCACTAGGATGAGACATTCTCAACCATTAGGCATAAACAACTCTTGTAACTAACATTAACAATCACCATTTTTGGGTCCATAATTGTTAACCTTTAACAATTTCGTGTAAGTGTAGCCCTCATTTTCGGCCCTAGAGTCCCGCCCTAATGTGTCCACCATAGGGGAAAATCAAATTAGGACAAGAAATTAAAGTGACCTTATCCTATACAGGAGATCAGATAAAGAGTCGTGCAAAACTACCATCCTATAGGGAGACACTCCCAGGGTGCCTCGAGGCGATGCACAGAAACGTTATCTAACCTAATGAGAGAGACTGTGGGATATGTTGTCACACGTCCCACTACCACTTACTATGAACATTCTGTCCATTCACCTTGGTATTGACCTACCCAAACACCATCCTTTAGGGGGACACTCTTAGGGTGCCTCGAGGCCGAGGATAGATCTCACGGTATGAACAAATAGGGAGAAACGTGAAGAGGTTTAAGTGAAGTATCATATACCTCAAGTAGTACCTCCCATTGAATGTTCTACCTAGGGGTTCATTAACTTAGATCATCTGGCTACTGATTTTATCTAAGTGTGTTTAATTTGTCCAAAAACAACTCTTGTATTTTAAATTAAACAAGTTCAGGTCAAGTCTCATTAAACTCTTTAACAGACTATCCTCAAATTTGTATGCATGCATCAAATCTATCTAATTCATCTTTCCAGGTAGGTTCCCAAGTAGGGGTGTTCCGTTTCTATCAGCTTAAGTACCCTAGCCTAGATAGCACCCACCTTAGACAAAAGATCCATAATAGATAGATTTGCTACATATTTAATCTTTTATTAGTCAATTTAATCCTATTAAACTGATTAAAAGATTAAACCTTAGGTTTTTAATCCCATTAGAACCGTGATCTTAGGTTTATCTCCATCAAGTTTTAAAACTCTTTTAAAAACATGATTCAAGCCTAAGTTCGCATACATGTCTTTCTTATTGATTTTAGTTCTAATTTTCCTTATAACACTTATAAAAGAAACAACCAAAACCATTCACATTGCTATGCATAACCAGTTATTTATTAACTCTTATAAATTTAACCTATGTGTCATGCTTCATGCATTGTCCATTCATTACTATATATAACTCTCATATACTTGGTAATGATATAAGCATACATGATTCCATACACCCTTATACTATAACGCTTATAATATAAAGATGATGCATGAATATGCTTAATGCATGCATAAATATAACTCTTATATTATATGATGCATGAGCATGCTCTTGAAGTAATTTAATCATACAAACTACTATATCATAACTCTTACAATATAGAGATGATGCATGACCAATGCATTACCTAAGGTGGGATTTCAACTATATGGCATACTATTGACATATAATGAAACATACATCTTATTGTACATTCACAAAACTAATGGACCGGGATGATTAGCCTCAAAAAATGGAAATTAAATTCTATCTATTACATAAAACCATCGAACAAACCGGGTCTTGCACCGCCCGGGCGAAGTCTTCTTGATCGTTTTGTAAATTGGGCGAGTAACCACGATCGCTTAGCTACAATCGAGTACCATTTACAATACGATAAAACATGAGGCCACTCGAACGTTTAGCACACTAAATTTAAACAACGTAAGTTTAAATGATCATCTAGACAACTACAATGTTGTGAGGCATGATTGTCTAGTCAATTGAATAACAAACGCCAAGTAACAGTTGAAAGAACTCTTATCAAAGAGAACCCATGAGTGGAAGCACGATCGATCCAAATCCATTGTGACATAATTACAAGCATTTACAAACATATAAACCAGTTATACATCTACTAACAAATTACGACATGCTTTAGTGAATAATAATAAAAGGGACGAGACACATACCTTTGAAGAACTTTTCTTTCACGGACCTTTCGATCTCGTGAAGACTTGGACCAACAACCTCTCGCTGTCACTACGATCGTCTACCTAATCTTCTGGTAAATCACAAACAATATTCTCCTCGAACAAGTAGCCTCTCGAATACCACCACTCAGTAACCTTAGTATTCTCAGAGAGAGAATCTAGGAGGTGTGGGCTCTATCATGAATTTCGTAGAGGGTTAGAGGAAACTACGATCGCACTATACGACCAAGCAAGTGGGTGAAATGAACTGTCTATCGTATAAACTTGTGTGCTTAATCATTTAGTAAAACTCAGCAGGTACACGATCGTTTAGAAAAATAGGTTTGATCATTTACACGATCGTTTAGTGAATCTTGCTTGCCACTCGATCATTTAGTAAAAAGCTACACAATCGTTTAGAGAATGGTGCATGTACACGATCGTTTAGACAAACACTTGAAAGTTGTCATGCAGTCTCTCGTGAGCTAAATGATTAGCAGTGTACTTAATGAAGCGATCCTTTAAAAAATGAAAACATTTTTCATTTTATCCTTCAGTTATGAAAATTGAATACAACCTCCAACTTTCACATACGGTTAAAGGAGAAACCACCCATAATTATCTCATAATTGTTTTAATTATAAATAAATATAATAACTAACTTATCATATTATATTTATAACCTATAGTTTTAATATCACGTCATATGTAATATTTAAACCATTGTCTTTTTCTCCTTTACTTGATATAAATCATATTTATATCAAATTCCTCCAATTAATGTATCTCATACATCATGTCAACTATATCACATATAATTGAACTAGTTTAATCATATCATATATAATCAAACTCCCTCTTGTCGATTTGAACACTTCAAACTGACCCAAAAACTGATTCTCAACTTGAATCCATTGAGCTACGAAGGGGACCTTATGGACCTATAGCTTGAATCTCCAACGGTACGTGAATAGCTGACTAAACTCTTTAATCACAAGATCCACCATCCGTTAACTATCGGGCACTCCACTAAAGACCGATAGTTGTACTCTTCTCACTACAGATATTTCTATATTCATCGGATATAACCAATCAATAGTACGATAACCCTTCATAGATGGTCGTAAGTTCAGTTGGGCCAATTTATCGTTTTGCCCCTGTAGTTACATCTAACTTCTTAAGTACCATTGATCCCTCTAATGAACAATACATCATACTCTTACTATGAGTAGACACCTCTCGAGCCTTAAGAAGGTGTATGGCGCCACATCATTCAAGTCTCGGAATCAACCCTTAAGGGAACAATCTATCTACTTACCCCTACTTTGGGGAAGGAGTGAATTTCATCTTATGTAACTGAGTTCCCAGCTCCCGAATCAGACAAATCCCCAAAGTGGTAGGTTTGAGTCGGCAATCTGGCCACTCGCACCCATGCAAATCAAAGGACCACCCTCATAGGCAGGAGTTCTCAACTCACTTAAGATTAAGGTCATGTTACTTATGATCATCCTAGTGAAATGAAAGTCTCTGTCATGAACGGCATTATATAACGAGACTAAACACTTCATGGTTCAGTCTTATACAAACTTCTCTGTATAGGACACTCCCGCTCGCACGTCACAACACTTGTAACTATCTACAAAGCGAGTCATATCCGTAGTGTCACCAGGATAAGGTTTCCCTCCTATATCCATATACTACAGACCATTTATGTTATCACTTAGGACATGATCCACTTGTATGTCTCCACATACATGTTTAACTTATAACGACAACCAGGTATCTTAGTTTATTGATTTGTGATAAATGCAGATAAAATATCTCATATTTCATAGACAACAGTGAAGAAAATATCTCATATTATTACATCACAAGCGTTTGTTCATACAAGTATTTACAAACTACAGAACCCTATGAGATTTAGGGCATCAACCCCAACAATCATTGGAGTAAAATAGACATTAGACCCAACCATTATTACGAACAACCTGTGAAGAGTCGACTTACTAATTATGGTTAAATCATGTGGATATAATATATCTACAGTGAGGAGAGTGCAATTATGAGCTTTAGTGGAATGACCCATTAGTTAACGAATGGGGATTAATTCGGTGTAAAGAGTTTAGCCAATTAATCTCATATCGTTGGAGCCTATGATCTGTAGGTCCACGAGGTCCCTTTACTAGCTCGTAAATGGATTAGCTTTAGAGTAGCGTGATAAGTTAATTTGAAATGTTGAAATAAGAATTAAGGGAATTAGTAATTATATGTGTTATAATTAGGCGTTTTAGAATTAAACGAAATTGGAGAATTAATTAATAATTAAATATGATTTAAATATTAAATTCATGAATAGGGATTCATGAATGTAGAATTTGTGTAAAATTAATTTAATATTCGATATTAAATTAATTAGAATTAATTAAATTGTTTAATTAATTATTTATTATAAATTTTATAAGAAAATTAATTTTGTAAAATTAATAAAAGTTTTCAATTTTGAAATTCAAATTGATTTTGGAAATACAATTTGTAAATTAGAAAAATCGGAAAAAACACATAATTGGAAATGTTGGATTTCTCCACTATCATGAAGTTGCTCACACATAATCCACTTGAATCTTAATTCACTCTTCAAGCATGAGCTGCACCTCATGCAGTCTTCTTCTATGCATGAATGTCCTGCAATAAATAGAGAAGATGGAAGTGAAAATCGGGTATGCAAACTATTAGAACTTGCTGAAGTTTTGTTGAAAACTTGTAAGGTTGAAGAAGGGTTCTTCAAGTTGCATCAGTGGTGTTCTTTTCCAAATTTCCTTCATTCAAACTTATTTTGAGTCCCACAACTCAATCTAAAGCTCCAAGAGAATAGTAGGGAAGATCTTGAAGTGGTTTACGAGAAGAATTGGAGAAGATTTGCAGCTGAATTCGAGTTTCAAGAGATTCTACAAAGGTATGACTTGAAACCCTCTTATTATTGTATGAGCATGTTTTATTTACAACCAAAATTAATGAATTAGAATTCTTATTGATCCTTGTTGCTTCCACTGCATGCTGATATAGTCCTTCACTACAAGCATAAAAGAGACCATATTGGGAAGGTATAGATCTATAAAGCCTTGTTAGTAGCAAAGGGTTATACCCACGTTGAAGGGGTGGACTATGAAGAAACCTTCTCACCTATTGCTATGATTAAACCAATAAGGATAATATTGTCCATTGCCACTTTTTATTATTATGAAATTTGGCAAATGGATGTCAAGACTGCCTTTCTAAATGGTAATCTTGAAGAGAGTATTTATATGGTCCAACAAGAAGGGTTCACTAAACAGGGTAAGATGCAAAATGTTTGCAAGCTGAAGATATCTATTTATGGATTGAAACAAGTGTCCATGTCCTGGAATATAAGATTTGATACTACGATCAAAACTTATGGCTTTGAACAAAATGTTGATGAATTGTGTGTATACAAAAGGATCAACTTCACTGTAGCATTTCTAGTTTTGTATGTAGATGTTATCCTACTTATTAGGAATAATGTAGGATACATAACTAATATAAAAAATAGGCTACCAACCATTTTCAAATGAAAGATCTGGGAGAGGCGCAGTATGTTCTTGGGATTCAAATAGTTCGAAACCAAAAGAACATAATGCTAGTTATGTCTCAAACATCTTATATAGACAAGGTCTTGTCTAGGTTTAAGATGCAGGATTCCAAAAGAGGTATTTTACCTTTTAGGAATGGAATACATTTGTCAAAAGAACAATGTCCTAAGTGTTGGGATTGGAGTTCTAATTCTCCCGGAGTCTCGTAGTTTGTAAATTATGCACATTGTTATGAATAAAATAAGAGTTATTTTATTTGGCATTTACTCATACCCAATAAACAAAGCTCCATGGTTATTGTATGAAAACTTAAGCATGTATGTGAGATATACAAGAGGATCATGCCTTAAGTGATAACTTAAATAGGACTATAGTGTAAGGATTGAGGAGGGATACTTGATCCTTGTGACACTACGGATATGGCCCGTTTTGTAGAGGTTTCCAAGTATTGTGAACTACTACAGGTGGTAGTTCCTGACCATTCATGTTGAGACATGCGAGCGGGGTTGTCCTATCTAAAAATTTTGTATAAGATCGGACCACGAGATGATTCGTCTCTGTATATAACGCCATTGATACTTGAGACTTACATCTCACCTAAACGACCATAAGTGACATGACCTCAATCCTGAGTGTTTTGGGAACTCCTGCCTTTAAGGGCAGTTCTTTGATTAGTATGGGTAAGAGTGGTGAGATTGCCAACTCAACATGCCTACCTTTTTGGGGACTTGTCTGATTTGGGAGCTGGGAACTCAGTTACATAAGATGGAATTCACTTCTTCCCCGAAGCAAGGGTAAGTAGATAGATTTCTTCCTTAAGGGCTAATTCTGGGTCTTGAACATAGTGGCCACAGCTTCTCTTTGGAAGAGAGGACTCAATCATAGTAGGACTATGACTTATGTTCATTAGAGCGATCAGTGGTACTTAAGGAGTTAGATATAACTACAGAGGCATAACGGTTATTGGCCCAGCTGTACTTACGAGCGATCTGTGAAGGGTTATTGATGCGTTATTTTATGAGGTGGAATTATGGATGAAATGCGGTGATGGAATTGCGCTAAGCACTCAAGTTTTCTAAGTGGAATCCAAGTGTAAACCCCATTGAGTTTCCTGGTAAGTCCAGGGTCGAAATCAGGGACTTGAAAAAACAATATGTGGTGGTAATTTTCAGAAGACTTTGCGGTAACCAAATAAATCAAGTGGTTGTTGGGAATGTTGTTGTGGTAATAAAAATAAATAAATGCGGCGGAATTCGAAAAGAGTTGACAAACGGAAGATGCGATAAGTATGCGGTGAATGGGTTGAGAAGGGTTTCGACTAACATTTCCTAGGATGCGTTCATGCTTTGCGATCATGCAACACATATACAATAGTAAACCATCTCTCGATGTGAATGTTATGGATTCTAATGCTAGAACGCATGCGATATATGCGTTAAGTCTATAAGACCTACACATTCTTATTTATGCGATGACAAAATGACACACACACAAATAAGGCGACCACATAATATCATACTTATCTCTAGGGTGCATGCGATGCACGTTGGCAGACAAAGCTTATCTCTAAGTCCCTATCTCTTGTTTATGCAGTTCTAATCTTGCTCTCTCGAGTCTAGATTCTAACTTAGCTATCTCAAGTCTTAGGTTCTTTCTTTAGACTCTCTCTCAAGTAGCTCTAAAGGGATGTTTGGCACAGCATAAAACAAGATAACCACAAGCAATAAACATCCTAGGTCATGTTAGCTTAGTTCTTCTCAACCCATTCGACAAATTTAACTACTCATGCATGCTAAGAGAGTGAACAGATGTAGAATAAGAACTTCCATTATATAAATATGAAGATAAGGTACAAAATAACAATGCAAGAAGAGAATAAAGAGCCTAGTAGCAATCTCTTGCTTCCAAGGATTTTACACTGTCTTTTATACTCGTGTTCAAAAGATAATCTCGCTCTCGCGAAAGTCAACCCGCTCTCTGCTTCTACGCCTCCGGGTTCTCTCTCGAGTTTCCCTGAGCGATCTTTCAGCGTCTCTACTCTTCCCTTGCTCCGCCTTAAAATAAAAAGGAAACTATGAACACAGCTAAAGCTCTTAAATTGGTGAATAGGTGAACCCTTTTTCTGAAGGATGCCTTTGGAATTTATAGAGCTTCAGGGTGAAGAGCGGCTTCTCTCTTTTGATTGCACAGCTGGGATGGCTTTAATTCCCTGACTGATGCACCGGATATTTGTCACCGAAAAGCTGAATGTACTTGTTATCGTTAGCGGCTGTCAACTTAATTCGGATTCAACCGTCATCAGCTTTCTGTCCCATCGAGATTAATTATGCCTTTCACCCAGATGCGTCCACCAAGTTGCACCGGCTCTATGCGGAAATCTTTCTTGAGTAGATGTGTGTGAACACAAATCACCGCAAAGCCTTGTGGTGATGCAGCGCTCGACCAATGATTTCTTGTGATCGCTCTTTCTGCCTTGCGTCAACGCATATTCTGCATAAAAATACAAAAATCAACTGTTCTATGCGATGAACGAATTCGACCGTAATGTTATAAACTTAATGCTTTTGGACGCAATCTAACATATTTTATCAAGGCAAACCAGTATTGTTTAAGAACTTAGCACTGTAATAACGTACATTTCTACCCGTTATCACACCCTCAAATTGAAACAATGCTTGTCCTCAGGCATAAGCTAAAGATTTTCTTTAGCAAGTCGACAGTAAATCTCTTTTCCTAGATTTCTCAAGGATACTTCATTCAAATCCTATATACCAAAATTTGCTTAAGTCTTATTCAAGTCTCCTCTTAAAATATATCTAAGACCTAGGGACAGCAAGCTTAATCTTCAAAAGGACTTTACTCGATTCCGGGACATCGCATGATTTATTTCAAAAAAGAAAACGTTTCCACCGGGGTGTCAAATGATTTTTTTTTTATCCTTGCATTTCTTGACATTATTATTTTTTTTCTAACCTTGCGTTGTTCTAAGTGCCTTGCCTTCATTTTGGATTGCTCCCACGTGTGTCATGCGGACATCCAACTACGAGCAATGCGCTCTTTCTTGGGCTAAACTCATACCTACTTGGCAGCGGAGTTTCGGTCATTGTATTTATGCATTGATCCTGGCAACTTACTTTCGTTTTCACTTGCCCCCACGTGTTTCGTGCGAACATCCAACTACGGGTAAGTGCCCTTCACAACTTAACTCTTATCAACATGGGTTTCCCATTGCATTGACAGTGGAGTTGTTATTAAAATATTTTTTTTTTTAGAATAAAAATAGCAAGGTCGAAAATAAATTCCTCACCCCCAAATTTAAAATGCAGCAATGTCCTCATTGCCAAAAGATTGAAAGAAGTCATGCGATGTTCTTTGAAGGCTTCGTAAAGAGAGTTTGAAAGAAAGCTAGCAAACCCCTAACTTCTAGAAATATTTCATGAGGTGACTATCTTAAGATTAATTTGACTCTAGCATATACAAAAGAAATAGAAGCATGTTTTTCATCATTGAAATCATAATTGGCAAAGAGACAACATGCGGTAACTTACTAAATTTATCCATGTCAAATGATTGCAGTAATCAAAGAGGATGCAGTGATAAAACTTTTATAACTAAAATGCGATGCGATAGTGCAAAATTTAAAATAAAGTTAAAGAAGAATACAACCCCCAAATTTGCGTTGTCGCCCGCATTGTGTATTGATGCATCCTTCTTTGCGGCGATCTATCTTCTTTGGATTGCAGTGACGGAATAAGACAAGTTGCTTCTTCATGTAACAACTCCGCAATCCTGCGCCTCGATCGTTGCAAGAAAGACAGAGAGAGGATCAAATAAGATAAACAAAATAAATGCCTTTTTTTTTTAGAGAATAAGAATAGATAAAAAGCTGAAAAGATATAATATAATGAAAATTCAGAGTAGTAAAGAAAAGTTGAAGATTCCATGATTCCAAAACTTGCGTCCCTGATGAATTTCGATCATCTGATAACTCAGGGACCACCTACTTTCTTCTTTATTCAAAGTTTCTCAGTTCCACATACTCGACTTAGCGATGCCAGCCTTCTCCGTGATATGCATTTACTCGCTGCCCATTAACTTTGAATATGTTAGTTCCGTCATCATTTGATAATTCAACCGCGCCATGCGAAAATACCTGTCTAACTATGAATGGTCCGGACCAACGTGACTTTAATTTTCTAGGGAAGAGCCGTAAACGTGAGTTGAATAGTAAGACCCTCTGCCCGACTTGGAGGTTCTTACCGCATATGTGTTTGTCGTGCCAGTGCTTTATGTGCTCTTTGTAAATCTTTGTGTTCTCATATTCGTTAATTCTCCATTCTTCTAGATCGACCAGTTGAAGTTTTCTTGCTTCTCCTGCTTTCTTCAAATCAAAATTAGTTTCTTCACCGCCCACAATGCCTTGTATTCCAGCTCCAGAGGTAAATGACATGCCTTATCAAATACCAATGCATACGAGGACCTACCTATGGGTGTTTTAAATGCAATCTGGTATGCCCACAATGCATCGTCGAGCTTTGTTGCCCAATCTTTTCGCGAAGGCCTTATTAGGGTATGCGGTGGCCACCTTGTGGAAAATGTTATATTTGCGCAGCAACTCCTTGATAGTATGATTGACAAAGTGAGACCCCTCATCACTTATTATGGCACGTGGAGTGCCAAAACAAGTTAAGATGTTTTTCTTCAGGAATTGAGAGACTATTGCCACATCGCTTGCGGCACATGCCACTGCCTCTACCCACTTGGATACATAGTCGACGGCTAATAAAATATAATGTTTACCATTCGAGGGAGGGAATGGTCCCATGAAGTCGATACCCCATACGTCGAACAACTCAAGCTCCAAGATGATGTTCATCG
This sequence comes from Benincasa hispida, assembly GCF_009727055.1. NCBI lineage: Eukaryota > Viridiplantae > Streptophyta > Magnoliopsida > Cucurbitales > Cucurbitaceae > Benincasa > Benincasa hispida. Next base: position 30,967,131 of record NC_052356.1, read on the forward strand.
GCATTGCATGTTTCCATGAAATGTTACCGGTGCGTTGGCACCGATCGCACTTCATCACGTAATCAGTTGCATCCTTAAACAGTGTTGGCCAAAAAAATCTACTCTGTGCTTCTGGAAATTGCTCGCAAACCAGATAGTTGACTATGTTAGCATACCAAGGCAATATACGGTGGTAATTTTCAGTGGAATCCAAGTGTAAACCCCACTAAGTTTTCTAGTAAGTCCAGGGTCGAACTCAGGGACTTGGAAAAACAATATGCGGTGGTAATTTTTAGAAGACTTTGCGGTAACCAAATAAATCAAGTGGTTATTGGGAATGTTGTTGTGGTAATAAAAATAAATAAATGCGGCAGAGTTCGAAAAGAGTTGGCAAACGAAAGATATGATGAGTATGCGGTGAACGGGTTGAGAAGGGTTTCGACATTTCCTAGGATGCGTTCATGCTTTAAGATCATGCAACTCACATACAATAGTAACCATATCTCGATATGAATGCTACGACTTCTAATGCTAGAACACATGCGATATATGCACTAAGTCTATAGGACCTACGCATAAGCCTCTATTCTTATTGATGCGATGACAAAATGACACACAGAAAAATAAGGCGACCACATAATATCATACCTATCTCTAGGGTGCATGCAATGCAGGTTGGCAAACAAAGCTTATCTCTAAGTCCCTATCTCTTATTTATGCAGTTCTAATATTGCTCTCTCGAGTCTAGATTCTAACCTAGCTCTCTTAAGTCTTAGGTTCTTTCTTTAGACTCTCTCTCGAGTAGCTCTAAAGGGATGTTTGGCACAACATAAAACAAGATAACCGTAAGCAATAAACATCATAGGTCATGTTAGCTTAGTTCTTCTCAACCTATTCGACAAGTTTAGCTACTCATGCGTGCTAAGAGAGTGAATAGATGTAGAATAAGAACTTCCATTGTATAAATATGAAGATGAAGTACAAAATAACAATGCAAGAATAGAATGAAGAGCCTGGTAGCAATCTTTTGCTTCCCAGGCTTTTACACTGTCTTTTCTACTCGTGTTCAAAAGATAATCTCGCTCTCGTGAGAGTTAGCCCACTCTCTGCTTCTACGCTTCCGGGTTCTCTCTCAAGTTGCCCTGAGCAATCTTCTGGCGTCTCTACTCTTCCCTTGCTCTACCTTAAAATAAAAAGGAAACTATGAACACGGCTAAAGCTCTTAAATTGGTGAACAGGTGAACCCCTTTTCTGAAGAATGCCTTTGGTATTTATAGAGCCTTCGGGGTAAAGGGCGGCTTCTCTCTTATGATTGTACAGTTGGGATGGCTTTAATTCCCTGACTGATGCGCCGGATATTTGTCACCGAAAAGCTGAATGTACTTGTTATCATTAGCGGCTGTCGACTTAATTCGAATTTGACCGTCATCAGCTTTCTATCCCATCGTGATTAATTATGTCTTTCACCCAGATGTGCTCGCCAAGTTGCTTCAGCTCTATGCGGCAATCCTTCTTGAGCAGATGTGTGTGAACACAAATCACCGTAAAGCCTTGCGATAATGCAACGCTCGACCAATGATTTCTTGTGATTGCTCTTTCCGTCTTGCGTCAACGCATATTCTGCATAAAAATACAAAAATCAACTGTTTCTATGCGATGAACGCATGCGACCGCAATGTTATAAACTTAATGCTTTTGGACGTTATCTAACATATTTTATCAAGGCAAATCAACATTGTTTAAGAACTTAGCACTGTAATAACGTGCATTTCTGCCCGTTATCAGTTATCGCGCTGTTGATTGGTTGATATGGACACATAATATATCTGTGGTAAGAAGAGTTCAGTTGTCGGTCTTTATTGGAGTGTCTGGCAGTTAATAGATGGTGGATCCCATGGCTAAAGAGTTTAATTAGTTATACACGTACCGCTGAAGCTTCGAGCTACAAGTCCATAAGGTCCCCTTGGTAACTCAATGGATTCAAGTTGAGAATCAGTTCTTAGTGTTGATTTATGTTCAAACTGACAAGAGGTAATTCGATTATATATGATACGATCGGTGTGATGTATGAGATACATCAACTGGAGGATTAATGTAAATGAGATTTACATTAAGTACCATGAAATAGAAAAATAACTATGGTTTATATGTTTCATGAGAGGAAATATTAAAACTACAGGTTATAAATATAATATGGTAAGTTGGTTCTCATATTTATTTATAATAATATTAATTATTTATTATCTCTTTTTCTCTAATAACCAATTAAGTGGGAGGTTATTGGTAGTTTCATGGTAACCGTGAGATAAAAGAAAAAATGTTTTCCTAAATTTAGTAGATGTTGAGAAAAAGTTTCTATTCTCGAAAACACTTATGAAAAATCATTGTCAAGTGAATAGGATTCACTAAACGATAGTTGAAGAGAGACTAAATGATCGTGCAGTGACACTACATGATCGTTCACTCAGCTGGCCATTAGCTAAATGATCGCGAAGCTTTTACTAAACGATCACATAGCATTTGTTAAATGATTGGGCATCGTCTATTCGATAGACCTTTGTCATCTCCCACTTGCTCAATCGTTAACACGATTGTTCTTCCTCCGGTCTCTTCCTCTAACCAAGTCCTCACAGAGCCCACACTTCTAGATTCTCACACCGAGAATACCAAGGTAGCCATTGTGGTGGTGTCGTACTCAACTCAACTGAGGTCGAGGTATTTGGAGGTCATTCGCTATGTTCATGATCTTGGAGATCGCTGTGTTCGAGTTCACTATTGATCGTGTTGTGTTCGAGCGTTCGTGTGTTACTGGCTCGGAGTTGAAATGAGCATTTGTGATCGAGGGAGTTTAAAGATGAGTCTTTAAAGGTATGATAATCTTTCCCTTGATCTTTTTAAAAGCATGCTATAATTTCATATTGTGTATAACCAGTAAGTTTCGTTTCTAGATTTTAATTGTGTATGTTCAAATACGAATGAAATTTGGAACGATCATTTCGCTGCTCATAGAAATCCTCATGTCTGATTTCCTTCACTAAGACACTTCAAGAAGTTGAGGATATGAGACAGGTTCCCTATACATCAGCAGTCGAAAGTCTGATGTATGCAATGCTATGTACTCTTCCAGACATATGCTTTGCAGTAGGGATTATCAGTAGGTATCAGTCCAATCCTGGTTATGCACATTGGACTTCCATTAAGAATATCCTCAAGTATCTTAAGAGAACGAGGAACTACTGCTCGTATATGAAAATAAGGATTTGATCCTTATAGGATATACTGACTCCGATTTTCAGACTGATATAGACTTTAGAAGATCTACTTTGGGATCGGTGTTCACTCTAAATGGAGGAGCAATAGTGTGGAGAAGTATTAAGCAGAGTTGCATTGCAGACTCCACAATGGAAGCAGAATATGTTGTTGCATGTGAAGCAGCCAATGAAGTAGTATGACTTAGGAAGTTTGTAGCTGATCTGGAAGTTGTTCCAGACATGCATCTACCAATCACTTTGTATTACAATAACAATGGGACAGTAGAAAACTCCAAATAACATAGAAGGCATAAATGTGAAAAACATATTGAGCGTGAATATAATCTCATCAAGAGATCGTGCTAAGAGGAGAAGTTATTGTGGGACAAATAGCGTCTGAGCATAATATTGCTGGTCCGTTTACAAAGGCCCTCCCAGCTAAGATTTTCGAGGGTCACTTGAAGAGTTTAGGACTATTAGTAGAATAAATAAAGCAAATGGGAGAAATTGTGGCTATAGAATGCCCTAGTTTATTATGTTTAGATTTCTCTCATGGTACTCACTTTTATGGTAACCCACTAGGAGTTTTAGTCTAAGTGGGAGTTTGTTGGACGTCCTAAAACTCGTAGTTTGTAAACAGTAAACATATATGAAGTTTATTCAAACAAATATTGTTGAATGAAAATGAATTGATCTCTAAATCCAAAAAAATACGAACCCTTTGGCTATTGTAATGAATACTTAGATTTTATCTAGAGACATAAACTGGATCAAGTTCAAGTAAAATAGCCTAAATAGTTTATAGTACTTGGATTAGGTTGGGTACCTATTTCTGGAGATACTATTGAATATGGCCCGCTTTATGATTGTTACAAATATTGTAAAATGTCATAAACGATGTGATCAGTTTGTTCATATAGAGATATGTGAGCAGGGGTGTTCTACATGATGAGATTGTGTAAGACTGACCACGAAATAATCACTGTTACGTATTAACACCATTTACTGTTAACATTGATTAATTTCACTTCTTGATGACCTAGATAACTTGATCTAAATCCTAAGTTGTCTATGAACTTCTGTTTATTCGGGATTGTCTTTTGATCTATATACGTAAGGATAAACTTAACAGCGTTGTTCTGTTTATTCGGGATTGTCTTTTGATCTATATACGTAAGGATAAACTTAACAGCGCTGCTCAATATGCCTTCCATTTCAAGGATAAGATCGTGGAGATAGCTGGGGACATAGAATTTGCAAGATGGAATTCACTCCCCATTTCAGGGATAGTAGAAAGGTTATTCCCTTAAGGGTTGATCCCAGGTCTGGAACAAGGGGCCCCATCCTCTCGTTGGCCTAAGAGGGAATTTAATGATTAAGATCCTAAATCAATTGTTCATTAGAAGGACAATGGTACTTAAGGAGAAAAGATGTAACTCAGGGGTAAAATGGTAATTGACCTAGCTGAAGTTACGAACAACCTATGAAGGATCAACTTATTGATGACGGTTATATCAAATGAATACATAATATATCTACAGTGAGGGGAGTGCAACTACAGGCTATAGTGGCCAGTCTTGTTAGTTAACAAATGTTGATTACTAGGTTAAAGAGTTTGACAGATTATTCTTGGATCGTTGGAACCCATGGTATGTAGGTCTATCAGGTCTCCTTGCTAGCTCACTGCGGACAAAATTGAAGAACTAGGTGAAGTAAGAATATGAAATGTTCAAATTTGGTCTTTAGGAAAAATTGTATTTTATATAAGATATAATTTACAATTAAATAATTCATTAATTAATTTAGAGAGTAGATTTTATATTAGCGTGAAAGGGTTTTTAAAAATTGATTAACATGATTATTCAAAAATAGGTGTCAAAGTCACTTTAATAGGTGATATTAAATTTGTTTATTTTATTTAAATAATTTCTAAAATATGAAATTTGTCAAAATTTTGTTTTATTATAATTTTTTTTTAATAAAAAATTAGTTAGTGGAAAAATCCAATTGTTGGATTATCCCACTAACTATGTGTGTTTTGAAACGGCTCTTGCTAAGCTTGACACCTATCTTTTTCATGCTAATGGAGTTTGAGGTGAAAGTCATGTAAGGAGGGTTTTTGCATGTGTTTTGTTTATAAATAGGTTTTGATTTTTAAAAATTAAAAGCTAATGCTTCCTTAATTATTCAACCTTTTATTCTTGCACAAACTCTTTTTGACTCTCCAAATTTAATTACTGAAATTCTCTATCTTTCACTAATAATTCGGTCCTATAACCGTGTTCTTCAACTAAAGAATAGCGAGGATTTACCGTTCGTGGTGCCAATTGCTCACGGAGACGAAGTTTATCGTAGAAACTATAAAGGTTGTATCTCTAACTCTCTTTGCATGCTTAATCCTTAGTTAATTATTTGTAATTAGAGCGTTATTATTCGTTGCTTTCGCTGTTCATGCTTATATTTTCCAACAGAATAAAGATGATATGCAAAGGACATCATGGCAAGAGAGCAATAGTGTGGGTTTGGTCAGAACCGATAGGGATCCAACAATGGTGTGGACGAGTATTGGGCATGCATGGAGTGAATCTGGGCATGCAGGGAGTGGATCTGTTATAAGAGTAGGATAGGCGATGTGAACGAACACACAAACGAATTGGAGAAGGTCTGAGTGTTGTCGGATCTGGGCTGTAACGATAAAGGACAAGGTAGACCTGAGTAGCACTAAGCAGATCAAAGTAGATTTGGACGAGGATCTTGACAGATCTAGGCTGTGTGGATTTGGGCATGGGTGGAAGGGGCTGAGCAGGGTGGCGCCGAATCTGGTCGACGAATGGTTGTGTTTATGGGCACATTTGGAGACTGATGTAGTTGGCCACAAATCTAGACACGGGTGATACATCGATTTGACAAAGGCTGGGCATGGGCGTGTGTGAAACTAAAGCAAGGATGAGCGTGTTGGGATATATGCCCCTAAAGCCTCATAGTTAATATGTTATTTGAAATAATGATTGATTATTTTATGTATGCAATTATCCATTAAGGAAAGATCCATGGTTATTTTATGTAACTTGAACAGTATGTTTTAGACATACAGGTGGATCATGTTTAAGTAATAACCTAAATGGTATGTAGTATACAGATAAGGTTGGGTGCCTTATCATAGTGACACTATGAATACGACTCACTTTATAAATGTTACAAGAGTTGTAAGTGTTACAAACAATATGATCCAAATCGTTCATGTGGAGACATGTCAGTGAAGGTATCCTATACAAAAAGTTTGTATAAAACCGGATCATAAAATGATTAATCTCTCTTTATAACATTATTGGCTGAAGAGATTAACATTTCATAGGATGACCAAAGGTAACTCGACCTTAATCCTGAATGAGTTATGAATTCCTGTCTATGAGGACATTCCTTTGATTTGTATGGGTGAAAGTGACCCGCCTCGCCGATTCAATATACCTACCAATTTGGGGATTTATCTGAGCAAGGAGTTGGGAACATAGCTTCACAAGATGGAAATCGCTCATTCTCATCTTCATGGTAAATAGATGAATTTCTCCTTTTAGTACTGATTTTGGATCTTGAACAATAGGGTCTCTCCCTCCCATTAGCCTGTGAGGGTTTTGTTTATGGCAGAACCATAAACAAGTTGTTCATTAGATGATTAATGAGACTAAAGGAGTAAGAGGTAATTACAAGAGTAAAACGGTAATTTGAACCAGTTGTAATTACAAGCAATTCATGAAGGATGGACTTATTAATAATTGGTTATATCCATGAACAAATAAATATCTACGGTGCGAAGAGTGCAACTGTGGGTCTTTAGTGGAATGGCCCACAGTTAATGAATATTCTACAATGCGAAGAGTTGGTTATATCCATGAACAAAGAAATATTCGTGAAGGGTTGACTTATTGATAATTTGTTATATCCATGAATAAAGAAATATTCTACACTGCAAATAGTGCAACTATTGGTCTTTAATCAAGTGACTCAGTTAATTAATGTTGATTAATTTAATTAAAGAGTTTAATGAATTAATCTCGAATCATTGAAGCTTCTAATCTGTATGTCCATTAAGTCCTTTGTTAGCTCACTAAGGATAAAATAAAGAATATTTAGTTTTGGAAGAATTTGAATTATTCAAATTATAAGGGAATTTATGTTTATTGTATGCGATATAATTAATATAATGTATGTAGATACATTATATTATAAAGTTAATTTGAATGATTAAGCTATGAGAGAATAATATATTTGAATAAGATTCAAATATTAAATAATATGAATGAGATTTATATTATAAATATAATTTAAATTTAATATGAATGAGATTCGTATTAAAACTATATATTAAATTTAATATGAATGTAATTCGTATTAAACTTGGCAAAGAGAAAGAGTTTTTATTTAAATAAATAAATGATTTATTAGTTGGGAAATTGCATTGTATGTCAAATACATTTTTAGAAACTAAATCCATGACTTAAACCTTTTTGTAATTTTAGATGTGGCAATCACATAACAATCACATAAAAATCAGATAGCAAATCATACAGAAATCAGATAGCAATCACATAACAATCACATAATAATCACATAGTAATCAGATAACAATCAAATTTTTAAGTAGAAGTTTCTTGACATGTTTGCAAAAAAGCAAAGGCCCAATTTTCATTTTTTTTATTAAAGTTACAATTGCCTCTTATTGTTTTAGTATTTAACTTAATTATTTTTTAAAAGAATATTTAAATTTAAATTTAAATTTATTGTAATATTAAATAAAATTATATAACAATCGATAACTGTAGTTAATTTTAAATTTTTAAAGAAATGAAGGGAACTAATTTTTTTAAAGAATAAAAACTTAATAATTTTTTTAAAAAAATAACTAGTATATTATTAAATAATAAATTAAAATAATTGAGATAAAAATTATAGTTTACTTTTTCGAATTTTTCACAAATAAAAAAAAATGTCAAACTATTTACAGAAATAGCAAAAAAGTATCGATAGACACTAATAGACTTCCTTTATCAAAGAAAATTAAAATTCTACTATTTTTTATAAATGATTTCCCTTATTTTTCTGTTTCTAAAAATCTCCTTTATTTTTTTTTTTATGCTTAAATGAAGAAAAAATAAATAAATGGTCAAAATTTAACTCAAACTGTGGTGGCTAGAGAGAAAATGATTGTCACACAGTACCATATTTAATAAGAAGTACCATATTTAATAAGAATACTATGGTTAAAACTTAACTCCACCTTCAATTTCTCATTAATTTTTCAGTGGTTGAAACATTTTTCAAAATAAAGCAATGCATTCCAACAAAAACAAAAAAAATATCTTTATTTTTCTAGATATTTTCAAATGGACCTGTTTTGTCTATATATTTTTTAAAAAATACATTGTTCTTCCTATTAATTCCCGCTAGGAGAATAAGAAGAAAAAAAGAGGGGAAAAAATAGAGAAAGAGCAATAGAGAAGATGTTCTATTTGATTTCACATTCTTTTATTATTTTTGTTTGCCAAATCATATGTTTTAAATTTTAATTTAATGGCAATGAACATGTTTAAACTTTATTAAAAGTATGAAGACAAATTGGTTGTTCGAAAATATAGGCATCTAAATAGAACAACCATGAAAATACACTAACCGAAATGTTATTTTAACCTTAAAAAATTCTAAAATTTTAGAATATAAAAATACCGAAAGCTCTAGAATCCAATTACAAAATTTAAAATTTGGAAGACCAAATAGACCGTTATAATTAAAAAAAAAAAAAAAAAGAAGAAGAAAGAAAAGTTGTTAACAACAAACATTTAGCCCCTAATAATAATTTCACTTTTGGTTTTATGTTTTCAAATTTTATATTTGTTTACTCCCAACATGAACTCATGTTGATATTACGTACATTCCAAATGTTTGATATATTAAGGCAGATTTGATCATTATTAGTTTGATATTAACAATAAACATCATTTTTATTTTTCAAAATTTAATATCTACTCTCAATTGTCGTTAGAGCTTAGAGGTTTGAATTTCCTCTCTTAAAAAAAAAAAAGTACAGATCTGTGAATTTGAAAACAAGAGATTAAATGAAAACAGGGTAGTATTTCATATTTTCGTTTGGTAGCATAATTTAGAAATTAGATTCTAATTTAAACAATGATAAACTAATTATAGTTACCGACTAAATATTAGTTGACAATAAATCATTATTAATTTATTTATGAACATGTTTTATTTTAGAAAAAATGTAATTATTATTTTGTAATATTATATAATTTATAGCAAAAATTGAAATTTTAATCTCTATGGGAACATGTTTCATGATTTAACTAAATTCTAAATTTTAAAAACATATGAACAGTATTACTATAAGGACCAAACTTAGAATTTAACCTAATTTAATTTACAATACATTACAATTTATATTTTAATTAAAAAGTTGAATTGAGTTTATAACATGACATACTATAGTTCTACATGTTTTTATCTTTATTTAATTATTCATTTTAAGTTTTAAATTTCAAATTCGGGATAAAAAAAAACATAAAAGTGTTGTTTTCAGATTTTGCACGGTTTGAATCCCAGAAACTGAAAATAGTTTTTTAATTAACAACATTCGAGTTGTCCATGCGCTAAATTTAGTAAATCTGAAAATGTATTCGATTGCAAACTAAACCAGTCCTTAATTTTTAAATATAAAAACTCAAATAATCATCACCAGTAAGTTTGGGCTTAAGGGAAGAAACTTTTCATTTTGTTTTGCCAATTTTATTGGAGGGTTATATGGTTATGTTAGTTAATAATATATTAGCTGGATTCATTTTTACTTTTAACAAAATTGCATTGGTTTTGGTTTTGATTTTTTTATTAAAAAATTGTGATATTCCTCACTCAGTTATCTTCTCTTTTAATATTGACAGAAATGATTTGAGTATCTTCCTGGTTTCAAAATTTAACTATTAAATAATTAATAAATAAAATATTTTAATTCAATTTAATATTTGGACATAGGACTTATGTAAATGGAAATCTATCTAAATCAAAATAAAACTAAGAGTTGTTTTCAAATATAGGAAAATGAATCAAAATATTTACAAATAATAATAAAATATCTATCATGATACAAATAGACTTATATAGTATAGTAGTGGTGAATATTTTTAGCGGTTTTATCATTTACAATAATTTTTCAAAAAAATAATATTGTTTGAGTTATTAAACCATTATTACGATTTTTTTCATCTAAAAAAATATTTTTATTTAAATAAAAAGTTGGAATTTGATTTAATTAGATTTTGAAATTAGTAAATATTTTTATTAGGATAGAAAAAACGATATATTGATTTAATTAGAATTTGAAATTAGGCAAGTAATCAATCTGTCCAAATAAAAATTAAAACATTTTTTTTTATATAATGTAATAGTTAATACAAAATAAAAAGGAGATTTTCAAAAATTAAAATAGCAAAATTTTAATATTCTTTGATAGAGGTTAATATATCAAATTTTAATCTTATTTGAAAATAGTTTAAATTATATTTCAATTTTAATTTTATTTGGTTATCAAATCTAGATAGAAGCAATCATCTAATATATATATATTTTATATTTCTGTAAATAATTTGATATTTTTTATCTGTTAAAATTTTTCAAAAAAAACTTTAAATTAAAATTTAAATCACGCACAAATCAAATCTATCCAAATTAAAATAATAATATTTTAAATAACTAAAAGCGAAGGGTTTAAAGAACGGAAAAGAAAATAAATTAATGTTTAAAATTGAGTAAATAATTAGATTACTCATATCAAAACTAAAAAATATACGCCATTGTTAAATAATTAATTCAAATATTTTAAAGATATCAAGTTTCAAATTAGGTAGTTAAGTTTGTCAATTTAAATTTATAATGATAATTATTTAAATATTGATAAACTAAAATATAATCCAAAAATTATTTTCTTTAATAAATTTAATCTAACCTCGTAATTAAGTTATATTTTAAATCAAATCTGCCTTAAATAATGCTTTCCAAACGGGGAAAAAAACATAAATGGGATAGAATTGGAGAAAAAGGAGAGAAAAAAAAAAGGAATAAGAATCAAAATATAGGATTCAAAGCTTGTATTCGTGAACTCAAGCTGAAGCTAATTCCCTTTGATCAGATCAGATGCTTTCTCCTTCTTCTTCTTCTTCTTCTTTATATCTCTCAAAATTGCTTGAATTGCAATCCAAGGCTTCTGAGTACATTGTACGATAAGAGGACTGTAAAAGTAACCCACCATTGAATCGGTAAACCTTTCTTAAAAGCACTTTTGTTTTTTATTGGATTGGATTGAATCACGAGCCGCATCAAAATTAGCCTCTCAATCGATTCCGAGTTTCTGTTCATGGCTGGTTTCGGTTAAACCGCGTGCTTTTAGCGGGTTTTCTCTTTCTCTTTCTACTTCTCTGATCCTTCTTTTCTTTTCTTTTCTTTTTTTTTTTTTTTTTACCCCCTTTTTCAGTTTTCATATCAAACAAAAGATCCATTCCTGAAGTCCCAAAGGAATTTACATCCCATTTATTTTTCTTCCTTCCTTATTTACTTCCCTTAATTTCGTCATTTATTTCCACATTATTTGTTCTTATTATACTATTCTATATACTGCGATTTTTCCGTAATTTACTTTAGAGGAGAGAGAAGAAGAATTGCGGTTTCTGTTTCGGTTTCGGTTCAATTCAACCTCACCCCTTTTGAGTTTATAACCTTATTGAGGTACCCTTCTCTTACTTTTTGTTAATTTATTGATTCGGTTTCTGTTTGTTTCTGTTTCTTTTTTCTTTTTTTCAATTGAAGCTTTCTGAACAAACAATGGATTGCGTTTAACCTATCCTTTCCTTTCTTTTCGTTTTTTCTTTCTTTTTTTTTTTTTTTTTTTTTTAATGATGGGGTTTCCATTCCTTGTTTACTAATGAAATCGTTTTGATTGTCCGTTTCTTCCTAAACCAAACAATTTCCTTTTACTGGGTCAATTTTTTTTTATTATTGTTTTATAATATTATCAACCATTTGATTTCAATATTTTCTTATTTTTCGTATATCTTTTGAAATTTTAGAAACTGGGTTTCAATGAACACATGCAATTGATTATCATTTGGGTCTTTTTTTTTTTCTCATCTTCTTAGAATTCAGTCATAAGTTTAGAGGGTGTGATTTTGTAAATCAACCCATTGACATCTGTTAAAGCTCTTGGTTGAGACAATTCGAGAAACAATTCTTTTCTGGAATGCTTTTGCTTTTGCTTTTGTAGCTCTCTTGAATTGAGGGTAAGCATTAGATTTATTATCCCTTGTTCAGAATATGATATATGATTGCTGGCAGATAGCTTAATTAGGCACATGCAGGACCTTCTTTTCCCTAATAGTTTCGCAGATTTTCATGGTTTTGTATGTGTGGTTGATTAATTAGGTTTTCATGACATTGTAGCCGATGGACCAGAATAAATTGGAAGCAGATTCTGAGGCAAAAGGGGTAAGATTTATCTTTTATTTTCTTGAAATTGAATGTATGTTGGATATTTATCCTGGTTCAGGTAAAAAAAGATTGTAAATATACGCTATTACCATCTGACCGTTTGATTGCATAGATCGTCTTCTCCTTCTATTCTAGAATAAAGTTCATAGATTTTTCTTGTTTAACTTTTGTTCATGAATTTTATTATGATTTTTGTTTGTTTACCTGGTGATCATAGGATTGTTGTTTGCTAATTACAATTCTTCAGTTTTTCTGGCGATTTGTCTCTAGTTCGAGGAGAATTGTGTTAAATGATAAAAATAGAAAGGTGTCTTGTTAACTTATTGTTGGTGATGTTTATTTGACGAGTGGTTAGAATGTTGTTATGATAGCTCGAGCCCTACGCTCTGCGATTTTTTTATTTTTATTTTTATTTTTTAATTATCAATTCATCCACTTGGAATCCTAGTCAAGTAATGAACTCGACTGATCTTTATTGTTAATAGTGATCTGTATTTTATAATGTCAAGCTTATTGAAGGTTTTCTTCTATACACCTGATTTTCTGCAAGAACTTGTTTTCAGGAAACTTGTTAATTTAGATGGTTAATAGGTTTTGGTTTTCTTTCCCAAAGTTCCATTTATTGGTTTTTTTTCTCTCAAATGAAGTTCTAGGTCTTATTCCTTTTCTTCTGATTGTAGTACATTGGCTATTATGCACCTATTTTATGTATATGTTGTGACTTGTATTCATTTCATTATTTGAAACATTGATGGTCTTTTTTCTAATTTGTTCACAACAAAATATTTACCAATTACCCTGCCTAATCACCAATAATGCGTTTTTGAAGTGGGTCTGGAGCTAACTTTGGGGGATTATTATTATTATGTTATTATTTCTCATTTTGATAGAAACCGGTCATTGAGAAAGCGGCATACAAAAACAACTGGGTTTTCATTGAGGAATTTCATTTATTTATTTCTTGTTTTTTACTATTCTTCCTCTATCATTTCATGCTTTTCAATTATTTGAGCTATTTTAGTTTCTGGATGCCCACGTGTTTTTTTTATGCTAAGGTAGACATATTTTTAAATGCGCTATCCTTTCTCACTGGATTTTCTCTTTCCAGGATTATTCTTCCAGGAGTAGCAATAAAAGTAACCAGACTGTTGAGAGGTCGGGAAGTCCTCAGCATCAGAAGGTATATAACTTGCACACCATTTTGGGATACCGTGGCAATAGAATTGTTGTTGAGAGCCCTGATATATTTATCGTTAGAGTTTCTGAGCTTCTTGGTGCTGTTTCTTTGCATTCTTATATAATTTACTTATATACTGTGATTGATTTATGTATCTTGGCCAAAAAAATGTTTACCCTTTATTAGCACTTCCTTTGTCATGTTGCAGATTTCAGCTAGGTGGGACCCGGATGAAGCATGCAGGCCTTTAATTGATGAAGCACCTGTATTTTATCCTACTGTTGAGGTACCTTTAAAAGAAAAATTATTGCACAGCTTCTTCTTCTTCTTCTTTTTATTTATTTATTATTATTATTTTTAATGTTTGTATCTGGGACATGATTTATAGCTGTCTTTCTGTTTCTCTTTTACAAACTTGTCACTTTCCACTTTTAATATTCGTTAGGAATTTGAAGATACACTTGGGTACATTGCTAAGATTCGTCCTCAAGCTGAATCTTATGGTATATGCCGGATTGTCCCTCCGTCTTCTTGGAATCCACCATGTGTTCTCAAGGAGAAATGTATATGGGAAAATGCCATGTTTTCTACTCGTATTCAGCAAGTCGATTTGCTACAAAATAGGGAGCCCATGAAAAAGAAAAGTAGAGGAAGAAAACGCAAGCGAAGGAAGCACTCAAAAACAGGATCATCAGCTAGATGCATGAATCTGGGTGTAGAAGCAAACGTTACTTCTGAGTCTGATGAAAAATTTGGATTCAATTCTGGGTTAGACTTCACACTCAAAGATTTCCAGGCATATGCAGACTATTTTAAGGAACGTTATTTTGGAATTAAGAAGGCTCAAGAGGATTTAAATTTTGATATTGAACCTACCAAGAGATGGGAGCCTTCTGTGGAGGATATAGAGGGTGAATACTGGCGGATAGTTGAAAAATCTACCGATGAGGTTGAGGTATAGAAATATTGTCTATTACTAGTTTTTGTATTTGTTTAATGTTTTCACGTCTGTGGCTACTGTGTTTAATTATGCCATATTACAGGTTTACTATGGAGCTGATATAGAATCAGCAACATTTTGCAGTGGCTTTCCTAAGGCCTCATCCCTGGTAACAGATGGAAATTCGGATCCGTACGTAAAGTCAGGTTGGAATCTTAATAACTTCCCTCGTTTGCCAGGTTCTGTTCTTTGCTTTGAGGAAAGTGATATATCTGGAGTTCTAGTGCCATGGCTCTATGTCGGAATGTGCTTTTCCTCCTTTTGTTGGGTAAGTTTTCCTCATTTTGTTGGCCAACAATTTGTTATTAACTGAAAATGACAGCTTAGTCTTTGTATCCGCTCTGCTGCTAACTTATTTAGTAGCTTTAATAAGCATGGATATGGCTACAAGACATGGATTTTGCACCAAGGTGGACATGGTGACATGCCAGTTTTAAAAATTCTTGAACACAAACATGGCAAGGAGATGTCTATTGAAATACACATTTTTGTTTTACAAAATATATCATTTTATACAAGAAAATCTAAAGTCAATATATTTAAAACATGAGTTTGATGTATTTCACTCTCAAAATTTATTTAAACGCACACAAGTCTCAGAGTGTCGAATTGTCCAACACATGTTGGACATGGATCCCCTAGCTTAACTAAAGTGTTTGTGCTTCTTAGCCTTAGTTTTAACTACTTAGTAGCTAAGGATCCTTATGTTTTTAAGGGAGGCACAAAAATAACTAATAAGAAATGTTTTAGGTTATTGCAAGAATTCTAATCCTTATGCTTCTGAAAAATTGGGTTAATGTATCTTTCCTTTCAGTAGCTTTTATTTTTTTGTAAGCTATTCCTAATAACCGAGTGTTTTGCACTTGGACCAAATGTATCTCACTTTGCAATCGAGAAATAGCAAACAAAGACACTGAAAAATTAATGCCACGTAGTTATCTTTTATTTTTGACATTAGAAAAATAAAAATCTGAAGGTTATAGAAGTACGTATGGTTGTGATGGAAGGAAGCCATACGGCTTATTGCATATTTATCATCTATTGCATCAATCTCTCTACATTTTGATAAAATGTATCAGGTAGGGATTTTACAATAAATCCATGGATTCTATATCACTCTTACCTTTTTAATACTCTAGCATGGAACACCTCTAACAGAGGGACAAATAGTCAATTTTTAAAGAACTTTTTCAACCTCTTTCAGATATGAATCTATCTGTTTCGGTGGGGAGGCAATAAGATGGATATTGATATTTAGCATAGGTTAGATGATTTTTGGGTCTAAGAAAATTCTGACTTGTGCTGTAGATTATATAGTTATATGCCGACTGTGTATGAAAGATTTACGTTTTATTATTCTCTTCTCAAAAGTCATTCCAGCCTTTTTGTTGTGATTTTTTGCAGCATGTTGAAGACCACCATCTTTACTCTTTAAACTATATGCACTGGGGAGATCCAAAAGTATGGTATGGAGTTCCGGGAAGCCACGCTTCTTCTTTAGAAGCTGCGATGAAAAAACATTTGCCTGATTTGTTTGCGGAACAGCCAGATTTACTTCATGAATTGGTAATTTGATCCATTTTATTATTTTCTAACCATGCTAGAATGAACTTGACAAATGTGAACATTTCACCTTAGTTGCGAGTTAAAAGTATTGTCTTACATTGTCTTTCAAATAGTTCATATGCTGGGGACAAATTTGTATCAACAATAGAATAATGGATTCTGTACGTACCTAGTCCAATTCAAAGGATGGTTGGGGACACTTGCTGTAACTCCAATGATCCTTTTACTGCACCTTTTAAATATCATGCTATATGTTTCTACCTTCTACTTTGATGTGGTCAACTGGTGTGCTTGTAAAGTTTCTGTCGGATCTTGTCTTGTTAGAAGCCATTATGTGTCCAATTATTATGTTGCATTTTTTCTGTTTCTCTCCCTTTTCTAAGAGCTCTTTAAAAATTATGGCTTTTTTCTTGCAACAGGTCACTCAATTATCTCCTTCAGTACTCAAATCTGAAGGAGTACCTGTGTATCGAGTGGTCCAAAATTCCAGGGAGTTTGTTCTTACCTTTCCAAGGGCATATCATGCAGGTTTTAATTGTGGTTTCAACTGTGCTGAGGCTGTGAATGTGGCACCAGTTGACTGGTTGGTTCATGGGCAAAATGCCATAGAACTTTATAGTGCGCAACGGCATAGGACATCACTTTCACATGATAAATTGTTATTCGGTTCAGCTCGGGAAGCTGCCCAGGCCCTTTGGGAGATATTAGTTCTAGAAAAGAAAACTCCGAGTATTCTAAATTGGAAAAGTGTCTGTGGAATAGATGGAGATCTTACAAAAGTGATCAAGGTAAACCTTTCTTTCTCTTCCTCCCAATATCCTGTGTTTGCATTTGCGTGGTCTATATGAATGTGGCACTGAGTAAGCCGTATGGCTTGATAATAAACTTGTGTTGTACTATGAAACTGATGTTTTCATGCATGTCAATATCCACAGACAAGAGTGAAGATGGAGGAGGAAAGAATGAATTGCCTTCCAACTAATATGAAGTTGCAAAAGATGGAAAGTGAGATTGATTGCAAAAGTGAAAGAGAGTGTTTTGCCTGCTTCTATGACTTATATCTCTCTTCAACCTCCTGCAAGTGTTCCCCCAATCGGTTCTCATGCCTTAAGCATGCTAGTAACTTTTGCTCGTGTCAAGTAGATGACAGGTGTGTTCTCTTTCGCTACAGTTTAAATGAGCTACACACACTTGTCGGAGCACTAGAAGGGGGGTTTGATGCCATTAAAGAATGGGCCTCAAGATACTGTAAAATGGAAAAGGACAATGAATCTGTAACCAAGGTTGAGTTGGACAGCGGATTAAATGAAAAACCATCTTGGTCCCCTGAAATAACAGATAATCTTAAAAGAACAGACGTCCCATGCAGTTCATCTAGCCATGCTTCTTCAGAAGTAGTGCAGTCAGAGTTTCATCGTGGATCACTTAGCCTTAATAATTCCCACCTTAGTTCCGATAGTCAAAATGACATTGTCAATAGTGAAGTTATGGTAATAAATAAAGGCAAGAAGGTGGAGCAGGAGTGCTGCATTGATTTGAACATTGACATAATTTCTGACGGTAATGGTAGTTGTGGGCCCCACAAATCGGATAGCAAGATAATCGTTGATTTGGATGAAACTTACCATTCGGTGTTTGCAGAAAAATACATTTGTAAAGCAGAACATGAATCAGATTTAATGAATATGGACACTGATCATGTAAACACTCCTCCGGTTAATGATTACTCTTCAAGTGTAGAAGATGGTGTGAGAATGTGTGGATCTAACGCCAGTAAGTTGTTTGGAGTTGATCTTTTGCAGTCGCAGTCGCAGTCAGCATTTCCATCCAACAACTACTCAAAAGTAGAAACTTTAAAACACTTAGATAAAAGGATGCCTTCTTGGCTAAGTTCTCCTTGGAAATTGGTTCCTTTTGTTGAACCTATAAATATTGGAACCATTATGTTTGGAAAGCCTTGGCACTGCGAGAAGGCCATATTTCCAAAAGGTATTACATAAATTATTTAACACAGCACCAAATGATTAGCTTTATTTTCCTAATACAGAGGGTTCCCTTTTTTATTATTGTTTTCTATGACTTCTTCAGGATTTAGAAGTCGAGTCAAATTCTTTAGTGTGCTTAATCCAACTAGTATCGTTACCTACACATCAGAAGTTCTTGATGCTGGGCTCCTGGGACCTCTATTCAAGGTGTCACCTCCTCTGCTTCTACGATTTCATGTTTCATTTTCATAGTTTTGTTTTCCTTGAAATGTCAAAAGTGTAGCGTTTCCTCTTTGTGCCTTTCCAGTTTCATGCTGAAGTGTTCAGGAGGGACCAAAATTTCACTTGTTTTTTTTTTAACATGCTTTCCTTTCTGCTAGTAAAAAAAAAAAAAAAAAAGAAGAGAGAGATTTGTTCAGCAGAACCTATATTTTTCTCTATTTAGTAGAGCGTTTGTCTTATTATTCATTCTGTTTTCTCAAAAACTAGCATTATAGCTTTTGCAGGACAGTCTCATTTAGAGAGTTGTAAGGAAATTGCTTATATATTAGTTGTTCATTGTGTGGAATTATATTCAGGTGACCTTGGAAGAATCTCCCGGTGAAAACTTCACTAATGTCTCAGCAACCAAATGTTGGGACATGATAGTACAGAGAATAAACCAAGAAATCGAAAAACAGAACCTTAGATTGGGAGGAATACTTCCTTTGCAGCTTTTGAAGGAAGTTAATGGACTTGAAATGTTTGGATTTCTTTCACCTCCTGTTATCCAGGTAGGACCTTGCTTAAATAGCTTAAATCAAATGGATTGTTACCTGGACAAGATCTCTGATGTTGGCCGTGGTTTTGACATTGTTTTCATTATCTGTTAATGATTTCGTTGTAATTTCTTATTGCAGGCTATCGAGGCTCTTGATCCTAAACACCAGTGTATGGAGTATTGGAACCACCGGCAGCAGTACGCAATACCCGCAAATTCAGGTGACAACACTTACTGCAAAAGTTCTGCTTTAAGATTGAATTTCTCTTGGGGCGAAACAAGTGCAACTACTTTTGATATCAATAGGGAAGAGGATGAAACTGTCACTCCAACTATAGGAATGGAAGGGCATCATCAAAATGAAGAACAAGTTCGATCGGTATTAAAGGGGCTGTTAAACAAAGCAAATCCTGAAGAATTGAGCGTGCTGCAAAGCATATTCTGCACAGAATTGCAAACTACTGAATTGAGAGCAGAATTTGCATCACTGATCAAAGAGAAGCAGGAAAAGTGTAGATAGTCAAGTAAAAGATATAGGAGCCATCATTCTTTCTAATTCAAGATTAGCATTTGCACGGTCATTTATCAAGTCTATTCTTGCTAACGATTCATAATTCGAACGGGAGATCCTATTCCTAGCTTAGACTTTGTGCACAAGTTAAATTATTCTGCTGGCTTTTTAGCTAGCTGTCTGAGATTTGCTAATATGACAGACTGCCATCGACAATGATTACGATTGATGTGATTGGCGCTGCTCTCGCCGTAGGAAATTCTGCTAATTTTGCTGACTATATGTGTAATTGTCAGTCTTATAGTTCCATACTAGGATATTGGTTTTCCAGAGTCCAGAGCTTGTATTTCTGTCTTTGATTCAAACTCAGCTGATTCTGTAACAAGAGCACTTAAAGTGCAGCTAGTGGTAGATTGGTATTGATGAGTCTGGTTGCCATTTTTGACCAATATTCTTTTATTGAACAAAAATCTGCTAGATGTGAACGTATAAATTTTGACTAGTTTATTGAAATTTTACTAAATTTTTTAATATATATACACTACTAGGATATAAGCCAAACACTTCCATCGACGATGGTCTTTCACTTTTAACTTGTGGTTTATCGTATTAAATTCTTATCTTCCTCGCAAGTTTCTGTATTCAACTTTAAAGACTTGTCTATTAAGGAAACTAAAAAGTAACTGGAATTTCATTTGGAAGAGGTAAAGTATTACAAACATTTTTCTGCTTAAGCTAGCTAATTGTTTTGGTGAGGGATTTCAAAGAAAGAGAATAAATCTAAGTGACTTTAACTTATTTACTCTAGTCATTTTACTTTTTAGTTAACATAGCTAGTAAACCTCTCAACTTTTTTTCTTTTTTTGGTTATCATCCAAACATAAAATTTTAAATATATGAATTTTAAAATTGTCTCATTTCAAACAAAGAAAAAAAAATTAATCCTCTTAGATTTCAAATAATAATAGAATTTGAAATCAAGAAATGATTCTTTTTTTTTATATCCGTGAGTGTCCGGGTCAACTTTCATACACCTTTCTTGAACTTTCTTAAATCTAAACAAATGGCAAATGATTAAAAGAAATTGTTAATGGTCATTATAACATGGTCTTATTCACTCTATACTTTACTTATTTATATTGGCTCTTATCATATTAAAATTCATGATGGTTCAATCACAAGTATACCATACACATGTCAAAGTGAGTACAGTTCAACAACATAAAATTTATACTATCAACTTTGAGATTAGAGGTTTGATTTCCTTACCTCACATATTGTCGGGAATAAAAAAACCATAAACATATCACATAAATGCAATTTGCTTTTAGCATGAGTTAACTTGCCTCTACCTAGACTATACTTGATGAATCTTGTCCTTTAACTAACCAAGGGAGGTATATAACATGCTTCTTGTGTGACTTTCTATAATATGTCAAAAACATATCATGATTGAAAATATTAATAAAAGTTTGTTCCATGCATACCTCTACTT
Source organism: Benincasa hispida (assembly GCF_009727055.1). Classification (NCBI taxonomy): domain Eukaryota; kingdom Viridiplantae; phylum Streptophyta; class Magnoliopsida; order Cucurbitales; family Cucurbitaceae; genus Benincasa; species Benincasa hispida. The sequence continues at coordinate 30,988,395 of NC_052356.1, forward strand.
GTGAATTCAAATACATCTAAACTAGATTTCCATTTTTCTTTCTAAAGAACATATAAATTAGAATTAAAAAGTAATTATAAATTGATGGCATGTATGCGCATGTTATGATTAAAAAAACATTTAACTACACCCAAATGTAAAAAACGACAATGATACTACTACTAATAATAATACAAAAAAAAAAAAAAATTGTAATCCAACCCAAACTTAGAACAATAACTATTTAGTGAAGTACTAACATGAGTATAATTTAATCATCACGATCAAAATCCTTTTAAGAGTCGGAGGAAAAGACTTAACCACATGTCAACCAAACCATAAATTGACAAGTATAAACAAGCAGAACTATTCATCAGCTTTTAGCTTGTAAATATGAATTTTCTTTCTACACTTAGTTACTATCAATCAACATTTTTGTTCTTTGAGTTCAACCATTGTGAGTTGGAGAATGGAATCTTCGACTTTTAGAGTGATAATTGATGCATCCACTGAGCTATACTTGGATCGACATCATCAACAATAACATAAATCAGATATATCTAACACCTAACAAATATCACACTTAAAATAAAAGAATTTTCAACTCTAGTTTTTCAAAATTAGTAGAAATGTAACAAAAATCTTGATAAACTTGGAAGCGAGGATGGGGATGCAATTCCTAACCTACCTACTCAATTGCCTTAATTTTGACCAGTAGAGATTACTTATGGTGGTGAATGAAACCAACTTTTGATTAGTTTGTGCACAGGTTGACCTAGACTTTTCTTCGAAGTCAAGTCCACTAGTGATAAGCTTCTAAAAAATATGACCTAGTAAACATTCTTAACACTAAAGAAACATCCTCCAAAAAAAATCCATCAACAGTCTTCTGAGGTAAAAGAAACCTAACAGTAATATCATTATTTCCTAACATTTCAACACATGAAAATCTCCTTGAGCTCTCATAAACTAGTTGATGCAAAGCTTGGCACTCTCCACCACCTAAATTAGCAACATTCTCAACCCAAGCACGTATCCATTTGAAAGGTATTGCCTTAAACCACCACAGTGTAGTCGTCTATCATCTTGTATATCCATTCCCTTTTCTCCATAGATAATCTAGCTTTTCATATTGTATTATCTCATAGTGTTAAATCACCGAATGACTCAAAAATTTAAGTTGTTGGATCAATCGATGATTTAATATGGTATTAGAGTAGGTAGTCCAGGTCCAAGAGATCCTGTGTCCAAACTCCTACAATGTTATAACCCTAAGAGCTATATTGATGAAGATGCATATCATTAGGTTTTTCCCAGTCATAAGAAGCTCTAGTACACTAGTCACGTTGAGGGCCACAAATATACAGACTGCGACTAGTTTTGATCTACCATGGTATCATGAGGGGAGCAATTTTAACAACCAACCACTTTGTGCAAGGAAGATATGGTCCCACATTCATATTAAAGTTCTTGACTAGTGACAGATTCAAGTTAAACATGGTCTGCATTTTGAATCATGGACTGTTTTCAAGTATAAATGAGGACCTTAGTTACCCTGGATCCTAAAAATTGAAAACAACTTCAAAGAATCAAGGAATGGAATTACCCTATCTGTTGGAGGCGATACCCTTAAATCTTCATTATCAGCAATAGTGTGTCAGGAGGAGCCGAAAGCATTTCCTAGGAACATGCACATGCAAGTTATAACTTCTTATACTGCGATCAAGGCAGAAAAGCAAGCATAAGCCTTGAACAATGAAGTGTTGAGTTGCTTGCTCGCAAAATTACACTGCATTCTTTTCAGGTCTTCTCCTCAAATGATCTCATCTGCAAACTAAAAGGAGGAACAGGAATATTTGTATTTATTTCTAGGTACAGATAGCAATAGACGAAGGGAAAATCAGAACTGAATTAACCATTCTCTTCTCCATGTTTTTTATTATGTACACGAGTCCCAAAGGCTAAGGTAAACAATTGGCAAATAGAACTCCAGCTGTTGAATGGCTTTCATTTGCTTTTCTACATAAATCCACGCACGGTATAAATTTTTCATGCAAATTTCTTAGAAAGTAATTACACTCTATAATTGCAAGATGAAACCATTATCTTTTAAAACAAAGTTCTGAAAATATGTAGCAGTTTATGATTCCAAAGATCATGTGAGGTCATTTTCATCCAATGGTTCTCCATGCTCTTCTGTTGCATCGGTCTTCAGTGCACTCACATCACCTGTAGGCAGTTTTCTAGCAAGCCTGATAATCTGCAGGAATGTTATTTTGGTCAAAGTAGGTAGAAAAAGCACATTCCATGACACAACAATAAAAACACAGCAAAACTAGTAATGCTACAAGCTACAATAACTAAATCTAACATTTCATTACATAATTTCAAAGTGACGTTAGTTGAGCAAATAGAAGTCATGAATTGAAATGTGCTGGGGAAATTTTAATTGCTATGAATAAAAAGAGTCTCAGAGGAAATAGCAGAGGAACCGAGAAACTTAGAAGTTTCTAAAATTTGATGCAGAAGTCCATCAATCATACAAAATCAAACTTGAACCAAAATTTTGGAAACTCTCTCATTGTTGCATTCATTTAGAATAACATGTCACGGTAATGATGTCTTTCACTCATTTTGAAATGTTCCCATTTCTTTATTATCACGTTCTGTTCGGTACCTTGGAATTTCAAAGTAAAGTTACATTTTATTTTCCCTTCTATCTTGTCCTTTTCAAAATGGGGAATTTTCCAGTGGGAAATAAAAGATGATCTGGTTCACTGGTTGTAATTAATAAATAACTTTCACAACCAACTTTTTACATCAATTGAAATGGAACACAGCATGGAAAAACATTTACCACATGATCAAGATGAGAAATAGTGCTTGACTGTGCCACACGCTTGATTTCCTCAACATCACCTTCGATATAAGCAGATATTAGCTTACTAGCAGCACGGTATTGGTCAGTTCTCAAAAAAGTATCAACTCTGCAAAGAGGAAATAATAGAATTTCAACCCGCATGTACCTTTTTCTGGAAGTTGTGTGATAAAATATTAAAATGGAACAAAAAAAAATCTTTTCAAAATAACATATATTATCACTAAAGATTAAAAAATTATCCATCACCAGTTCTATCTTGGATAAGGAAAGCCTATTTGATCTTTCAGCAGCTTAAATATTCCTACCAATTGTCTATGTCAAAAGAAAGATCAATTAAAAAATAACATCTGGCCCATATAGAGAAGGGAGAAGAGAGCAAAACATTGTGCAGATGGTTATCAGAGAGATATCTTCCATTAGCTTGTTCCTTAGATTAGGGGAAGGTCAATTTGGCTACTCCGCTGCTTTTAAATATTCAGTATTGATCTAAGAAAGAAAAATGCACATATGTGCATCAGATTTATCTGACTAAATCTCATCAGATGTGTGACGAGTTTACGCAAAGTAATGAAAGAGGAGGGCATATGTATGTGTCTGATTTGGTCAAAGTAAAGACAACCCTCTTAGCCTCCTTCCCGTTTACCTTGCTCAACACTCCTGATTACTTTGTTTGTCCCATACTTAGTCTATACAATAGACATTTATCATTTGATGGACTTGATTGATGTTGGCTTGGGCAAAATAACTCTTCTTGTACAACTTTATAACTATAATCGGGATGATAACCAAAGCAGACACTTCTCAATTTCAAAGATCTCATTCTGAACTTAAGGACATAGTTATCAGCATATAGAAACAGATGCTGAGGATCCTAATAAAAGTGGAGCCCACTAACAATTTCCTCTTTCAAGTGAATCAAAATCTGGTATATAATTGGGTATCTACCCATGGCTAACTGGAGAATGACAAACCTTGACTTTAATCAAGTAATACAAAGCATGAAAGTTCAGGAAGCAGATGAAAAGATAACCATGGCATAGTTCAGAATTTGTACTCACTGTGAACAGTCATTGTAGCACTTCTCAGCTTGTTTGAAGTCATGGGCGTATAGGTAAACAATGATGGCACTAAGATATGCCTGGAATGGAATTAATAAATATATTATTTGCAAATCGCACTAAGTTCCATTTCTTGATAGAAATTAGCAGCACAACAATGCAGTTTAACTCTTTCAACTAGTGATCACTCTCTTTCTATGAACTTTTCATTGATAAATAAAAAGAAACAAAAAGTGTATGTGTATATATATTGAACTTCCATTTATGTCAATTGGAAAGTCTTTTCAAACTTCATTGACTACTGTAAATTAGCCCATAAATGCAAGACCAGTAAATCTAAAAATCATCAATGTGAAAGAAAGGTGACAATTTTCTTCCAAGCAACTCATTTAACATGCTTGTTTCAATAATAAGGAAAAAATCATAGCAAATTAATACAAGAAAAGTAAAAAAGTAGATAACTCCCACCTTGCCTTGGCTGTGTACGGCATTGCATTTATCGGCTGCCAAACCCCATCGTAACAGCAATTCTGCAGCATCCGAATATCTACATGGAAAATACAATACTTTCTGTCAGCAATTAAACCTTCTATCTACGCACAAAATGATAAGATGTTATAGCCCAATAAAGTATAAGAGAAGCCTATACTCAGTTAATTGGCTAAAAGAAACAGATAATTGCATCAAATGAGAAACAAATGGGCTGAAAATTAAAGATATAGTGATACGAAAGACTGAACTTTCATATTTATACTTTAAAAGGTTTAAGGCGCTACTGCTCATAATATAGAGCATTTGCCTAAATAATAGTAGTCATTTTATCCATAATATCCGCAACAAAACAATAGAACCCAGACTCTTCTAGACTGAGGACTTATTTACTTTAAATTGAATGAAGTGAGGCCTAGGGTCCAAGGGACAAGTTTAGCCATCACTTTTACTACAACCTTTTTTGTATTTTCAACAGCATGTGGGTAAAAGAAAAGGTTTCATTGTGAAATAGCTAATACTGAGATAGTGAAAAAAGACAATACTTAAAAGCTTTTGATTGTGGTGGCAGTTTCAAAATAATTTGAAACTTACTTCTCTAATTTTACAAAAACACTTGTGGCATCACGATATAAATCAAAGGCCATTTGTTCTCTGCCATCCTCTTCCAGAAGTGTACAGGCATCAGTGTATAATGTAATAGCTTCATCTGGCTTGCCATCTTCCAAAGCACTGTAAGGAGATATATAAATGAAATGTTCGAGGGCATTTATGGCAAGATATACTTGAATCAACTTGTATGTTTGTAAGATATAAAAGCAGTGACATATTCCCTTAAGTTACAGTCACGGTTCACCATCCCAGTGAAGGGAGGAAGCAATAGTTCATTGAGAAGCTCAGGAGCTCATTTATTATTCTTGTTTTTAACCTGTGGCTGCTCAAACATGAATGAGCAAATAAAAGGCAAATGCAACTGCATATGCGCATAAACATAAGGAGTTATGGTGAATATAAACTGCTTGAGCCAACAAATAGGCAAAGTAGGCCAAAGCTATTGTGTTTTTTTAAAAAAATATGAACAGGAAAGCTATTGTCCAATTGGGTGATGAAAAACTACAGCTAGAGAAATTGCAACGGCAAAAAAATAACAACTAAGATTCCTTTCCTTGAGAATTAAGGTTTACTACTACTTATTTTTGTTGAAGTAATGCCTTTGGCATTTCATAGTAAACAAATTTGATTTCAGTTAAATTATTTTATACGTACATAATTTATTTAGAATTATCATATGATTTATATCCCTGTATTGAGGAGATTCAGTATTTCTGGATTGTTTATATATTACTTAATTCTGATAATGTTGTCGACTGCACGAAGCTAACTTATAGCCTTTTTTTGGTTAAGAAACAATTTAATTAAGAATAAAAGAATATAAAAGAAGAAGTAAAAAAATCTAGCCTCGAGCAATTTGGTTGAATGAAGAAAGTTATGTGATGTTGCATAAGACATAAACTTACTGAGCACCCTTTGATAAAGCATCAGATGCAGGTTGAGATCTTCCACACAAAATATACAACTCTGATGCTCTTCTATAAAAGTCAGCAACTTCAGTTAAGTTACCAAGTTCCTTTGCGAGAGCACCAGCAGATTCCATATGCTTAGCAGCATCCCAGGGTCTAATTAGTAGTGAAGGACTTAAAGGGAGATAACAAAGGTCAAGAAATGAATGAATGCAGGCCAAAGAATGGCCATCAACCAATTGTGGAAATAAGGATACGAGGAGAGCATCTCTTGCCCTTTTGAAGCTTTTTCAAATGCAATCTTTGCTTTCTCATGGTTATTTCGAACCCTGTACGCATTCGCTACAGCAAAGATACAGATTCTTATTTTAAATTCTCCAGGGAGGAAAGACTATCAGCAAGTAATGCAAATATCTGCAAGTTTCTTGTTCTTGCATCCCATTAGAGAGCTTAACTAACCATATGAATAGAAAATAACATACCAGCCTGCTCATAGAGGACAGTAGCACCTTTCCAATCAGCACTCCATCTTGTCATACTGAGTTTTGTTCTATAGATTTTACATGAAATAAAGAAAATGAATACAAATCAAAGAAAACTTAAGTGGGATTTTTTTGGAGACAAACATGAATCATGACAAATGAACAACCCATCCGATCCACCCCGAATGTGATACTCGAATTACAAATCAACATTAATCATTGCTTAAAACCCACATTCGCATAGGTTTATTGACTCCATTTTTCCATTTTCATTCCCATTTCTGAAAGATACTTCAAACTAGCAGTTACAGAATCCATAACCAGAACTATATAAGAAAAATCAAATCCCAAAGGAGCCACAGAAGCTCGGCACCGTTAATCGAGTCAATAAGAAGCAAAACGAAGTTCAAAGAAATCAGATGAGAAAGTGAAGAAAATGGTAAAGGGAGCGATGGAAAGAAGAAAACTAACAATTTATCGGCTTTGATCATTAGCTTGTCCGGATCGGAACTAGACATGATTCTTGTTCTTGTTCTGGAATTGCTTCTCTTCTTCGTTGATTGTTCGTGATTTTGCTCGACACCTGATCGAGCTGTACTTCCAACTTCCCTTTACGATTACACCATTGCACCGAATCGATCCGACAGATAAGAATTATCGAAAAACTTCACAAAATATCCAAACTCCACAAACTATAATAATCTCTTCCTAAAAACTTTTATACCATTAATTTTTGGAGAAAATTTCACAAAATGACCAAAAACCCAAAAACTTTTTGTCTCTTCCTAAAAACTTTTCTACAGTGGCCTTTTGTTTATGCAAAATTTCAAAATTATCCCCAATTTTTAAAACTCCTCAAACCGCACCACATTTCTTCTTATTTCAACTATTTCTTTAACCTTTCATTCAATGTGCATTCAATACAATACCAACATTCCACAAAACATTTATTCCTAACTAATATTCTACTAATAGAATTGAATAACATTGAGATGAAGAGAATGGAAGGTCACTCTCAGTATTCACTTTCTGTCGAACTCCCCACGAAATTTTCTAATTGTTATCTCGTAACTTTCCCTCAGAGTTTTCGTTGATCGCTTTCATCGTCAGATTCAGAAACAAAGACAATGTAAGTGATATTCTGTGATTTCTTGTCCCAGATCGCTTTCATAATAAGCGTCGTTTAACACTAAATGAACGGTCGTATAGTAAATTATAAACAAACGTGTAGTAATTTATACACGATCGTTTAGTAAATTATAAACGATCGTGTATTAATTTATCAACAATCGTATAGTAAATTATAAATGATTGTGTAAACATTTATAAACGATCGCATAGTAATATATAAATGATCGTTCACTTATCAATGATTTGCTGATCCCATTATAGATCAATGACGTTACTTCGCATCTTTGTACGATTTGGTGGGGATTGGGATGAGCCCGAAAGAAATTATATTGGTGGTCCTATGAAAGGTCTAAAAATAAAAAATGATATAACATTCAGTGAATTAGTGAGTATGATGCACCAATGACTGAATATCAATCCAAATATGTTTGATATATACCTGTCTCTTATACACATCTAGATGTGTATAAGAGACAGAGTGAGTATGATGCACCAATGACTGAATATCGATCCGGATATGTTTGATATACACATCAAATGTTGTTTAAATTCTGTCTCTTATACACATCTAGATGTGTATAAGAGACAGATGCACCAATGACTGAATATCGATCCGGATATGTTTGATATACACATCAAATGTTGCTACAATCTATTGGTCCCGGCTTCCCCAATTGACATAGTCAACGATGAAGATCTTAGCTTCTTTTTAGAAGGAAGTAATGCATCCCATATGTCGTTATTTGTATCAGTTAAAACCTGTCTCTTATACACATCTAGATGTGTATAAGAGACAGGACATGTACTGTTTATGGTATAGAGTTGTCTTAGTTTATTGTATTTTTTCCATTATGTTTCTCAACATTATATTGTATATATTTGTTCTCACTGGAGTTTTAATCCAAATAGGAGATTGTTGGGAATGTTCTAGAACTTGCATTTCGTGTTAAACATTTTATTTATCGATATTAATAAATTGTTGATTTTGCATCTTATTATGAAAATCCAATAAACATATACATGGCTATAGTCTGAATACTATAACTTTATGTAGTGGTATAAATAGGATCAAGTTAACAATATATAGCCTAAATGATTTAATAAGTATAGGGATGAAATTGGGTATCTCATCCTAGTGACACTATTGGATGCGGCCCACTCTGTAGTTGTTACAAGAGTTGTAAAGTGCTACAAACAATGTGATCCATAGATCGTTCATGTTAAGACATGTGAGTGAGGGGCATCCTATGCAATGAGTTTGCATATAGACTGGACCACGAAAATAATCACTTTTCTTTATAACGACTGTTTATTGTTAAAACTGACTATTTCATTTATTGCATAACCTAGGTTAACTCGATCTTAATCCTGAGCTAGCTATGAACTCTTATTTGTTCGGGATATCCTTTTATCTGCAAACGGTGAGAGTAGTCCAAAAGTATTGCTCAATAAGCTTCCCATTTTGAAGATAAGACCAGATGAATAGCTGTGGACATAGCCTTGTAAGATGGAATTCACTCCTACCCGATTTAGGGTTAGCAGATAGGTTGTTCTGCTAAGCACTGATTTCAGGTCTTGAACAATCGGGGCCTCACCTTCTCATGACAGAGAAAAGACTTGATTCATAGGAATTATGAATAAGAATTGTTCATTAGAGGGTCAGTGGGAACTTAAGGAACAAGATGCATTCACAGGGGTAAAACGGTTATATTAACTCAGTTGTGATTACGAACAACTTGTGAAGGATCGACTTACTAATTATGGTTATATAAAGTAGACATAATATATCTACAGTGAGGGGAGTTCAACTATGGGCTATAGTGGAGTGACCCATTAGTTAACAAATGAGGGTTAGATCGGTCTAAAGAGTTTAGTCAATTAATCTCGGATCGTTGGAGCCGATGATCTGGATGTCTGGGAAGTCCCCCTACTAGCTCGTAAATGGTTAAGCTTTAGAGTATCTTGATAAATTAATTTGAAACGTTTAAATTAGAATTAAATGGAATATGAGAATATATATTTAAATATGATTTAAATATATGAAGATGGTTTTGTGCAAAAATTAATTTAATATTTGATATTAAATTAATTAGTATTACTTAAAAATTAATTTTATAAAATTAAATTTTCAGTTTTAAAATCAAAATTGTTTTTGAAATCAAATTTTGATTTTGAGAAAAATTGAAAAATTGAAAAACATGCAAAAATGGAAAATCATATTTTTCCATTAACCATCTTCATTATGCTCACACAAAAACCATTTTCTCATCTTCATTAACTCCAAGCATGAGCTGCAAGTCATGCATCATTCTTCTTTGCATGTTCACCAATAATAAATAAAGAAGAATGAAGTGATTTTGAGGCATGCATTCTACAGAAATTTTAAAGAAAATTTCGGCTGGAAGAAAGAGTTATTCGAGTGTGTGTTGTTGTGAGCTTCTCCTTGTGTTTACATTGCTTTAATTTGTTCTTGAGTCCTACAACTCGGTCTAAAACTCCAAGAGGATAGTGGGGAAGATTTTGAGGTAGTTCACGGTGTTCTTTGAAGAAGATTGTTGCTGTTTGATCGAGATCTTGAAGAGTTCTTCAAAGGTATGACTACAAACCCTTTTATTTTAGATGAGCATGCTTTAGTTTCTGCCAAAATTAGTGAATTTAAATGCATATTGATCCTTGTTACTTCCGCTGCATATTAATACACTCTTATATGTACGTGTATGGAGTTTAATTACCTCGAGATCCCGTGCTTCCATGCAATATTTGCAGCGATCCTAAGAAACATTAATGTTCAAACATTATGTGCAAAATGGTTTATAGTTGAGTGTATGTTTGTTGCTTACGCCAAACCAATCTTCCCTGTTGGACACAGACAAAAATGACATCGAATACCAGATTTTGGAGATTTTGAACCAATTCTACCACCATGAAAGGTAGCAAGTATAGGTCAATGTCAAACCCTCAGGATACCTTCAATTGGAGAGGAGCCACGATAAATACATAGGTGTACACGATGTGGTCAGAGAGGACATAACAAGAAAACATGTAGACAAACATTGATAACACCTAGCACTGACCTATCTAGACTGAACAATATGTAATTTTTTTTGGACGATCACTTAGTTTTTACTGTACGATCGCTTAGTTATTTGTACGTGATCGCTTAGTTGTTTGTACGCGATCGCTTAGTTATTTTTTTGGGCGATCGCTTAGTTATTTCTAGACGATCGTTTACATATTCTTAAATAATCTTGCACATAATCTTAAATGATCTTTTACTTAGTTTTGGACGATTGCTTAATTATTTATTTGCTTAGCTATTTATTTGCTTAGTTAAATGTACGCTATCACTTATTTATTTGTACGCAACCGCTTAGTTATTTGTGCATGATCGCTCAGTTAATTATGTACGATCGCTTAACTAATAATGTGCGATAGTTTAGATAGTATTGAATGATCGTGTAGATTTTCTAAATGATCGATTATAATTTTCTAAACGATCGTTTACATATTCTTAAACGATCTTGCACATAATCTTAAATGATCTTTTACTTAGTTTTGGGCGATTGCTTAGTTAATGTACAACACCAATTATATTCTACAAATTTAGCACAAATTTATCACAAAAAATATTACCATAAATATTTATTTGCCCACAACTGGATAACATTTTGTTTCCTATACAATCCCATATTCACCTATGTTAAGTTAGCCTTATCAGTCCTAGTTACACAAGATTCTATGAATTTAGCACAAAATATTCCACAATCTAGAGACTTGCCCTCTTGGAAAGTCACATTCGATCTCTTAACTTTTCATTGCCCATACTTGAACTTCTTATGTTATTTGTCGAATCCGACAGAAATTAACATGAACGGCTCTAGCCACAAGAATCAGATGACCCTCAACTATGTTGCCACCGATATAGTTCGGCATGGAGTAGAATACAAAGATTGTGCACCCCTGTAGGTCGATGGCAAGCATAAGCCAGTGTTGTTTGATGTTGATTGGCCCAAATATGTAGTCAACGTCCATCCATGCTGGTTTGTATTCTTTATACTATCCAAGCACGTAGTCAAGGAAGAAGGAAGAGTCCGCACAAAACTTCATGTGTGCTTCTTAATCCAACATGCCTACCACTTTTCCATCCTCTATTTCAATACTGTGGTCGGATCTTAGAAGCAACACCCCCTGGCTCCATCAAAGCATCCTAGGAAAGGCAAGATGTAAATGAAGGAATTTGATTTACAGAGAACCTATGAGCGGAAGTGGATCATCCAAATCTCATTTCCATTGAAAACATACATTTACAGTAAATAGTCCAAATCCTTGTATTCGACTCCATGTTAAACTACATCGGTGGCGACATAGTTGGGGGTTATCTGACGCTCGTGGCCAGAGCAATACCATCCATGTTGATTTCTGTCGGATTCGACAAACAACATAAGAAGTTCAAGTACGGGCAATGGGAGTTAGAAGATCGAATGCGACTCTTCAAGAGGGCAAATCTCTGGATTGTGGAATATTTTGTGCTAAATTTATAGAATATTGTGTAACTGGAGCTGATAGGGCTGACTTAGCACAGGTGACTATGGGATTGTATAGGAAACAATATGTTGCTCAGTTGTGGGCAAATAAATATTTATGGTAATGTTTTTTGTGATATATTTGTGCTAAATTTGTAGAATATAATTGGTGTTGTACATTTAACTAAGCAAATAAATAACTAAGCAATCACCCAAAAGTAAGTAAAAGATCATTTAAGATTATGTGCAAGATCGTTTAAGAATATGTAAATGATCGTCTAGAAAATCTAAATGATTGTTTAGAAAATTCTAACCGATCATTTAGAAAATCTATACAATCGTTTAATACTATCTAAACGATCGCGCATAGCAAGCTCTTTGTTGACTTTTTTACATGATAGTCAAAGTTCTTTCTTATTGCAAGCATCAATAATTTAACTGACAAATCATATTTCGAAAAGAAAATTTGACCGACCTTTATATCCTCGTCATTCAGACAGTTATGAGGTATTGTGATGAGGTCGTCATATGATGGGCCCTCTGATGGTCTGGGTATATCAACAAATGGTTCAGTTGGAACGGTGAAATGCATTAGAACTGAAGGCATCACAACGGATGGGATAAGAGCAGGTGGGGTTGGAACATGGATGTTAGGTGTTGGAGAAGTTTTTTGGTCCTGAAGATTGTCCATATCCATGTTCAGTATCGAATTGTGAAGTACATTCGGGTTCACTGCTGTGATCAAACCAAGCTTCAGTTCGGTCATGGCTCAATATGATCATCAAGTGAAGATATGGTATGAATATTGCTTGTCGGAATGGTTGCAAACCCACAATTTTGATTGGCTGAAATGGGTTGATCGGTTGGATTACAATGTTGGTACATATTGTCCGTGTGTACTCCATGACTTTCGCAAGATGTAACTGATACAAATAACAATATCTGAGATGCATCATTGCCTTCTAAAAAAAGAGCTAAGGTCTTCATCATCGATTATATCAATTGGGGGAGTTGGAACCAATAAATTGTAACAACATTTGATGTGTATATCAAACATATCCGAAACGATATTCAGTCATAGGTGCATCATACTCACTTATTCACTGACTGTTATATCATTTCTGATTTTCAGACCTTTCATATGACCACCAACACAATTTCTTCCGGACTCATCCCAATCCCCACCAAATCGTACAAATATGCGAAGTGGCGTCATTGATCTACAATGGGATAAGCGAATCATTGATAAGTGAACGATCGTTTATACATTGCGATCATTTATAAATATTTACACGATCGTTTATAAATTACTATACGATCATTGATAAATTACTAAACGACCATTTATAATTTACTAAACAATCGTATATAATTTACTATGCGATTGTTTATAACGTACTATACGATCGTATTGTAATTTATTACCAATCGTCTATATGGTAACGAACAATCATCTGGTAATTTATGAACGATCATTTATATTGTAATGAATGATTGTATATATATTACTATACGATGGTTCATTTAATGCTAAACAACATTTAGCATGAAAGCGATCTAGGACAAGAAATCGTAGAATATTGCTTACATTCTCTCCGTTTCTGAATCTGACGATGAAAGCGATCAACGAAAATGTTGGAATGAAACTATGAGAGAAAGTTACGCGAGAACAATGGGAGAATTTGGTGGGAAGTTTGACAGAAAGTGAACACTGAGAGTGACCTTCCATTCTCTTCATATCAATGTTATTCAATGTTATTGGTAGAATATTAGTTGGAAATAAATTTTTTGGTAGAATGTTGGTATTGTATTGAATGCACATTGAATGAAGGGCTGAAGAAATCATTGAATGAAGAAGAAATGTGGTGCGGTTTGAGGAGTTTTAAAAACTGGGGGTAATTTTGGTATTTCGCATGGGCAAAAGATCAGTGGTAGAAAAGTTTTTAGGAAGAGATCATTGGTAGAAAATCTTTTGGGTTTTGGGTCATTTTGTGAAATTTTCCAGAATTCTCTTTATCTATCTGTTTGAAATTAGGAACAAATAAACCAATAAATTCTCGACAGGGTAATACTTGGGTACATTCCGTTATCACCAATATTTTGTGCATCTTTTCTCACTACTCACATAAAAAAAATATTAAAATATTTTAAAAACGCGAAAAAGCAAAATTTATCACATGATAAGTTATGATTGGATAATTTGGTGAGATGAAAAAAAAATTAATTAATTGATGACCGAAATGTACCTAAATATTTTTCTTCTCAATATCTCTATTAAACCCAAGGGTATTTTGCAAATTTATTTGGTCAAAAGATCCATTTTCTATTTACTTTTGTTTGGTGGGAGAATCGAATTTGTTATGTGAAAATCTAAAATACCAGTTGAGTTATACTCATTTTGAAACCAATGTCTATTAAAACTAACACATTAATCTACAACTTTAGTTTGTAGTAATTTAGTCCACTACCTTCGATTAGTGTGTTAATATAATATTAAATTTACATTCACCTGCTAACTTAGGGTGTGTTTGAGAGTGATAGTTGAAGGAGTGATTTTATAAAAAGAGAATTAGGTACAACTAATTTTGTTAAATTGATTTTTAAACAAAATTTATATTTGGTCTCAAACTTTTTAAAGTGATTTTCAAATATTTAAAAATATTTTGAATGATTATTTTTTGTTCTAAAAGGGAATTTAAAGTTACCCAGTTACTCAAAATTATATTTTCTATTTGAGAAATTATTCTTTAGTTAAATAATTATGGTAAATATCTATTTCTGTTATTTTATTGTTAAATTCTTATATGCATGGTTGATATTTTGAGTAAGGTGAATGTTTATAATAGATATCGAAAGAAAATTCAAAAAATATATAATCAATTGTTTTATTAACAGTTTAATGACAGATGCAATGTCTGTCATCTTTTGTTTCAGTGTTTGAAATTAAATAATGATTTCATAAATAGCTAATCAACAATATTTTAACAAAAACTGAATTAAATAGTCATTTTAGAACTGATTTCAATCAATCACTCAACAAAAATTACCTATCTACTAATTCCTCCAAAATCAAGTTGACCATCTCAAAATCACTTCCAAACATATTCTTAAACTTATGCATAACAATTTTGTTGCTAGACTTCATTATTTGATTGATTTAGTTTTGATATTTTAAGATTTTAACAATTCAATCTCTATCTTAAAAGATTCTATCAATACTAGATATGTTTTTTAGAGAAGGAATCATTCTTTATTATAAATTTTGTAATTTATAAATACATTATTAATCTGTATAGTTGAAAAACTATTAAATCTTAAAGTAGAAGATCTAGGAACTAAAATGTTTTAAATTTTAAAGTAGAAGATCTAGGACTAAAATGTTGCAAATTTTAAAGTAGAAGGTCAAATTAGTGTAGTAATTATGAAATTATTAAAACTAAAGTTAAAAAATTAAATGGTTACTTTAATAAAAATTCAGGATTAAAATGATATTTTAAACCAATATATTTTATGAGTTTATATGGGTGTAACTATATTATTTAAAAAAAGTTCATAAATAGCATATACCAATAAGGAAATAAGTGACAATGACAAAAGTTAAACCATTAAATGTTTACTTCGAGACTATGGAAGAGGTGTAACCTTTTAAATTTCAAAGTCATCCAAGAGACACAATGAATTTGAAAATTCAGATTCATCTACATCCTTAATGTATTATGTTCCTATTTTTTTCATATATTTACATCTATAAAAGTAGTTGAAGGGATGTTAGATGAATCTAGACTATATAATTGAAAATATTGTATCCTTCCATTTAGCATAAATAGTACTTATCGTATTTTTCAGATATGAAGTTGAAGTTCGAATTTGAATGAATTTTTAATGGAGTTTAAATCTTTCTAAACTTTATGCTTTTTTTTATTCTTGTGTTTACATTGTTTGTTTAGAACTTTCAATCAAGTTTTATCAAATCACAAGGACTAAATTTAAGATTTATTGAAAATATAGGGATTAAAATTAAACAAATTTCAAAAGGACCAACATAGTATTTAAAAAAATGATAAATAAATAAACCTCCCCCTCCTTTCCTCTTCTCTCATCCAAACCAAATTTTTTTTAAAAATTTTATCTTATTTTTTATTTTTAAGATGTGTCACACCGGCATCTTCATTAGTAAGACGCAGAGGACTAACTTGAACCATTTAATAAACCTGGGAACTTGATTGTATGGTTTTAAAACATAGGAATGAAATTGACTTATTAGTTGAACCTTATAAACCAAAACATTAATTCATCTACTAAAATTTAAAGGTTATATTACAAGTTTAGTACATAGACTTTGAGGTTTATGTCTACTTAGTTGCAAGTTTGAAAAGTGTCCGTTAGATCCCTAAGATGTCTTTTGATAACCACGTCCATTATATCCTCTAAATTTCTCTATTATGATTTTCACCTATCTTAAAAAACACTTCAATTCCTAGTCAAATTTTAAAAGAAATAATAATAATTGAAAACTACTTTTATATATATATATATATAATTTTCAAAACTTGGAATGAATTTTAAAAACATAAGTAGAAAATGGATATCGAAATATGAATACTTATGGATGGAAGTAATGTTTGTTCGCATGAGGTTTCTGGAGAAACCTGTTTCGTGGAATTTGAATTTTGTATTTGTATTAATTTCAGTATAATGAATATAATTTCTAATACATAATCCTTTAATACTTTCAAAATAAACATTAATCTTTAAGCTGGTTGATTTCTTAAATGATTGACCTTTGGGCTTGTTGATCTACTTGGATCAATCTTGGATGATCGATCTTTAGGCTTGGTGATTTTCTTGGAGGTTCAGTGTTCACACGAGGCTTTTGGAGAAATGTATTTCATGGAGTTGAACTTGTGTTGATGTAGATTTGATGCGAATGTGGTTCGATCTCTAGTACTTGATATTCTAATTCTCTATTGGTTGAATGTGTACGCTTGATGTATGGAAGTGAAGCTTGCTTCAGAAGTTAGAGTCCTCTAATTGTTGTGAGAATTCTCTCTAGACTCCCTGGAGTATAAAATTTTTGACCCCACAAATGAAGAGAATTTCTCTATTTATAGAGTTCTTTGGTGGGCTTCGTGGATTTGAGCTTGGTTGGTTCATGGACCTGACTCTTGGGCTCAATTAATTGGATTTGTGTTTGGCATTTTGGCCAAATTAAGCATACTTTTGGCTCAATTGGACTTTAACCCAGATTATAATATCAAATTAGACTAAATTAATTTTATTCAATCCAATGACCATGATGAAAATATGTGACATCGTCAGGATCGGCCAATTCATGTCTTCAATTCTAATTTGGGACACATGTAAACTTTTAATTGATCCCAAATTTGATGTTTCATAATTTTGTCATTAATTTAGGAAATGATGTGGTAACTTGTGATTGGTCCAAAATTTCTCATTCAACAAATGTCTCATTTTCAAGATTTATGCATGTATAAGAGAGATGAATCTCGAAAAATATAAAGTTTGAATTTATGTAAGTTATATGTTCTTAACTTTGACTCCATTTGATGTGTCCATTTAATCAAACTATGAATTTGGTACTTAGGCTTGACTTGAATTTTGTGTATGTTTGACACATTTTTTTATGCCAACTTATCAAAACGTAAATTTAGGTCAAAGTTTTTATTTTCTTTTTTCCTTTTTGACATAATCTTGATTTGAATTTGAGTAGAATTTATGCTCTACATAGTTCAAGGTTGAGTTTGAAATAAAATTGAACTACAACCCAAGATATTTGGCTTGAATTTGGAATAGAACATGAAGATGAGATTGAACTTCACCCAATTTTACTTTGGGATAAAATTTCGGATTATGCCCCAATTTAAATTTGAGATAAATTGGATATATTATCCACAATTTAATTAGACTTAAAGGATAAAAGTCTAAACTTTGATGATTTGAATTAGAAATAAAATTTGGAATATGATCAAACTTTAGTGTGGGGTGAATTTGAGATCTTATCCACAATTTTATTAGATTTGAGGATAAAAGTCTAGGATAACTTGGGACAAAATTTGGAATATAACCAAATTTTTGTTTGAGATTTTACCAAATATGCTTGTACGATTTGAATTTGGAATAAATTTAAAATATGACCAAATTCTTGACTTGAGGTTTTATCCACAATTTAATTTGATTTCAAGATAAAATCCTACACTTAATAATTTTTTAATTTGATTTGGGGATAAAGGTCAATAATTTGAACTTAACATAAAATTTGGAATTTGGGATGCAACTTAAAATGTTCCAAATTTTAATTTGAGATTTAAATAAATTTACCTTTGATTTTAGGCTAAACCATCTCAAATCTCTTCAATTGTATAAAAATAAGATAATATAATTCAAATCTAATTAGATTCTCCTAATTTGAAAAGATCCCACCTTAATTGGGATTTGAATTTAAATCAATCCTCTATAAATATCAACTATTCCAAAATTTCACCTTTTTGATTGATAGCTTTAAAAAAGAGCTATAATTTCTAATTTAATTCGGGCTCGTTAATGGATTTTATGTGTTAATTATCTTATTTTATAGGTGTCGAGTAACTAAGAGGTAGAATCGAGTATTTGGAGTTAAACGGGGTCAATTTGAAGCAATTTGGAAGTGATTTGAGCATCCGGGCTTCAAAGGAATGAAAATGACCAAAATGCCCCTGTTAGAGCGTCAATGCTCACCCTACACTGTAAGGTAGTAACTACATTCGCAGGGCAACATTGCAATGCTACGGATTCTTTGACACTACCTATCATCCGTGCACACCTCCTTCTTCAGCCCATACATGCCGCAGAGTTGAAGGCTACGCTGCGACGATTTCTATAAATATCTCTCTTCAATTTAAGTTAATTTTTATGCTGAATTTTCATGGAGGCCAAGGAGAGGTCTAGCTTTCTTCTTTTCCCTTTGTATTTTCTGTATCAATAGGTTAGATTTATGTTTTATTTTAGTTTGTAAGCATGGATTGATTTGTACCTTATGGATTTATCTATGGACTTTTTAGGTAAATTCCATATAGTATCTTGGATCAAGTATTCGATGTTAATTTCTTGAGTTTTTCTTGTTCTTAATTGATGTTTTGTGTTCCGAATTATGTTTTCTTGAGCCTTTTTTTAATTCTAAACGCATGACTTTGAGGTTGACTTTTCACTCATAATCGTGCATGCTAATTGATTCTTAGTTCATCATAATTTTTCATGAATATCTTGTTAAATTTATTTTTGCATAAGAACGTCTAGCTAAAGTCACTTAAGTAGCAATAGTTAATTAGGTATTTGATAGCTATTACGAGAATGTGCTAATTGCTAGGTTCAAAGATAAAGTTGATTAATTAAATATGACTTTTCTGACAGTTAATCGACATAATTGAATCCTAAATCGTAATGCATGTGTTTAGTTCTATGTGGCCACTATCAAATCCAATAGTGTAGATTAGTTAGGGTATAACCTTTCTAACTTTAATTAATAACTAAGATACTTTCTTGGTTAGATTCATGCTAGTTGTCCGTCATTATAGAGACTAGTTAGATCGAATCAAGCGACTAGTTATGCATGCATAATTTGAATGTTTATCTTGATTTGAAAACTAAATTAGCCAACTCCTGTTTACATTTATCCCTTGCAATTTATTTTTTTTGCATTTTATTTCTTGATAATAATTCTTGGAGTAGTTCCGTGATCTTTACAAATATTCTTTTGATCGGGTTTGAGGTTTATTAACAACGTAAGCCTCAATCGTAGCATCGATCAACAACAATGAGCGTCACCCAGCAAGTTTTTTTTTCTTTTTTTTTGTCTTCTTCTGTATTTTTTCCTTTTTTAGTCTACTACTTTCTTCTTCTTCTTTTTCTTTTTTCTTAATTTTTTTTTAATTGGGATAGCATTAGATTTTTTTTTCTTTTTTTCTTTGTCGTATTCCGTCGCTCACGTAACTCACGTCGTGTGCTGTCTTCAATAGTGGAGCTCCGGTCATGATAAATAAGGAGATCAGCTACAGAGTAGGTGCCATCGCTGATGGTGGAGCGAAGACTATCTCTTCAGCTTCTAGCCCTCTCTTTTTTGAACGACGACTATTATCGAGACCCGCAAGTCACCACTACTCATCGGAGGGTCACTGGCCGTTGCCTGTTGCTCTGGTGCTCGATGTATGGCTGCCCGCGAAGAGGAAGGGGAAGATGGAGAGAACAGAAAGTGTGACATGGAGAAAGATAAAGGGAGGGGGCGACTTTCAGAAAGAAAAATGAGAGATTAGGTTTTTTTTTTTTTTAAAAAAAAAAAATGTTTTCTTTTCTTTTATTTTTCTTTGCTCCGTTTTACTCCACGTATTTTTCCATTTTCTTCCTTTCTCTCTCTTTTTTATCTCTCTCTCTCTTTCTTTCTTCTTCTTCTCTTCTTTTTTTTTTTTCCCCTCTCTCTTTCACGTTTATTCTCTTTCTTTTTCTCTCTCTCTCTTTTCTCTCTTTTTTTTCTTTTTTTCTTTTTCCTTTTTTTTTTTTTTTCTTCTTCATTTTTCTTTTCCTTGTACGTGTATATATATATATATATATATATAATATATATATATATATCAAATTTCCTCCTTTTCTTTTAATCTAGAGTTACATATTCTTTTTTACTAACTTGCTCCTAGTGTTTTTTTAGAAATTAAAACTACAGACAACTCGCACTTGAGGAAGTAACTTTTCTTTTTTGCTTTGTCGACTTCTGCATACTTTGTAAAAAGTGGGTGTTTTTTTTTTTTTTTTGCAAAAATATCTCGATACACGATCGCTGCCTTGACACGCATAGGGATGACCCCAGAAAGATCTAAACAATCTTATTTAATCACCTCTTTATCAACGTAGGGATGATCCTGAAAAAGTCTAAACAACCTACTATGTCACTCCTTGATCCCCTATTATATCATGGTTTGGTTCACATAGGATGTGACCCCATAAAGGTCTAAACAACCATCGATGAGAATGCACCTCTTGATCAACATAGGGATGACCCCGGAAATATCTAAACAACCTTACTATGTTACTCCTTGATCCCCTATTATATCATGGTTTGGTTCACATTGGGATGACCCTAGAAATGTCTAAACAACCCTATTATGTCACTCATTGATCCTCTATTATATCATGGTTTGGTTCACGTAGGGATGACCCTGGAAAGGTCTAAACAACCCTATNGTCTAAACAACCCTATTATGTCACTCATTGATCCTCTATTATATCATGGTTTGGTTCACGTAGGGATGACCCTGGAAAGGTCTAAACAACCCTATTATGTCACTCCTTGATCCCCTATTATATCATGGTTTGGTTCACATACGGATGACACGGAAGGTCAAAACAACCCTATTATGCCACTCCTTGATCTGACTTTGAAGATGAGGCAGATACACCATCGAGTTTTGAAGATAAGGCAAATATGACATCGAGCTTCGGAGCGGAGCTGGGTAGACTAGACTTAATCTCATATATGAGGCAGTCAGGTTGATCGAACTTAATCTTGCATATGAGGTGGAGAGGTAGGCCAGACTTGATCCCGCGTATGAGGCATAACCAGGCAGACCAAACTTGATCTTGCAGATGAGGCAGAACATTACAAACCAGACTTGATCTCGCATATGAGGTAGAACCTAGAAGATCAGACCTGATCTAGCATATGAAGTGGATCTAGATAAACTGGACTTGATCTTGCAGTTGAAGCGAAGCCATGCAGATCGAACTTGATCTCACAAATGAGGTGGAGTTAGGAAGATCATCTTGATCTTACATATGAGGCGGAACCAGGCAGACGAGATGTGATCTAACACATGAGGTGGAACCAAGTAGACCGAACATGATCTCGCAGATGAGGTAGATCCAGGCAGACTTAACTCGATCTTCGCAGATAATGTGAAGCCAAGAGAACTAGACTTGATCTTCGCAGATAAGGAAAAGCCATGTGGACCAGACTTGATCTCACAGATGAGGCAGAACCTTGCACATCGAACTTGATCTCACATATGAGGTAGAACCTAGCAAACTGAAATTGATTTTGTATATGAGGTGGAGCTAGGTAGATCGTACTTGATATTGCAGCTGAAGTAAAACTACTGATAGGCCTTGAAAAGAACTATATTTTACACGTTAACTCCCTCAATTTTATATTATTAATTTGCTTAATATGTCAATTTTATAGGTAAAATAGTCTCGGGAGCATTTTTAGAGTCATTGCAACAAATTTGGATTAAATTGGTACAAAAAGGACAAAAAAAATATAGCCAAAGAAGTCAAAACTGAGTAATGGATCAAAGGAAGAGAAGAAAAGAAGGAAGAAAATATGAAGATGTGCAGTTTTTTTTGCCAATCGAGATCTGTTGTTTGTCATTGTTTGTGTTGGGTTTTATGTCTTAAAACTCATGGATTGTAAACAATAAAACTTATTCTAAAAATTCAATAAAGTTATTATTGAGTATATGAATTGCTTATTTCGTTTTAGAAATAAATCCAATAAACTAAAAGATCCATGACTATTATATGAGTACTTAAACTTTATGTGGAGACATAAAAGCGGATCAGGTTCAAGTAAATAGTTAAAATGGTCTATAGTATATGAATAAAGTTGAGTGCCTTATTCTGGTAATACTATCGGATGCGGCCTACTCTGTAGTTGTTACAAGGAATTGTAAAGTGCTACAGATGAAGTGATCCTAATTTGTACATGTGATAACATGAGGAGTGAGGGGATCCTGTGCAATAAGTTTGCATAAGATTGGACCACGAATGTAAGTCATTCTTACTTTATAATGTTGTTTACTATTTAAGACTGGCTATTTCAAAACGATGACCTAGAAAATTTGACCTTAATCCTGAGCTAACTATGAACATCTATTTATTTGGGATTATCCTTAGATTTACATAGGTGAGGGTTGGCTCAATAACGCCAGCTCAATAAGTCTCCCATTTCAGGGATAAGACCAGGTAGATAGCTGGGAACATAGGGTGCAAGATGGAATTCACTCCTACCCATTTTTAGGGATAGTAGAAAGGTTGTTCCTTAAAGTGTTGACTCCGGGTTAATAAAAAAGGGACCCACCCTCCTCATGGCGCCCCGAGAGGAACTCGATTCTTGATGATTCATATCACAGAACTAATTATTCATTTGAGGATATAGTGGGACTTTAAGGAACAAAAGGTAATCTTGGAGGTAAAACAACCTATTCTGACCTATACGTTATTTATGGAATAACCTTGGAGGGTTAACTTACTAATCATGCTTATAATCAAGTGGGCACAATATATCTACAGTAAGGGAGAGCGCAACTCTAGGGCTTTTAGTGGAGTGACCAGCTTAATGAAATGGGGGGTTAATTTGATTGTAATGAAGTTTAGCCAATTAATCTCGATCGTTTAGAGGCCATGATAATATAGGTCCACTAGGTCCCCTACTATCTCATAAACGGAATAGCCTTAGATTAGCGTGATAAGTTGATTTGAAACGTTCAAATTAGAATTAAAGGATCTAATAATTAAATTGATATAATTACACGTTTAATTTTGAAATTAAAACAAAATGGGAGAATCAATTAATATTTAAATATGATTTAATAATAAATTCATGAAATAAAGGATCATGATGGTGGATTTGGTGTTAAAATAATTTAATATTTGATATTAAATTAAATTTTTATTTAATAATTAATTATTGATTTTAATTTTGTAAAATTAATTTTGAATTAGTTTTTGTAAAATTAATAAAATTTCCAGTATTTGTTTTTTTGTTAAAAACTAAAATATTTTAATTGAAAAAAATTTCAAATTAAAAAGGAAAAAAAAATTGGAAATGGAAAACAGTGGGGTTTCCCACTTTAGGTGCTAGCACCTTAGTCATTAAACCACCAAGTTTTTCAGCTTAAATCACAAGCAGAGCTATGATTCATGCAAAGACTGTTAGTTGGCATGAAATCATGGCAATATAAAGCTGGAATTTTGAGGTGAATGGGCATCTCAATTGTTGTGAATCAGAGAAATTAAAAGGTTGAAGAAACTGGTTTCATAGAAAAACTAGAAAACTTGATAG